>NC_084626.1:40669094-40934094 GCF_033978795.1 Nerophis ophidion
TTTGTTTTTTTTATTCAGGAAATATATTACTATAATATGTCCGACATGAGAAGACGTATTTCACTGTGCATTTGAGTCATTTCAGATGCACAAATGCATCAATTGATGCGATCCAGAGCCTCGAAAACAGAATTAAATGTCAGTTTGCATATGTTTCTGTCGTCTAGATTGTGATTCAGAAATGGCTTATAGATATGTGCTGCTGGTCCAATACATTGCACACACGAATGTGCATAAAATGATCATCTCGGTTGTAAAAGTCCTGTATGCACGCAAAATCCTCATTTAAAAATGGCGGTTTGCACCACTTTACAATTGTAAACGCAGTCTTACTAGATCAAAAGCCCACTTGTAGTACACGCAATTTTATTTTTTGCACACAAGCTTAATAAATCAGGGCCCAAGCATTCAACTAAATTGCAAAAACACCAAAAAATTCTCAAGTGGACAAGAACCAATCGCATTTTTCCAACATTGTTAAGGATTTATTTTAAGTGCATTGTTAAGGATTTATTTTAAGTGCCTTCTGCTTACAAGCCAAATGTGAATCATTTTAAACGTGACTCACCAAGAGTGTGGAGATACTCGTAGCTGGGCAAGTTGTACCCAATGATGTAGTGCGTCTTCCAACCTCCAAACAAAGGGAAGCGAGGCCTGACCTCAACCTCCACTGAGTCGTCCAGAACCTGCAGGTGGGAGGTGGAGATGTTCCCAATCTCATCCCTGTAGTAAACATCTTGAGCGGAAGCTGGAAGGATCGTCTGTTGGGAAGAATCGTCATTGCCACGGTCATCCAAAGTGAAAAGTAAGAGCAGCAATTAAGACATAAAAAGTAGAGATGTCCGATAATGGCTTTTTTGCCAATATTCCGATATTGTCCAATTCTTGATTATCGATTCCGATACATACAGTCGTGGAATCAACACATTATTATGCCTAATTTTGTTGTGATGCCCCGTTGGATGCATTAAACAATGTAACAAGGTTTTCCAAAATAAATCAACTCAAGTTATTGAAAAATAGCCAACATGGCACTGGCATATTTATTATTGAAGTCACGTGCCTCTAAACAGAAGCTTGGAATTTGGGACATGCTCTCCCTAAGAGAGCATGTGGAGGTTGAGGTGGGGTGTAGGGGGTAGTGGGGATGTATATTGTAGCGTCCCAGAATAGTTAGTGCTGCAAGGGATCCTGGGTATTTGTTCTGTTGTGTTACGGTGCGGATGCTCTCCCGAAATGTGTTTGTCATTCTTCACAGTGTGGTGCATATTTGTAACAGTGTTAAAGTTGTTTATACGGCCACCCTCAGTGTGACCTGTATGGCTGTTGACCAAGTATGAATTGCGTTCACTTTGTGTGTGAAAAGCTGTAGATATTATGTGACTGGGCCGGCACGCAAAGGCAGTGCCTTTAAGGTTCATTGGCGCTCTGAACTTTTCCCTACGTCCGTGTACCACTCCGTACAGCGGCGTTTTAAAAAGTCATTACATTTTACTTTTTGAAACAGATACCATTTTTCCGATATTACATTTTAAAGCATTTATCGGCCAATGGCCAGCTCTACTTTTAATGCTTTTTATTGACCCTGTCTTGTGACTTTAGGTTGGGGAGGTGCAGAAGCTGGACGGGCAGGTGAAAGACCTGGCGGCCAGGTGGCGGAGCGACTGGTGGCCGGCAAAGTGAAAGAGGAGGCTTACATCGAGGGTGACAAGAACCTGGCCAGCAAGAGACTGGAGCTCATTGGTCGTATCGACAGTCTACTGGATGCTCTCTAACCCACGCAACGCTCGCCACACACCAACATCATCATGTGTATGTATGACCACCCAAATAAATGTGACACATTTTTAACACATCATGTATAGCCAGTAATAGTCATCTTGTGTCATTCTTGTTTAGTGTGGGTTCACAGCGTGGTGCATATTTGTTAAAGTTGTTCATATGCCACCCTCAGTGTGACCTGTACGAATTTTAAATGATAAATGTGTTGTACTTGTATAGCGCTTTTCTACCTTCAAGGTACTCAAAGCGCTTTGGCACAACTTCCACATTTACCCATTCACACACTGATGGAGGGAGCTGCCATGCAAGGTGCCAACCAGCACCCATCAGGAGCAAGGGTGAAGTGTCTTGCTCAGGACACAACGGACGTGACGAGGTTGCTTCTAGGTGGGATTTGAACCAGTGACCCTCGGGTTGCGCACGGCCACTCTCCCACTGCGCCACGTATGACCAAGTATGCGTTGCATTCACTTGTGTGTGTGAAAAACTGTACATATTATGTGACTGGACCGGCACGCAAAGGCTTTAAGGTTTATTCGCGCTCAGTACTTTTCCCTACGTCCGTGTACACAGCGGCGTTTTCAAAAGTCAAAAATTTAACTTTTTGAAACCGATACCGATAATTTACGATATTAAATTTTAAAGCATTTATCGGCCGATAATATCGGCAGTACGATATTATCGGACATCTCCAATAAAAAAAATTGAAAAATCACCAAGTCAAATGCTAATTTGACTTTGGACACCCTACTTAATTAAGATGATGATTTAAAGTGATTAAGAGCACACACCTTGAAGGACTTCACAGAGGAGATGCCGCTGTCGGACTGACGCTGGTAATCGTAGCGGGAAAAGGGGCCCTTCAGCACAGCTCCAGTGTGCCTCAGATCGACGGTCTCCTCCACAGCGATGTTGCCCCAGTGGGAGACCTCGATGATGCGAGTGATGCTGCTGACTGTCAGGAAGGGAGTGTTGTTCTCAAAGTGGATCTTCATAGTATCCTAAACAGATAAACAGCAAAACAGTATAAAAAAAGCACTGTTCCAGATTAGTCAACACCCGAGGTCAGTTGTACCTGGCTGAAGGCGTCCACGTCACTGAACGGCCCGTACTCGATGACCTCGTCCGTCTTGCTGGGGTTGCCCAACTTGGTGTAGCTCTCCACCGTTTTGGACGGCAGGCGGACGCGCGTGCTCTGACTGCGGGTGGGGTAAGGCGTGTAAAAGTAGTGGTTGCCTTGGAAGACGACCAGCTGGCGCTCAGCCTGGGTGATCTGCGAGGGGAAGGGCCGGAGCACGTGGCTGAAGGTCATCTCCACTTTCACTTTCATCTGATCGCCCACGGGCAACTTGGAGGGCAGAGTTACTTGGTACAACACCTCTCTGCAAGTGAGCAGAGATGACTATCAATATGAAGACATAAGTGGAAAAAATAACATTGAGAGTGGGGTCATACTTTAAGTCAGTAATTTTTGTTTCCTGGATTTTAAGTGCGCTGTCCTCATCTTCATCATCACTACCGGCCTGCAGAAATACACACAATTTAGTTGTCCCGTTGTCGTTATACCAATATTTTGGTACCAGTACCAAAATATATTTCCATACTTTGGTACTTTTCTAAATAAATAGGACCACAAAAAAATGGCAATATTGGCTTTTTTTTAACAAAAAATCTTAGGGTACATTCAAAACATATTTCTTACCGCAAGTTTGTCCTTAAATAAAATAGTGAACATTCTAGAAAAATTGTCTTTTAGTAGTAAGTACACAAACAAAGGCTCATAATTTAGCTGCTGACATATGCATTAACATATTGTGTCATTTTTATACCTATTATTTTATCCAAATTATTCAGGACCAGTGATATTATTGAATTATTAATATTCTTGTTAATTTACTGTTAATATCTGCTTTCTTTATCTTTTAACATTTTCTATCTACACTTCAGTTGAAAGGTAATAATCACTTATTCTTCTGTTGTTTGATACTTTACATTAGTTTTGGATGACACCACAAATTTGGGTATCAATTCGGTACCAAGTATATACAGGATCATACATTGGTCATATTCAAAGTCCTCATGTGTCCAGGGATATATTTCCTGAGTTTATAAACACAAAATCTTTTATTTTTTTAACAAAAGAAGATGTTGTGGTGCCAAAAAATATCGATGTAATCATAGAAGTTATCAACTAGATACGCTCCTGTAATTGGTATCATTGATTAATTGATTGATATATTTTTATTTCAAATATGCAACAAAAAAAAAATAATAAACAGTGCTATAGCCTTAACAGCTATTATAACAAAATGAAAACAATAAAAAAAAATAAAAAATAAAAATTAGCATTCAACTTTTTTTTTTTTTTTTTTTTACATATTTGAAAAAGGCGTTTGTTGACATTGTGACCCCGGTGAGCTACAGTGTGTAGTGAAGCATGTTTAGCTGTTCCTCGTCCTGCATTGATGATACTTGTGGGAAACTCACTTTATTTGTCGCCATGGAGGCGAGGATTAGTGATTTAGAAGTAGCTAAAACACTGCCGACTGCGGATGGATGTTAGCTCCTAGCTCGCCAGCTATGTCTTAAAGCACCTCTTCCTGAGGGCGTTTCAGTATTATAACTTCACCTTCATCGTTAGTTTTTAAGCCAAAATGCGTCCAATCTCCTTTTTCGGTCTATGCACTGTGTCTGCCTGTAAGTACTCTGTGATTGTGCACTGCCGAACTTGCTCCTCTGGTCGTAAAGCCATGACATTGCTGAGGCGGTATAGTACCGAATAGGATTCATTGGTATCGCGGTACTATACTAATACCGGTACACTGTACAACCCTAGAGCACATTGAGCTAATAGTTTGAATCTGTAATACTGGGACAGCATTACAGCTTCATGAACTGTAAATGAAACAATAACAGCTTCCAATATTTGCAACATTTTGCAGGAATTTGGGATGAATGTATAGAACGGTGTTGCGATGGCCTAAAGATCCATATTATTGCAGACTTTACAATAACGATGTATACTATTTGACATAAATTATAATATGCAGTAACGTATTGTATCATTTCCAGCTTTTGGATGTGTATGCTCAGGGCGGGTTTCTCTCTGTGCGATATAGAAAATGACTATATCGTGATATTCGAGTATACGTTCTTACGCAGTTGCTTTTAGCTGCGGACATTACACTACAGACGTTCCTAACTCTCTTGTCTCTCCTTCTCACAGAGACATAAAACAAGCGCACCTTCTTACATAAGTCACATACTGTCGCGCGTGCAACGTCAAACGCCCTCGCTGAGCAGACAGGTAGCAGCATAGGTAACGTTAGTTGTGATGCGAGCGAAATGATATGTGTGGTAATACGAGAGAAAAAAGGTGCGAATCTGCTAACAAATGTAGGAAGAAGAATTAATTCCAAAGAAAAACAGCAGGGGGTTCATCGTCTGGCAGTGGTTTGGCTTAAAGCGGGAAGATGTTGAACAGACAACCGTAATATGTCAAGTATGCGGCAAAAGCTACAAAAAGTAGCAGCTCTACTAATGTAGCATTATTTGAAAGGTCACCCGCTAGAGACTGAAGAGTGCTTGAAACTCTGCATGTCAACACCAACAAAATGCCAAAGCAACCATTCCCACATCAACACCGTATGAAAAAAATAGTCAACTAAAGAAAGAGATAATGTCCGTAGGAACCTACCACATAATGAAGGACATACACTATTTGATTTCCTATTTTGCAGCTCATTTTTATCTGACAGTTAACAAAATATATTGTGACATCATGCACAAAAGTGCACTTTATTTGTTTTAAAACTATTGTTGTGGCGCTCTGTACACAAAGTGCACTTTAATTTAGTGTTGTTTTGATACGTCATCTTGGTGACATCATGCACTAAAGTGCTTTCATAGCTTGTTTTAAAATGTCTCTGACAATCTTGCACTTTGTTTTGAAATGACATGAATGTTGGTGCCACTGTAATAACTGTTTAATAAATACACTTTTGGTCAATTGATTTAGTTGTGATTAGGGCTGGGCGATATGGCCTTTTTTTTAATACCTCGATATTTTTAGGCCATGTCACGATACAAGATATATATATCTCGATATATTGCCCTAGCCTTGAATGAACACTTGATGCATATAATCACTGCAGTATGATGATTCTATGTGTTTACATTAAAACATTCATCATACTGCATTAATATATGCTACTTTTAAACTTTCATGCAGAGAAGGAAATCACAACTAAGTCAATATAGCAATACTGTATTTATTAAACAGTTGTTAAGCAGTGGCACAAACATTCATGTCATTTCCAAAACAGAAAGCGCAAGATTGTCAAGAGACATTTTAAAACAAGTTATTTAATAGCCGACAGGCATGTAATATGAGTCTGCCTTGAATTACTGCTGGAGCTTACTCACTCCCCAATTTAATAAACGCATGCTTATTTTTCCCACTGGGTCAAATTCGTGACGTCACGAGTGGCGCATCCCCTGTCGTCTTTTTCAAAATGGCGGAGGAGTTCTTTTTATGCTTTTTCTATGTGTAAACCAGGGGTCTTGTTCCACAGCCGTACAGATCACACTAATGGTTATGATATAAAACAACTTCAACACTCTTAATAATATGCGCCACTCTGTAAACCCACATTAAACACATTTCTGGAGAACATTGGCTCTGTAACACATTATAAACGCAACATAACACTTACCCAGAATGCAATGCATCCACAACTCCTGGCTACACCATACACCCGCTGGCACCACCCCCCTGCGTGCGTTGGTTGAAGTGGGCGGGGTTGGGGGCGCGTGTATAATATACCGGTAGCCAAGAGTCACGGATGCACGGCATTATGGGTATCCCTATGCTGCGTTTATAATGTGCCACAGAGCAAATGCTCTACAGAAATGTGTTTGGTGTGGGTTCACAGAGTGTGGCGCATATGAGTAAGAGTTATAAAGTTGTTTATATCACAAACATCAGTGTAAAACAGGGGTCACCAACGCGGTGCCCGCGGGCACCAGGTAGCCCGTAAGGACCAGATGAGTAGCCCGCTGGCCTGTTCTAAAAATAGCTCAAATAGCAACACTTACCAGTGAGCTGCCTCTATTTTTAAAATTGTATTTATTTACTAGCAAGCTGGTCTCGCTTTGCTCGACATTTTTAATTCTGAGAAAAAACTCAAATAGAATTTGAAAATCCAAGAAAATATTTTAAAGACTTGGTCTTCACTTGTTTAAATAAATTCATTTATTTTTTTTACTTTGCTTCTTATAACTTTCAGAAAGACAATTTTAGAGAAAAAATACAACCTTAAAAATGATTTTAGGAATTTTAAACACATATACCTTCCTCTTCTTTCCTGACAATTTAAATCAATGTTTAAGTTTTTTTTTTTTATTGTATAGAATAATAAATACATTTGAATTTAATTCTTCATTTTAGCTTCTGTTTTTTCGACGAAGAATATTTCTGAAATATTTCTTCAACTTATGGTTAAAATTCAAAAAAATTATTCTGGCAAATCTAGAAGAAATAATGATTTGTCTTTGTTAGAAATATAGCTTGGTCCAATTTGTTATATATTCTAACAAAGTGCAGATTGGATTTTAACCTATTTAAAACATGTCATCAAAATTCTAAAATCAATCTTCCATCCATCCATCCATTTTCTACCGCTTATTCCCTTTTGGGGTCGCGGGGGGCGCTGGCGCCTATCTCAGCTACAATCGGGCGGAAGGCGGGATACACCCTGCACAAATCTTAATCAGAAAATATTCCTAATGATGTTCCATAAATTATTTTTTTAAATTTTTTCAAAAAGATTCAAATTAGCTAGTTTTTCTCTTCATTTTTTTCGCTGGAATTTTGAATTTTAAAGAGTCGAAATTAAAGATAAACTATGTATCAAAAGTTAATTTTCATATTTTTCGTGTTTTCTTCTCTTTTAAACCGTTCAATTAAGTTTTTTTTTTAATCATTTATTCGTTATGAAAAACCTTCCGTAAAAGGAAAATAAATGTATGACGGAAATACCCATTTTTTTATACACATATAGATTTATTTATTCAAGGTAAATTGAGCAAATTGGCTATTTCTGCCAATTTATTTAAGTGTGTATCAAACTGGTAGCCCTTCGCATTAATCAGTACCCAAGAAGTAGCTCTTGGTTTCAAAAAGGTTGTTGACCCCTGGTGTAAAAGGTATGGCTGTTGACCAAGTACGCAGACAGCATGGTGTAAAAGTGGGCGCGATCACATGCTGTAGAGCAGTGGTTCCCAACCACCGGGCCGCAGAATCATTTTTAATTATCTTATTTTTTTAAATCACACTCAATTTTTTAGGGGAAGGAGAGGTTTTAAAATTATTAGCTCCTGCTTACTTTTACCGCATGCTTTGAATAAGCGCGGGCGTGAGAAGAGGTTTTGAATTAATTAGCGCCCGGGCGGCTATTCAAGGAAATTGGTTAGCTGTGTTTACAGTCTGTCGGACTTCTGCGCAATCGCAGCCGGAAGTGATGATCACAGCGCATACGTGTCATTCACTGGCTGCGGAAGTCAACTTTATGCCGAATGCATTCCAAATTAATACAAAACTGATAAGATTTATGTTTACAAAATAATATAATCTAGCTAAAAATAATATATGCTTAATAATGCACGGATCGTTTTTAATTAATGGGCAGGGCAGCTAATATTAGCACTTCCTTGCTAATATTTCTTTTTTAATGCACAAAAGCAACATATCATACAATAATTTGGAAAAAATTACACGAATATGAACAAGTTAAACGAATAAATATGTTTGCGACAAAAAATTATTGTGATGGTGCTTTCAAGTAGCTAACAGGCTAGCCGGCTACTTGTTAGCCGTGGCTTTGCTGTGATATTTCTTCATTTAAAACTGCATTTCTTCATGTATGTTGTGGTTCCAAACTCACCGAGGCGCCCACGTAAGCCAGGTGCGGAACAAGCTCGGGTTCCACGGCTATGAAGAAAATTTGGACGGGGTAACGTCCGTGGTTGGCCAGGGTGATTTCGGCGGTGATTTTAGCTAAATGCGTGCTCAGGTCCACCGTCCTCTTGACGTCGTGGTTCACCAACATGCCGGACACGGCCGCCGAGCACCGCGCCACCGCCACACTCAGCAGCAGCACGCCCAGGAGGCTCCTTCTCGCCATGGCTACGAGTATTCCGTCCGAAGAGCGTCCGCTTTTTGGGGGCAGCGGGAGAGAGAGAGGAAGGCCGCCGCGCCGCTAGACTGTGGAGTCGGGAAAAGATGACGCTTCATTCATTCGGAACGTGATGACGTCACGCTCGGGTCCTCCGCCGCAGACGTAGGATCATTTTTTTTTTAAATTTTAACATCAATAATAAAAAAAAAAACATTTACAGACGTACGATATATATATATTTTTTTTTTAAACATCAATAAGTAAAAAAAACATTTACAGACGTACGATCATTCGTATTTATTTTAAAGACCTACTGAAATGAGATTTTCTTATTTAAACGGGGATAGCAGGTCCCTTCTATGTGTCATACTTGATAATTTCGCGACATTGCCATATTTTTGCTGAAAGGATAAAGACGATAAAGTTTGCAACTTTTGGTCGCTAATAAAAAAGCCTTGCCTGTACCAGAAGTAGCAGACGACGGATTTGGAGCTCCTCACATCCTCACATTGTTTACAATCATGGCCACCAGCAGCTAGAGCGATTCGGACCGAGAAAGCGACGATTTCCCCATTAATTTGAGCGAGGATGAACGATTTGTGGATGAAAAAAGTTAAGAGTGAAAGACTAGAAGAAAAAAATATGGAGCGATTCAGATGTTATTAGACACATTTACTAGGATAATTCTGGAAAATCCTTTATCTGCTTATTGTGTTACTAGTGTTTTAGTGAGATTACAAAGTCATACCTGAAAGTCGGAGGGCTGCGGTGACCGCCATTGTATCTGAGGGAAGCCATATGGAGGAGCCAAGAAAGTCACAGCTGCCTGCAGGAGGACGCAAACTCCGCTCAAGTCTCCGGTAAGAGCCCACTTAATATCATAATTTTCTCATCCAAAAACTTGCTGGTTGACATGTGGTAGAGAAACATGTTGGCGTGACCGCTCTGTTCCATATTAAAACTTCACAACAAACAAAGAAACACCAGATGTGTTTTGGTTGCTAAATGCAGCTGCAATCCACCGCTTTCCACCAACAGCATTCTTCTTTGATGTCTCCATTATTAATTGAACAAATTGCAAAAGATTCAGCAACACAGATGTCCAAAATACTGTGTAATTATGCGATTAAAGCAGACGACTTTTAGCCGTGAGTGGTGATGGGCTAAAACGTCCGCTCCAAACAATAACGTCACCAGCACGCGTCAACATAAGCGTCATCATTCTGCGACGTTTTCAACAAGAAACTCGCGGGAAATTTAAAATTGCAATTTAGTAAACTAAAAAGGCCGTATTGGCATGTGTTGCAATGTTAATATTTCATCATTGATATATAAACTATCAGACCGCGTGGTCGGTAGTAGTGGGTTTCAGTAGGCCTTTAAGATCAATAATTAAAAAAAAACATTTATATAAGTCAGAATAGAGGGAAACAGTCATAGGTCCCCTTTAAGCCAGGGGTGTCCAAACTTTTTCCACTGAGGGCCGCAGACTGAAAAATCAAAGCAAGCGGGGGCCATTTTAAAATTATTTATTTTAAAAACCAATACAATGATAAACCGCGGGTCGGGCGGGTGACATGACAAAAAAATAGATTTTAACTAGATTCGGGCGGGTGGCGGTTGAACCATCCGGAAATATTTGATATACATGGTTCTGGAATCGGTATCCATTACCATTCAAAGAGCCATTTAGGACCTGTGTCACAAAGCGAAGAAGACAATAGGAGACGCTAATATTCTCTTTTAACAATTTTAACACTTTTAGTAATATGCGCCACGCTGTGAAGCCACACCAAACAAGATTGACAAACACATTTCGGGAGAACATCCTCCCAGTAACACAACATAAACGCAACACAAAAAATACCCATAATCCTTTGTATCCATGACACTTCCTGACTTTTTTATACACCCCGCTACCAGCAAACCCCGTTTGTTCTATATTTTTATCGTAATATTTTCAGACTGTGTTTGTTCTATTTTTGGATAAAAGTGGGGTACCACAGTAAATTTTTGGGGTCCCACTTTTTTGTAACACTTTTGAAAACAAATGATAAATGTACTGCGATGATGGGGCCACTTGTCCAGAGTGTACGCCGCCTTCCGCCCGATTGTAGCTGAGATAGGCGCGAGCACCCCCCACGACCCCAAAAAGGGAATAAGTGGTAGGAAATGGATGGATAGATGGATGGATGATAAATGTATGCATTGTCCTGTTAAGCCTCACAATCTATATTGTGTTTTTGGAAAAAGTTGTCATAAACGTTACTTAATTCATAAAAATAAAATAATATACAAAAGAAAACAAATGTTTATGCATATGTAAATGTGTTCAGTTATAAACATTCATTCACTTTCTTCTTTCCTTCATGGATCTAAACTTTACCGCTGACGCTAATTTCTTTCTATATTTTTATTGTAATATTTTCAGAATGTGTTTGTTCCATTTTTGGATAAAAATGGGGTCCCACGCTAAATTTTTGGGGTTCCACTTTTTTTGTAAGCGTTTTGAAAACAAATGATAAATGTTCGCATTATTCTGTTGTATCAGACATTCTATATTGTGTTTTTGGAAAAAGTTGTCATAATTCATAAAAAAAAAATATATATATATAGAAAATAAAATAAATGTTTATGCATATGTAAATGTATTCAGTTCTAAACAATTGTTCCCATGGATTTAAACTTTACCGCTGCCGGTATATTTTTATTGTAATATTTTCAGAATGCGTTTGTTCTATTTTTGGCCAAAGTAAGAGAAAAAAAAAATCCAAAGTTGTCTTTATTTTTTTTGTTTTAATGCCATGATTTTAATAGTTCGTCCGCGTGTGAACAGATTTTCCTCCATGTGGCCCCTGAGTTAAAATGAGTTTGACACCGCTGGTTTAACTGATTGGAAAGCTAGCTTCTGTAGCTAATGGGTCCATGACGATGACTTTTGTTTTGTTTGATCAGCCGTTTTACTGCCGTGTTACAGACACTGTTTAGAAACTATTAAGGTCTGTAAATAAATATTTACAAAAATCGTTCCTTGTAAATAACTAATTTAAAAACTATATATCTAGGGCTTATATATGGAAAATATTTTTTCCATATTTTTGTTGTAATATTTTTAGAATGTGTTTGTTCTGTTTTTGGCCAAAGTAAGAGAAAGAAAACAATCTAAAGTTGACTTTATTTTTTTTGTTTTAATGCCATGATTTTAATAGTTCGGCCGCGTGTGAACAGATTTTCCTCCATGTGGCCCCTGAGCTAAAATTAGTTTGACACGGCTGGTTTAACTGATTGGAGAGCTAGCTTCTGTAGCTAATGGGTCCATGACGATGACTTTTGTTTTGTTTGATCAGCCGTTTTACTGCCGGGTTACAGACACTGTTAAGAAACTATTAGGGTCTGTAAAGAAAGTTTACAAAATCGTTCCATGTAAATAACTAATTTCAAAACTATGTATCTACGGCAGGGGTGTCCAAACTTTTTCTACTTAGGCCCGCAGACTGAAAAATCAAAGCAAGCAGGGGCCATTTTGAATTTTTTTTTATTTTAAAAACCAATACAATATATGTATAACCAATATACATTTAGGCCTCCACTCAGGCTTGATCCCGAGGACCCCAAAGGGTTTTGGTAAAAAAAAATACTAAAAATGTGTCATTATTCAGTATTATTTTGTTTAATTATTATTCAAGTTTTAAATCTCCAGATGAACATTAGGTCCATCTGTCAATATAATGATTTTAAAGATTTGAGTTGCATGCTCTTTTTGTCAAAGAAAACCCTGTTTTTTGATGGAAAAAAACACAAAATAAATGTTATTATCACCCAATATTTTTTTAAGTGGAATATTTGAGATTATATAATAATTGGAGCATTAAAAAGGTCAGTAACTCATAACACCATTGATTTTAATTAATTATTATTTTTTGAGCAATTACACTTAAAAACAAATCACACTAAAATAATTGGGGATACAAAAGTGTCCTACTCATTAAAGTGTTAAAAACTAAATTTTTTTTTTTTTTTATTGTTTACTTTTAGCACAGTAATCTCGAGATCAACTTCAGATATATCCGTCAATTTTAAGTTTTATTGTTATTTATGTTTTTTGTTTGTTTGTTTTCGGCCCTTCTTTAAAAAAAACACTCAGTTTTTTTATATGGCAAAACACAAAATATGCAACATTTTCCCCAAAAAATATCTCAAAGTGGAATATTTAATGTGACGTAATTGAAGCCTTGAATGGGTCAATAATTCAAAATGACATTGATTTTGATTCTTTTTTTTTTTTTTTAAGAAAGAAACAACCTGCATGGCAGCTTTGTGTCATTAAAGCATTGCAACATTTTCTTGTTACATTTGCTCTTTTATATCATTTTTTATGTTTTTAATTTTTTTCAATTGTATTTTTAAAATGTACCGTGGGGCCGTTAAAAATGACCTGCGGGCCACAAATGGCCCCCGGGGCCGCACTATGGACTTCCCTGTATTAAGGTCTGGAAATAAATTTTTACAAAATCATTCCATGTAAGGGGGAATTTTAATTTCAAAATGCTTATGTGGAGAGATGGAGCCGACAGTGGGCTCGGACGAATGATGGTCCGGCCCAGGATGGCGGCGAGAGGGCGGAGCGTGCGGCGAACAAATCGAGGAGGCAGGGCGCGCCTGGAGCGACAATGCGGCCATCAGCGTCAGGTGCGTACACCACACACCTGCGCTCAATCCCATCATCTTCTGCTGCAGCATAAAAGAAAACACGACGATGACCACGAGAGCGACGAGAGAGACCAGACCAAAGATGAGTCCCCGCAACAGACGCAGCCATCGGACACCGAAAGGTGTTCCGCGACCAGCAGGAAGAGCCAGCAAGCCAGAAATTGGCGAGACAGACTGGACAGAAAACAGGTTTATTGAATGA
Source organism: Nerophis ophidion (assembly GCF_033978795.1). Lineage (NCBI taxonomy): Eukaryota > Metazoa > Chordata > Actinopteri > Syngnathiformes > Syngnathidae > Nerophis > Nerophis ophidion. Next base: position 40,682,967 of record NC_084626.1, read on the forward strand.
ATAAATCAGACTCAAACCTGCTATGATGTGTCTTGTAATGATCGGCAGTGCCCCCCACCCGATGACGGCAAGAGGCGTGTCACAGCTTAGTTTTAGAATGACCATCAAAAGTTTTTGTATTTCAATTTGTGGAGTGAAACTATGGAATGGTTTGAGTGTGGAGTTAAAGCAATGTCCAAACATAAAGCAGTTTAAAAAGAAGTATAGGTCCATGGTATGAAGAAGGGCTTAAGATGTGACTTTAAGGTTTTACTACTTACGTATAAAATACTACACGGTCTAGCTCCATCCTATCTTGCCGATTGTATTGTACCATATGTCCCGGCAAGAAATCTGCGTTCAAAGGACTCCAGCTTATTAGTGATTCCCAAAGCCCAAAAAAAGTCTGCAGGCTATAGAGCGTTTTCCGTTCGGGCTCCAGTACTCTGGAATGCCCTCCCGGTAACAGTTCGAGATGCCACCTCAGTAGAAGCATTTAAGTCTCACCTTAAAACTCATTTGTATACTCTAGCCTTTAAATAGACTCCCTTTTTAGACCAGTTGATCTGCCGTTTCTTTTCTTTTTCTCCTATGTCCCACTCTCCCTTGTGGAGGGGGTCCGGTCCGATCCGGTGGCCATGTACTGCTTACCTGTGTATCGGTTGGGGACATCTCTGCGCTGCTGATCCGCCTCCGCTTGGGATGGTTTCCTGCTGGCTCCGCTGTGAATGGGACTCTCGCTGCTGTGTTGAATACGCTTTGAACAGGACTCTCGCGACTGTGTTGGATCCATTATGGATTGAACTTTCACAGTATCATGTTAGACCCACTCAACATCCATTGCTTTCCTCCTCTCCAAGGTTCTCATAGTCATCAGTGTCACCGACGTCCCACTGGGTGTGAGTTTTCCTTGCCCTTATGTGGGCCTACCGAGGATGTCATAGTGGTTCGTGTTGTGGTTTGTGCAGCCCTTTTAGACACTAGTGATTTAGGGCTATATAAGTAAACATTGATTGATTGATTGATATTGGGTTTCTTGTGTTACAAAAGAGTTTGGGGCTGCCCATTGAGGCACTGGTACTGCTGTTTTGGCATGATACCATTTCCATGAGCACTTGTGGTAATGGTGTGGCTATGTATGTGTGTAGTGTGCATATGTACTGTGGGGCAAAAAAGTATTTAGTCAGCCACCGATTGTACAAGCTGTCCCACTTAAAATGATGACAGAGGTCTGTAATTTTCATCATAGGTACACTTCAACTGTGAGAGACAGAATGTGAAAAAAAAGTCCAGAAATTCACATTGTAGGAATTTTAAAGAATTGATTAGTAAATTATGGTGGAAATAAGTATTTGGTCAACCATTCAAAGCTCTCACTGATGGAAGGAGGTTTTGGTTCAAAATATCATTCATTCTTTCCTTAACACGGATCAATCGTCCTGTCCCCTTAGCAGAAAAACAGCCCCAAAGCATGATGATGTTTCCACCCCCATGCTTCACAGTAGGTATGGTGTTCTTGGGATGCAACTCAGTATTCTTCTTCCTCCAAACACAACAAGTTGAGTTTATACCAAAATGGATACATGGATGATACAGCAGAGGATTGGGAGAATGTCATGTGGTCAGATGAAACCAAAATAGAACATTTAGGTATAAACTCAACTCTGTCTCTCACAGTTGAAGTGTACCTATGATGAAAATTACAGACCTCTGTCATCATTTGAAGTGGGAGAACTTGCACAATCGGTGGCTGACTAAATATTTATTTGCCCCACTGTATGTCTACATTTATCATTTATGTATATACGAGTTCATTAAGTTTGTACATAGAGTGAACAGGTAGTCCTTGCTCAGAGTAATTTATGATTTAAAGAAAAGGGGTGGGATTAAATAAGTGTGTACTTCTTCTCACTCCTTTTCAAATATGAAAGAAAAAAAAAAAGAGAAAGTCCAATGCTCATTTTTTCCCCATTTTTTTTATTCTCCATTGTTTTCATTTTGTTATAATGGCTGTTAAGGCTATAGCACTGTATTGGAATCATGCTTGCTCTTGCTTTTTTTTTGCACACCGTATTTCTTTGAATTGCCGCAGGGCATATAGTAAGTGCCTGCCTTGAATTACTGCCGGGTCAAACTCGCTTTGCAAAATAATTAGCGCATGCTCAGTATTACCGCCTGGTCAAACTCGTGACGTCCCGAGTGACACTTCCCCTGTCATCATTTTCAAAATGGAGGAGGCTGATTTCAATACCAGCAATTTGAAATCGCATGAAGGGAAGAAGATTAAGAGTTATTCCGTAGGATTTAAGGTCCAATCTTACATCACACTCAAATTTTTACTGCATGCCTTTGGTAAGTGCCGGAGTGAGAAGAGGTTTTAAATTAATTAGCGCTCCGGCGGCAATTCAAGGAAATACGGTATGTAAGAAAAAAAAAAAAAAAGAGACTAATTCCAATGCTCATTTTTTTCCCTTTTTTAAAAAATTTCTCCATTGTTTTCATTTTGTTATAATGGCAGTTAAGGCTACAGCACTGTATTGGCTCATGCTTGCTGTTGTTTTTATTTTTTGCATATTTGAAATAAAAATATATCAATCAATCAAATTAGATTAGATTAGATTAGATAGTACTTTATTTTATTCCTTCAGGAAAATTAAAATTTTCAGCACAATCCCATTCAAGATCAGACAAACATTACAGGGAGACAGAACAGGATTGCTGACGGGTCTGATGGCTTCCTGGAGAGGGGGTCCAGACTGAGGCCAAGGGAAAAAAACAACAACGCATAGCCATTGTACACATCCCTCTCACATGTGTGTAAGAGGGAAACATCAAACATCAAAGAACACTAAGGAGGTGGGGGTGGGAGAAAAAAATAGAAGATCAAAATAAAATAAAATAAAATAAAAAAATCGCTCCAAGCCTGAGCCCTGGAGAGGGGGTCCAGACTGAGGCCAAGGGAAAAAAACAACTCATAGCCATAGTACACATCCCTCTCACATGTGTGTAAGAGGGAAACATCAAACTTCAAAGAACACTAAGGAGGTGGGGGTGGGAGAAAAAAATAGAAGATCAAAATAAAATAAAATAAAATAAAAAAATCGGTCCAAGCCTGAGCCCTGGAGAGGGGGTCCAGACTGAGGCCAAGGGAAAAAAACAACTCATAGCCATAGTACACATCCCTCTCACATGCGTGTAAGAGGGAAACATCAAAGAACACTAAGGAGGTGGGGGTGGGAGAAAAAAATAGAAGATCAAAATAAAATAAAATAAAATAAAAAAATCGGTCTAAGCCTGGGCCCTGGAAAGGGAGTCCAGACTGAGGCCAAGGGAAAAAAACAACTCATAGCCATAGTACACATCCCTCTCACATGTGTGTAAGAGGGAAACATCAAACTTCAAAGAACACTGAGGAGGTGGGGGTGGGAGAAAAAAATAGAAGATCAAAATAAAATAAAATAAAATAAAAAAATCGGTCTAAGCCTGGGCCCTGGAGAGGGGGTCCAGACTGAGGCCAAGGGAAAAAAACAACTCATAGCCATAGTACACATCCCTCTCACATGTGTGTAAGAGGGAAACATCAAACATCAAAGAACACTGAGGAGGTGGGGGTGGGAGAAAAAAATAGAAGATCAAAATAAAATAAAATAAAATAAAAAAATCGGTCTAAGCCTGGGCCCTGGAGAGGGGGTCCAGACTGAGGCCAAGGGAAACTCATAGCCATAGTACACATCCCTCTCCCATGTGTGTAAGAGGGAAACATCAAACATCAAAGAACACAAAGGACATTAAAGACGTTAGAGCAGCGGATACAACCAGCCACTTCTACATACAGCTATGAATAAAAAGAAAAATAAACATATACACTGTGGTGGCTTCTGCGGTGTTCCACGCCATCGTCCGCTAGGGTGGAGGGAGCATGGCCAGAGACAGGAGCAGACCCAACAAAGCAACCAAGCGAGCCGACTCCACTCTCGGCCGCCCACCAACTCTCGGCCAGTGAAATAACTAATTCCAAAACTATGTATCTATCTGGAAAATACTTTTGTCTATATTTGTATTGTAATATTTTCAGAATTTGTTTGTTCTATTTTTGGCCAAAGTAAGACAAAGAAAATAAACAGAAGTTGTCTTTTTTTTGTTTGTTTGTTTATAAGCCATGATTTTAATGCTCGCATGTTCCTCCATGCGGCCCCTGAGTTAAAATAAGTTTGACACTCCCTGGCTCTAATTCCACTCAAAAAAAAAAAAAAGTGTTCACGGGTGTTTTTGTCCTCAGCTGAGCAAGGCGTAGCCAGCGTGTGACGTCATCGCCTCAGACGCAGCTTGTTTTGGAGGAAGTGTTAGCAGGCGAGGCTAGCGCGTTAGCATGTTAGTTTGACCAACGTCAACGACAACAAAACACGGTTGCATCACACCGCGCCGACACTCCGAGTGATAAATAGACATTGGCATTGACGGTGCTGTGTTTGGACTAGGAAAGTCGCTTCTGTGGTCGTGTATTTGGACGACGTCGAGGCCTCCGAACTGCTAGTTTCGCCACGAAAGACATTTATAGGAACTGCTAGCTCTTTTAGCTGAAGCTAGCTAGCTAGCCCTCGAAGAAAATACATTTTCCTTTTTTTTTATTTTATTTTTTTTTACAAAGGTATCTTCTCACAGGTAAGATTTATATTATTTTTGTGTGTTTTTATTTATTTATTTTTTTAATCTCCAATCGTGTCACATTCTCTCTAAGCGATGACACGATGAATTTTACTAATACGTAATATTATTACTAATCACTATTACTAATACGTATTTTTACTATACGTAATATTTTTTATCTGTGATGAACATTTTTGAGGTACGTCCTTACAGGTTTGCTAACGAGCAAGGGGAAGAATGACAGGGCATTATTCTATGTGGAAAGGGACAAGCGGTAAAAAATGGATGTAATTATCAGGATTGTTGTTAATCAAACAGCGTTGAAGCGGCTGTGCTAACTAACTAACGCTGCTTGCCAAGTCATGCTTCTATTAGCCGTGTGTTTTCTGACCATGTGATCCGTCCCTGACACATTGTCATGAGGTGCAGATTAGCAGCACTCTTTGCTCGTTTGAGAGTCCAGTCCATAGTGGATCTAACATAATAGTGACAGTCCAGTCCATGGTGGATCCAACATAATAGTGTGAGTCCAGTCCGTAGTGGATCTACCATAATAGTGAGAGTCCAGTCCATAGTAGGATCTAACATAATAGTGAGAGTCCAGTCCATAGTGGATCTAACATAACAGTGAGAGTCCAGTCCATAGTGGATCTAACATAATAGTGAGAGTACAGTCCATAGTGGATCTAACATAATAGTGAGAGTCCAGTCCATAGTGGATCTAACATAATACTGACAGTCCAGTCCATAGTGGATCTAACATAATAGTGAGAGTCTAGTCAAAAGTGGATCTAACATAATAGTGAGAGTCCAGTCAATAGTGGCTCTAACATAATAGTGAGAGTCCAGTCAATAGTGGATCTAACAGAATAGTCAGAATCTAGTCCATAGTAGGATCTAACATAATAGTGAGAGTCCAGTCCGTAGTGGATTTAACATAACAGTGTGAGAGTCCAGTCCATAGTGGATCTAACAGAATAGTGAGAGTCCAGTCCATAGTGTATCTAACATGATGGTGAGAGTCCAGTCCATAGTGGATCTAACAGAATAGTGAGAGTCCAGTCCATAGTGGATCTAACATAATAGTGAGAGTCCAGTCAATAGTGGCTCTAACATAATAGTGAGAGTCCAGTCCATAGTGGATCTAACATAATAGTGAGAGTCCAGTCCACAGTGTATTTAACATAATAGTGATAGTCCAGTCCATAGTGGATCTAACATAATAGTGAGAGTCCAGTCCGTAGTGTATCTAACATAATAGTGAGAGTCCAGTCCATAGTGGATCTAACATAATAGTGTGAGAGTCCAGTCCATAGTGGATCTAACATAATATTGTGAGAGTCCAGTCCAAAGTGGATCTAACATAGTAGTGTGAGAGTCCAGTCCATAGTGGATCTAACATAATAGTGTGAGAGTCCAGTCCATAGTGTATCTAACATAATAGTGAGAGTCCAGTCCATAGTGGATCTAACATGATAGTGAGAGTACAGTCCATAGGGGATGTAACATAATAGTGAGAGTCCAGTCCATAGTGGATCTAACATAATAGCGAGAGTCCAGTCCATAGTGGATCTAACATAATAGTGAGAGTCCAGTCCATAGTGGATCTAACATAATAGTGTGAGAGTCCAGTCTATAGTGGATCTAATTACTACCTCTAGGTCGGCATCCTTTGCCAATAACAGCTTCAGATGGTGTAAGAGGAAGCAAAACACTAGACTTGTGTTTCCCAAAAGCAGATTACCAAACTGAACAACTGGTCTGATGACTCAATCAGGTAAGAGTTGTGGACTCTGGTCTCTCCAGCTGTGTGACTATGTCACATTGCACACTCAGCTAAAGTAAGGAATGCTTAAATGATAGACCTGCAGGATTTTAAGGGGGAAAAAAACATTGCAATTTTTCTCTCCAAAATTGCAATTGCGATTCCATTTACCTAACCATTTATCCATCTCTTTTCTACCGCTTATTCCCTTTGGGGGCGCTGGTGCCTATCTCAGCTACAATCGGGCGGAAGGCGGAGTACACCCTGGATATGCCATTGATATTTTTTAATTATTATTATTATTTGAAACTCGATTTTGCATGTCACTATAAAGTTATATAAGCCTTGTTTGTTCAATATTCCATGCAAAACTTGTTTGGGTCCCCATTAAAAGGGTAATTTGTTCAATCTTGGCCCGCAGCTTTGTTCAGTTTTAAATTTTGGCTCACTCTGTATTTGAGTTTGACACCCCTGTTCGAGACCAACATTTTATTGATTGATTGATTGAAACTTTTATTAGTAGATTGCACAGTACAGTACATATTCCGTACAATTGACCACTAAATGGTAACACCCCAATACGTTCTTCAACATGTTTAAGTCGGGGTCCACGTTCATCAATTCATGGTAAGGGTTGTAGTTGACTCAAAGTGTTCTTTTAGTGCGGTTTTGAAATCACTTAATATTCTCTACTGCTCACTAGTGTTACCATATCTGAGTTATTGTGTAGAAATATGGGGAAACAACTACAAAAGTGCACTTCATTCATTAACAGTGTTACAAAAAAGATCAGTTAGAATAATCCATAACGTCGGCTACACATCCTTTATTTATTGAATCAAAAATACTGAAATCCCACGACATAGTGAATTTGCAAACTGCTAAAATTATACACAAAGCAAACTATAATGTGCTACCAAATAATATACAACAATTCTTCTCAACAAAAGAGGAGGAATATAATCTTAGAGAAAGATGTAAAATACACATACAGCACTTAAGACCTTCATCCATCCATCCATCATCTTCCGCTTATCCGAGGTCGGGTCGCGGGGGCAACAGCCTAAGCAGGGAAACCCAGACTTCCCTCTCCCCAGCCACTTCGTCTAGCTCTTCCCGGGGGATCCCGAGGCGTTCCCAGGCCAGCCGGGAGACATAGTCTTCCCAACGTGTCCTGGGTCTTCCCCGTGGCCTCCTACCGGTTGGACGTGCCCTAAACACATCCCTAGGGAGGCGTTCGGGTGGCATCCTGACCAGATGCCCGAACCACCTCATCTGGCTCTTCTCGATGTGAAGGAGCAGCGGCTTTACTTTGAGTTCCTCCCGGATGGCAGAGCTTCTCACCCTATCTCTAAGGGAGAGCCCCGCCACACGGCGGAGGAAACTCATTTCGGCCGCTTGTACCCGTGATCTTATCCTTTCGGTCATGACCCAAAGCTCATGACCATAGGTGAGGATGGGAACGTAGATCGACCGGTAAATTGAGAGCTTTGCCTTCCAGCTCAGCTCCTTCTTCACCACAACGGACCGGTACAACGTCCGCATTACTGAAGACGCCGCACCGATCCGCCTGTTGATCTCACGATCCACTCTTCCCTCACTCGTGAACAAGACTCCTAGGTACTTGAACTCCTCCACTTGGGGCAGGGTCTCCTCCCCAACCCGGAGATGGCACTCCACCCTTTTCCGGGCGAGAACCATGGACTCGGACTTGGAGGTGCTGATTCTCATTCCGGTCGCTTCACACTCGGCTGCGAACCGATCCAGCGAGAGCTGAAGATCCCGGTCAGATGAAGCCATCAGGACCACATCATCTGCAAAAAGCAGAGACCTAATCCTGCGGTTACCAAACCGGAACCCCTCAACGCCTTGACTGCGCCTAGAAATTCTGTCCATAAAAGTTATGAACAGAATCGGTGACAAAGGACAGCCTTGGCGGAGTCCAACCCTCACTGGAAATGTGTTCGACTTACTGCCGGCAATGCGGACCAAGCTCTGGCACTGATCGTACAGGGAACGGACCGCCACAATAAGACAGTCCGATACCCCATACTCTCTGAGCACTCCCCACAGGACTTCCCGAGGGACACGGTCGAATGCCTTCTCCAAGTCCACAAAGCACATGTAGACTGGTTGGGCAAACTCCCATGCACCCTCAAGAACCCTGCCGAGAGTATAGAGCTGGTCCACAGTTCCACGACCAGGACGAAAACCACACTGTTCCTCCTGAATCCGAGGTTCGACTATCCGACGTAGCCTCTAAGACCTTCAGTATATCAGTATGTGGAATTACATTATGAAGTGGATTAAACAAAGAAATCAAACCATGTACTTATATGATCCACTTCAAGAAACTCTTCAAACTTCAAGTGTTTACAAAGTACAAATAAGAAGAACCATGATAAACATTCTGAATTTATTTCATCCATCCATTCATTTTCAAGATAATCTTACTCCTCTCACCATTTATTTATTTATTATTACTTATGGAGTATATTGTGAATAATTTGAGAACAGGAAGAGAACCAAAGTTTTAGCAACTGCTATAAAGTAGGGGTGTAACGGTACGTGTATTTGTATTGAACCATTTTGGTACGGGGGTTTCGGTTCGGTTCGCAGGTGAACCGAACGACACGGACATATTAAGTAGCGCACCGCACGTTGTGTAAATGCACACCGAGGAACCATGAATTATTTTACGTGGACCCCGACTTAAACAAGTTGAAATACTTATTGGGGTGTTACCATTTAGTGGTCAATTGTACGGAATATGTGCTGTACTGTGCAATCTACTAATAAAAGTTTCAATCAATCAAATAAACAACAACACACAGCATGCTAGCAACGACTGGGCTATGATAGACTGACCACACCTCCTCTTTTCACCAGATATGTCCTCTTTGTGGAGCTGTCCAGGTGGAGTTTCTCAAATGCCTCGAATGTCCGGCATTTTAAGTTATGGTTGTGTGTATTTTCAATGTACGTTCAGGGTTAAGAAGGAGTTAAAAACGACAAAAAAAAGTGGTAACATTAGTGAGGGCGGGGCAGAAACAGAGAGCGAGAGAGTTATGATAAAAGCGCATGCGTCGCCACGGTCTGCTTTTTATCCTTTGATTAATCAGATTTAATTTTTTATTATCTATAGCAGGGGTTTCAAAAGTGTGCCCCGAAGGCCATTTGCGGCACACAGCTAATGTTTTAAAGGCCCATTCTAAAAATACTAATAAAATAAACAAAAACATGAACAAAAGTGAAATAAAAAACCTTAAAGGCTAAATGTAATTTAGAAAAATTTGCAACGTTTACTAATAAAACAAAGCTGTTTTTTTTTCTTTCAAACTTTCATTGTTTAAAACATAATATTGAATCAAAATCAATTTTATTATGAATTATTGACCTATCCAAGTTTCCGATTACTTCACATCAAATATTCCACTAAGAAAATTATTTTTGGTGGAAGATTTAGCAAATTTGTTAAATAAGTAATCAAAAAATGTATATTTTGTTTTTTTCTTACTGTACCAAAAATGAACCGAACCGTGACCTCTGAACCGAGGTACGTACCGAACCGAAATTTTTGTGTACCGTTACACACCTACTATAAAGGAAAAGGGGTAGGATGAAATAAGTTCTGCTTCTTTCTACTCCTTTTCGAACATGTGGAATAGAGAAACTGGAAATTGTGATGTATCATGTTGTATGTATGCATGTTCCCAATAAACTCAAACTCAATCTGTGCACTTGCGGGCCGGACTATTATAATCATGGAATTAAAACTAAAAAATAAAGACAACTTCAGATGGTTTCCTTTGTCTTTCTTTGGCCAAAAATAGAACAAACGTTCTGAAAACATTATAATAAAAATATTTTAAAAAATACCGGCAGTGGTAGAGTTTAGATCCATGAAGGAAATAAAAAAGTGATTGAGTGTTTACAACTGAATACATTTACATATGCATTTTCTTTTGTATTATTTTTTTAAATGCCTTAAGTAAGGCTTATGACAACCTTTTTCCAAAACACAATATAGAATGTGAGATATAACAGTATAATGCATACATTTATCATTTGTTTTCAAAACGTTTACTAAAAAGTGGAGCCCCAAAAATGTACTGTGGGACCCCATTTTTATGACTTGATGGGGTGCCTGGGACGTCATTTAAAAAATTTGTAGTGCCAACACTGATGGAGTATATGTGTTTGCAAAACAGCAGCAGGCGGCTGTGGCCTGCAGGCCGATTCTAATACTAATCGGCCTTGATTTTGACACATAGGACCTGGATGAAACAGAATATCCATACATTTACAATTTGTATATTTTATGAATAAAAATGCATACAACTGTGAAAATTACAAGTGTTCCTTTCAAGACTCAATGAAAATATTCTTGTCTTAAGGCGCAACACATTGGAACATGATGCAATTATTTATTTGGAAAAAAATGTGGCTTTTTGCAGAGAGACAGTGGTATAGCTCGGTTGGTAGAGCGGCCGTGCCAGCAACTTGAGGGTTGCAGGTTCGATCCCCGCTTCCGCCATCCTAGTCACTGCCGTTGTGTCCTTGGGCAAGACACTTTACCCCCCTGCTCCCAGTGCCACCCACACTGGTTTAAATGTGAAAATTTGTTATTGGGTTTCAGTAAGTAAAGCGCTTTGAGTCACTAGAGAAAAAGCGCTATATAAATATAATTCACTTTACTTCCCTTCCAAGCTAGGTTTGTACGCTATACCGGTATTAGTATAGTACCGCGATATTAATGAATCATACTCGGTACTGTATTGCCTTTAAAAAGTACCGGTGTTAAGAGAGAAAATAAGCAAACATTAGCAGTAAATGAAAAAGTAGATTAATAATTTATTTTCTACCACTTGTCCTTAATAATGTAGAAAAATGACACAATATGTCAGTGGTTCTCAAATGGGGGTACGTGTACCCCTGGGGGTACTTGAAGGTATGCCAAGGGGTACGTGAGATTTAAAAAAAAAAATATTCTAAAAATAGCAACAATTCAAAAATCCTTTATAAATACATTTATTGAATAATACTTCAACAAAATATGAATGTAAGTTCATAAACTGTGAAGAGAAATGCAACAATGCAATATTCAGTGTTGACAGCTAGATTTTTTGTGGACTTGTTGCATAAATATTGATGTAGATGGATCTCTATTACAATCCCCAAAGAAGGCACGTTAAGTTGATGATTATTTCTATGTGTAGAAATTAGGGATGTCCCGATCCGATATTGATATCGGAAATTGGTCCGATATTAGCCAAAAAAGTGAATATCGGATTTTGTCCCTGCCCACAGTTGTTTCCAACATATGCTGACAGTAAAAAAATAACTGAAGTGAACTTGAATTGTTTGCACTTTAAAACGTTTTTTGTTTTTTTTATTGGATTTATTTAGGTTATTTTTCAGGGTCTTCTAATTTATTTTTAATTTATTCTTTTCAATTGTATAATTATGTTGGTATTAGTGGTTATTTTGCACTTTAAATATAACATTTTGTTTTTATTGGATTTGTTGAGGTAATACTCTTACGTTGAAGGTTAAAATTTATGTAACCAATTGGTGAATAATAAATGGGTCAGTTTTTCCTATACCTACTCTTGCTGACTATTGTTTTCTGTTTTAACACTACAACATCAGTAACAGTAACATCACTTTATCAAGCCTTTTCTAACATTCTACAAAACAAAATAAGGAATAAATATATGTATGATTCGTGCCTATATCGTATCGTATTGATATCGGTATCGGCAAATACTCAAGGCTACAATATCGGTATCGTATCGGAAGTGAAAAAGTTGTATCGGGACATCCCTAGTAGAAATCTTTTTTTATAATTGAATAACTTGTCTATTTTTCAACAAGTTTTTAGCTATTTTTATATCTTTTTTTCCAAATACTTCAAGAAAGACCACTACAAATGACCAATATTTTGCACTGTTATACACTTTAATAAATCAGAAACTGATGACAGAGTGGCATAATATTTTACTTCTTTATCTCTTTTTTTCAACCAAAAATGCTTTGCTCTGATTAGGGGGTACTTGAATGAAAAAAATGTTCACAGGGGGTACATAACTGAAAAAAGGTTGAGAACCACTGCAATATATTACTGCATATGTCAGCAGCTAAATTAGGAGCCTTTCTTTGCTTACTTACTAATAAAGACAAGTTGTCTAGTATGTTCACTATTTCATTTAAGGACTAAATTGCAATAAGAAACATGTTTAATGTACCCTAAGATTTTAAAATAAAGCCAATTTTTTGTGGCCCCCTTTATTTAGAAAAGTATCAAAGTACCAAAAAGTATCAAAATACATTTTGGTATCGGGACAACTCTTCTACATGCTTTTGTCTACATCACACACTTAAATTGAACTGATAAAAAAATTAAAAAGTGTTTATATGTAATTTAATCGTGATATATATATAATAATAATGCAAATAAGTATTTAATAAGGTATAAACATTTATTTCTCATTACTGTATAATTGTTTACCATTTTACCGTAATTGGAGGGTAAATATATTTGTTATCCCAAATAAATTAAAATAAAATGGACTCATTTCTGTGATCACGGCATTCTTACTTGTTTGTCTGTTGATGGGCGTATATTGCCCATCCAATTTGAAGCTGAAATATTCCCACAACGGGACATTTGTCTTTGTAATCATATTTCATTCCTCCTAATTTTTGTTACCTAGCAGAACTTCTTACTGGCAAGGCTCCCGGCCTGTGCTTCCTCTCCCTGTTTGAAAAGTGAGACGAGAAAATGCGAGGCTCAACAATTCTGATTGGCGAACATGTCTGATTGATTGATTAAAACTTTTATTAGTAGATTGCACAGTACAGCACATATTCCGTACAATTGACCACTAAATGGTAACACCCCAATAAGTATTTCAACTTTTTTAATTGATTTATGGTCTGTCACTCAAATGGCGGTGATTGCAGAGGGGAAAAAACTCAGTCTCATCATATTAATTAAAAACTTAATGTCGATTGCACCCTACTGTAATGTTTTAAGCCTGAATGCATACTTTAGGAAAAGTAGTTTGGATTTTTCTGTTTGCAATAACCTTCATTCTTGTTTTGTAATGAATGCATATCATCAACATTAAAACTCCACTTTTAACATGCATGTATTTTTTAAAATAGAATGATAAAACATCAGTTTTTACACACCACTGCGCTCTATTTCAAGGGCGCTGCAAATACTTTATCTGCACATGAAACATTCTGGGTTTTCCGTGCTATCGGGATTGTATATCAAAAAATAATAATTACATTTATTAAACGATTAATCGAAGCAATGTAGTATAAATCAGAGCTTTTTTCTAATCAAATAATTGATTTAACTGTATAGTTCTTGCAGCCCTGTGGGGCATATACTCATCTGTTCTCAGAACAATATGGACACGTAATGATTAACACAAGCAACGCTTCATTCTGTATGCTGTCATGTGACTGTGTTTTTTTTTTTTTTGTATCCTACTCCTTTTTTAATAGCTTTCAATTCAGTTAGAACCTCCCGAGTTGACTACAAGCCTTTGTTATCCAAAGGAGAACAAAATCCTGTTTTACATAAGAATCTTGTGTAGTTGAAACAATCAAATTCAAACAGTTCTGTTTTTGTGTGGATGGTGAAACACCAAACAAACCAAAGAACAAGTAAAACAAACACTGTGTGGGTGTCTTTCTAATTTAACTAATTATAAGTTATTACAGCAAAATATTATCACAATATGCTGAACTCTTTTGTCACATACAAAACTTGTACTAATTTGGTTGTGTTTTTCGTTAATATATTCGCTTTGAATCAGTGGTGTCTACATGTCTTCCACTGAATGATGCAGCCGCCACTTTAATTATGATATGTAACCAAACTCTCTAAAACCAATCCAATGTAGATCAAGATAGCTAATCAGTTGGATGTATTTAAAGGAAAATAGTCTATAGCTCAGCTTTGTGTTCAAGGTGATGAAATTAAAAGTTATCAGTAATGAGGCTTCATTCATCATGTCATAGCATCCTGGCTCACACCTCCCCCTCCAAACCATCCAGTAGAGCTTGCTTGAACACTTTCGGGGGGGAAAAATCAAACTTTGCGTTGTTTTTTTAACACATCTTTTCCCTTTAATGTTTTTCCCTCCTGCAAAAGTGCAGGAAAAAAATCAAAATCAAATACCTTGATAAATAAAAGTGACTCGTTGATTAGTTCCATCTACCAATTTTTATTTACTACTTACACAGGAAGCTAAATAGCTAGTCCACAAAAATAATGGTTGCTCACAGTCAGGAAAAAAGGGAGCGTCGTAGCCACTAAAATAACATAATGAAGGCTTTTGTGTAAAATCTTGAATGACAACTTTTAAATTTTTTTGTCTACATGTTGGCCGGGATCCTGTTTTATAATGCTCTGATGTGTGCCGTGTGTAATTTTATTTTAAGACTAAGCCGTAGGCTAATAAAGAAAGAAAGACGTACTTTGGACAGCCCTTGCTTGAGGATCATTCTAGTATGGCAGTTCAACAGTTTGGAAGGGATTTTCATCATTGTGAATGTCTTAAAATCTGTGCTTGCAACGTTTTTCAAAACAATCAGAAAACTCTTAATTAAACAATACACCTTAATGTAAATGAATAGTTTGTTTCACTGTGCCTCACCATTTTTGCTTTGTAGTACATCGATAACAATTAGAGATGTAACGATATGAAAATGTCATATTGAGGGTATTGTGACTCAAATGTATTACGGTATTGTTGAATGTACTCCAAATGTTGTATACACACTGAAATATTTGAAGGAAGTTTTATTTTTTAAATGTTAATGTGTCTTGTTCGCATTTAATCTGGACAGAAATTAGCATGCTAGCTGCTGCTTTAGTGAATAAGGAATATACAGTAAATGACAAGGTTTCCCCTTAATGTAACTAAACGTGGTGCATCGCCACAGCAAAATCATAGCTGCCACAGCTTGACAATATATTTTTTAACAGTGAATACAAATTCAAGTAATACAATGTATTATCACCTCCAGAAGAAGGTGATAGATCCTCTCGACGTCCACTGCACCGGTCGCCCTCCAAAGGTTTTCACTGTTATCCCATTGGGTTGAGTTTTTTTCTTGCCCTGATGTGGGATCTGAGCCGAGGATGTCGTGGTGGCTTGTGCAGCCCTTTGAGACACTTGTGATTTAGGACTCTATAGGTAAATATTGATTGATGATTTATTGCTTGATTAAAACCACACAAACATAAAATATTACTACCGCCAGGTAGTAACAGTATGAATGTGTGTGTAAGTGTGTGTGTGTGTGTGTGTATATATGTATGCATGTGTGTGTGTTTGTGTAAATATATATATATATATATATATATATGTATATATAGATATATATGTATGTATGTGTGTGTGTTTGTGTAAATATATATATATATATATATATATATATGTATATATAGATATATATGTATGTATGTGTGTGTGTATATATATATGTATATATGTATATATTGATATGTATGTGTGTGTATATATATATATATATATATATATATATATATATATAAATAAAAATGTTGCAATCAAGAAAACCAGACATAGTCAGCATGTCTGCAATGTGGAAATAACTTTAATGTTTCCCATATATACCCGCAGACAGCCATCTAAACATGTGCAAATATTAAAAGCACAGTGGCGGCTTTAAAGGAGCGAATGTCCAATTGGAGGAGCGGCGCCAAGCAAGTGTGACGTTCTGCTCACTCCAGCTCGCTTTTCGTCTGGGACATCGAGGGACAGAAATAGCGTTCTAAACACGAGTACAGTCTAATAACACCACAAAAAGATGACAAAAAAAGTATGTTGTACAATATAATATAAAATATTTGTTAATAATAATTAATAAGGATTTGTTTTTAAATGTATGTGTGTATATATATATATATATATATATATATATATATATATATATATATATACATATATATATATATATATATATGTATACACACATTTATTGAGCCTTTTTCATCATAGCAAATTATACAATGATGTCATGGTGATTACGCCCCTAACCACACCCCCATCCCTGCAGGTATTTTGGCAATCTTCGGAAAACCCTGACTGAGTTTTTTAAAGTGCAGTAATCAGTCAAGGTTTTACAGTTACAATTCCAAACGGTAATACTCATCGTCTGCAATTTAAGACACTTTATCCTAATGACGATGCATGTTTTTTCTGGTAGTATCTGTGTATCAGTTCTGCTTCTGTAAGATCGGTGGGCTCACCTTAAACACATCATCTGCAGGCACTGTGTTTTTAGTGTTTATCTCACCCCTCTGTGTTTTCTTTGTACTTCCAGCAGAGACACGATGACATCAAGGAAGAAAGTACTCCTCAAAGTAATCATCCTTGGTGACTCCGGGTAAGTGAGCTGCAAGTGGCTTGCTTCCACCACAGCTTCTTGATCTGCTCTCAATAACACACTTCTGTGTCCTTGTCCTTTCTGTTTAGCGTGGGGAAGACCTCGTTGATGAACCAGTATGTGAATAAGAAGTTTAGTAACCAGTACAAAGCCACGATAGGTGCGGATTTTTTGACGAAAGAAGTCATGGTGGACGACAGACTGGTCACAATGCAGGTATTAAGAATATGTCTTGTCTAAACACTTTTTTAAACTGAATACCTGCAGGGTTGCTGTGGATCATTTTGATTAAATCACAATTAAATATCAATGATGTATAGAATATATTAATAGTGTTTCTTGAGCAAATACTCAAGAAAGAAAGGACTATATAGCACTTAAACTTGTTGAGGTAATACCTTTAACATCATGTTCTGTTTTTCAGAACAACATTAATGTATATTAGTAATGTTCTGATCAGGGGTTTATGTTGCCCGTTCCATTAGTGACATTAGCCGATACCTATATTGATCACAAGTATTAAATGTACATTTTTAAATGTATTTATGATGAGTGCAGTTGACAGTTTAATAATATCAAAAACATCTTAACTTGTTTTTATTGTCTTTTTAACAGACAATTCAGTCCAAGTCAATAGCACTCAAAAACTAAACAAACGCATAACTTTCATCCATTACTCATTTACCTTATTTTCCGGGCTGGAAAGGGCACTGGTATTTAAGCCGCACCCACCAAATATTAGCGGAAATAATATGTTTGCAGATATTAGCCACACCGTATTATAAGCCAGTGTTTTTCAACCACTGTGCCGTGAGATATTGTCTGGTGTGCCGTGGGAGATCATGTAATTTCACCTAATTGGATTAAAAATATTTTTTGTTGGTGCTGTCAATCAATCAATTAATCAATCAATCAATAATCAATGTTTATTTATACAGCCCTAAATCACAAGTGTCTCAAAAGGGTCTATAGAGTGGCAGAGTAACAGTACTCTTCCGTATCAGTAGGTGGCAGCAGGTAGCTAATTGCTTTGTAGATGTCGGGAACATGGTTTGTCGTTATCACAATATGCAGACGACGGGAGGCAGGGTGCAGGTAAACAGGGATCTAATGCTTAAACCAAAAATAAACAAAAGGCAAGTGCCGTAAGAAAAGGCATTGAAGCTTAGGGATGGCTATGCAAAACGAAGCTATAACTGAATTGGCTGCAAAGTAAACAAAAACAGAATGCTGGAAGACAGCAAAGACTGTGGAGCAGCGGACGGCATACACAAAGTACGTCCGTATATGACATGACAATCAACAACAAAATAGGTGCACAAGAAAAGATCTAAAACACTCCACACAGGAAAACGGCAAAAACTCCAAATAAGTCACGGCGTGATGTGACAGGTCATGACAGTACACCTACTTTGAGACAAGAGCTATAGTGATGCATGCTTGGTTATGCGTTAAAGTCATATCCAACAATTGCGAGAACAACTTTTTACTGTCCATATCGGCTACTGAGTTTAATTTTTTTAATTTTTTCTGTTCGTGGTGTGTCTCGAGATTTTTTCAATGGCAAAAAATGTGCCTTGGCTTAGAAAAGGTTGAAAAACACTGCTACAAGCTATAGATAGATATATATTGGTGCAAAAGATTCTGTAAATGTTTATTTACATACCTTAATTGTTTCCAAACGGTAGTAAAACGGCTAATCAAACAAAACAGAAGTCATCATCTTCGGCCCACTGGCTGCGGAAGCTAGAGCTTCAATCAGCTAAACAGACTCAATATATCCACAGTGATGTTTTGATTAAATTTACGAAACTGAAACAATAAAAAAGAATGCCATTGTAAGTTAATAATACTAAAAAAGACACTTGTGAATGTGTAATTATTACATTACGACAGCACAGTGTTCTCAACGTTTTTTCAGTGATGTACCCCTGTGAACATTTTTTTAATTCAAGTACCCCCTAATCAGAGCAGAGCATTTTTGGTTGAAAAAAAAGAGATAAATAAATAAAATACAGCACTATGTCATCAGTTTCTGATTTATTAAATTGCATAATAGTGCAAAATATTGCTCATGTGTAGTGGTCTATCTTGAACTATTTGGAAAAAAAAGATATAAAAAAAGTAAAAACTTGTTGACAAACAAATAATTGATTCAATTGTAAATGAAGATTTCTACACATAGAAGTAATCCTCAACTTAAAGTGCCCTCTTTGGGGATTGTAATAGAGATCCATCTGGATTCATGAAATTAATTCTAAACATTTCTTCAGAAAAAAGAAATCTTTAACATCAATATTTATGGAACATGTCCACAAAAAATCCAGCTGTCAACACTGAATATTGCATTGTTGCATTTCTTTTCACAGTTTATGAACTTACATTCATATTTTGTTGAAGTATTATTTAATAAATATATTTATAAAATATTTTTGAATTGTTGCTATTTTTAGAATATTTAAAAAAAAATCTCATATACTCCTTGGCATACCTTCAAGTACCCCCATTAGAGAACCACTGAGCTAGCACGTAGGAAAATCCACATAAACACTCTTACAGACATCACACATGGGACGGTTTTAGTAATTAGGAATTGTTTTAGTTATATTGTAAAACACCTGCAGTGAGCATAATGGTGGAAAAGATGGCACCATAGCTCAAGCCATAACTCACTGTTTCAGTGTCTATGTCACTGTTCTGTGAAAAGTATTTATTAAAGACAGGGTTCAAAGCATGGCAAAAAGTTAAAGCGTGGGAAAATGCACTAAATGCTTTGGTTTTTGCCCTCAAAGTCCTTTTGTGTCCAGGTAATTATTCTTTAACTTTGTTAACACTAACTAAAACAATAAAAAATGTTTAAGAAAATAAAAATATCAATCAGATACTGTAGTATCTATCATATACTGATACTACACTTGGTACTAACGCCACCAATTTATGGATCAATCCGCCCTCCACACTTATATTATCCTCTCTCTAACTCAGGGGTGTCCAAACTTTTTCCAATGAGGGCCGCACACTGAAAAATCAGAGCAAGCGGGGGCCATTTTCATAATTTTTATTTTAAAAACCAATACAACATATGTATAAAAAATATACATTTAGGCCGCCACTCAGTTATGACCCCAGAAACCCCAAAGGGTTTTGGTAAAAAAAAAAAAAAAAAATGTGTCATTATTCAGTATTATAATTTTTATTATTATGCAAGTTTTAAATCTGTAGATCATTATTAGAAAAAAGAAATGGAAAAAACACAAAATATGCAATATTTTCACCCAATATCTTTTTTAGGTGGAATATTTGAGATCATATAATAATTGTAGCCTTTATTTTGGATTTTGATTCATTATTATTTTTTGAGCAATGACACTTAAAAACAAATCACACTAAAATAATTGGGGATCCAAAAGTGTCCTACTTATTAAAGTGTTAAAAACTAAATTATACATTTTTTTTACTGTTTACTTTTAACACAATAATCTCGAGATCAACTTCAGATATATCCGTCAATTTTAAGTTTTACTGTTGTTTATGTTTTGCTTGTTTGTTTTAGGCCCTTCTTTAAAAAAAAAAGCTCAGTTTTTTTATATGGCAAAACACAATGCAACATTTTCCCCCAAAAATATCTCAAAGTGGAATATTTAATGTGACGTAATCGAAGCCTTGAATAGGTCAATAATTCAAAATGACATTGATTTTGATTCATTATTATTTTTTAAAGAAAGAAACAGCCTGCATCGCAGCTTTGTGTGAAAAGAGTAAGCATTGCAACAATTTCTTGTTACATTTCACCTGTTTGCTCTTTTATACAACTTTTTATGTATTTATTTTTTTCAATTGTATTCTTAAAATTTGCCCTTGGGCTGTTAAAAAATGACTCGTAGGCCGCAAATGGCCCCCGGGCCGCACTTTGGTCACCCCTGCTCTAACTCTTCACAGTCTACTTGTTAATAGCCGCTTACTTTCTGTTGTGATGCGGGTCCATCTACACTACACTGGAAATGTTTGCAAATGTATTAAATTAAAACACGAAGCAGTCATTATGGAGTATTGTGTGTAGAATTTGAGCATACAAATGAATTTATTCCATTTTGTAATAAGGCTGCAACATATTAAAATGTGGAAAAAATGAAGCACTGTAAATACTTTCCAGATGCATACAAGCACGGTATGCTTCCCCTCTGGCATGACTGGAAGAGGTGGGTCATTGCACAGTATGATTATATGCATGCACAGCCTACCTGAGTTAAAAAATAAATGTACGGTATTATGATCGTTCCTTGCGGGTTTTTCCATTCAAAATGCAAAGAGAACACAAAGACTGAAAATCATCAAAAAGTCAAACCCACATCACACTCATTCAACTGCAACATTCGTGTGCATGACAAAAAATGGTCGTTTCATAAATAAGATTGCTCCTTTTGAAAGTCATTTGTAACAGCCGCAACCTTGCACACAAGACTGTACAAAACCCTGAAAGTCACTGAAATTGCAGTAATACAGGAAGTGTAGGAATAAGCTAACGTACTGAAACAGGAATGCTCAGTGTAAGTGCAGGCCAGGGAGGGAGGGTGCTTGTGTGAGTATTTTATGAAGTAAAAACACAGGAGTAAAAGTGATTTTTGTTGCAGCTGTGACGCTCGCATCGCATTAAAAAAAGTTTACTAGTTACACGCATGAGATATTAACCACTGTAGAATTGTCAATAAATGAATAACTGACCTAAACGGGAGTCTGCTTTGAATGTAAGTACAGGGGAACCTCGATTTGAAAACTTATTTGGTTCTTGAACATGGTTCCCCACCTGAGAAGTTGGTAAAGTGAAGTAAAGTTCCCCATAAGAAACAAAGTAAACATAAATAATTGGGTCTAGCCTTGACAAAAGTCTATATTTTGGAAAAACACATTTTTAAAGACCTTATTATGTAGTGGGGCTGGGCGGTATAGCTCGGTTGGTAGAGTGGTCGCATGCCAGCAACTTAACGCCATCCTAGTCACTGCCTTTGTATCCTTGAAGTGAAGTGAATTGTATTTATGTAGCCCTTTTCTCTAGTGACTCAAAGAGCTTTACACAGTGAAACCCAATATCTAAGTTACATTTAAACCAGTGTGGGTGGCACTGGGAGCAGGTGGGTAAAGTGTCTTGCCCAAGGACACAACAGCAGTGACTAAGATGGCGGAACCAGGAATCGAACCTGCAACCCTCAAGTTGCTGACACGGCCACTCTACCAACCGAGCTATGCCGCCCCATCCTTGGGCAAGACACTTGCTCCCAGTGCCACCCACAGTGGTTTAAATGTAACTTAGATATTGGGTTTCACTATGTAAAGCGCTTTGAGTCACTAGAGAAAAAGCGCTATATAAACATAATTCACTTAACTTATAAATCACTTCACTATAAATATACTACGTATGTTAAAAGTTAAAGTACCAATGATTGTCACACACACACTAGGTGTGGCGGAAAAATTCTGTGCATTTGACCCATCACCCTTGATCACCCCCTGGGGGATGAGGGGTGCTGTGAGCAGCAGCGGTGGCCGCGCCCGGGAATAATTTTTGGTGATTTAGCCCCCAATTCCATCCGTTGATGATGAGTGCCAAGCAGGGAGGTAATGGGTCCCATTTTTATAGTCTTTGGTATGACTCGGCCAGGGTTTGAACTCACGACCTACCGATCTCAGGGCGGACACAATAGATATGAATATATATTTCTCAAACCAAAATAATAAGGGGGGTAACGGCCGAACAATATTTTTTTATTCAAACACAACATCACAGCAAGCTTAAATGTCAACATGCAAACATACACGTGTCGTTGGAGCGCTCCAAAAATCATTTTACTCTGCGGCTGCGAAAATTTGTAGCATTGTTGAACACTCTGGTAGTTCCAGAGGATTGAACAATCAGTGGCTTTATATAGTCATCGCTAGCCTTAGCACAAACTTGCAGTGTGAGGTGATCCTTCATCGCCTTGTGTCCCGGTAGTGCCTTCTCTTTTGCTATAATATAGGCCCACTGTGGCACCTTTTTCTGTCTCATCACAATTAAAGCCTTTCTGTGAGACTAAGCCTCCTTCGCTGATCAAATCCTCGAACTGAAGGGGCCGCAAGCCAGAGGCGAACTAGTTAAAACGCTAACTCAGTGGTTGTCTAGCAACCTGAAGCTACGCAGCAAGGCTGTGAGATTAAAATAAAATTAAAAAATCGGTCTTAGCTTAGGCCCTGGAGTGGGGGTGCAGACTGAGGCCAAGGGGAAAAAAAACAAAACAACAACAACTCATAGCCATAGTACACATCCCTCTTACATATGTGTAATAATCCCAAACCATAGACATGGTGTCATTAGTCAGTCACCGAGCAAGCTCGTTTGTTAGCCACGGCTACAGCACCGGCAACAACACACTCTTGTTGTTGTTATTCTGCGCTTGCGGTGGTTTGATGAGGTCGTCAGTAAACCTCTCATGCTGCAGTCGTCAACTCCTGGGTTGTGTGTTGGAGATGGGAGGAGCTGCTGACTGGGAGACGCAACTCTGTACTTCTCCTTACGTCCGTGTACCGCTCTGTAAAAAGTCATTAATTTTACTTTTTGAAACCAATAATTTCCGATATCACATTTTAAAGCATTTTTTGCCCGATAATATCAGCCTGCTTATCTCTAGTTGGCACACAGTCAACCGAAAAGGACGCAAATAGGGGCGTTCATGAATCAAGGTTCTGCTGTAATCCTTTGGAACAAGTGTCATAAAAAGCAAAAAACTCACACACTGATCATGTAAAAGTCATGTATTGATTTCATATAAGTAATTGATTGATTGTTGATTAATCATATCAGACCCGTCATCGATCCTGTTCTGTCTCCCTGTAATGTTTGTCTGATTTTGAATGGGATTGTGCTGAAAATTTTAATTTTCCTGAAGGAACTCTCCTGACGGAATAAATAAAGTACTATCTAATCTAATCTATCTTAAAGCTATGGAGGTCGGTTCATTGTCAATATTTCTAAAGCCGATTTTGAATTCTATGAACGTAGTTTTCAGCTTACAGTTCTTTATCCTTACTCTAGTTAGATCGTATTCATTTTTGTTCTCGTTTGTTAGATTTGGGACACAGCCGGTCAGGAAAGGTTCCAGTCTCTAGGTGTGGCGTTCTACCGAGGCGCCGACTGTTGCGTTCTGGTCTTTGACGTGACCGCCCCCAACACCTTTAAGACTCTCGACAGCTGGAGGGACGAGTTCTTGATCCAGGCCAGCCCTCGAGATCCGGAGAACTTCCCCTTCGTGGTGCTGGGCAACAAGATCGACTTGGAGAACAGACAGGTGTCAAAATGCTAACTTTGACTTTTCCTTCTCTGTAAGGATTTATCTGAGCCCCAAATATTAAAGCGGCTCTTCTTGTACGTTCAGGTTACAACCAAGAGGGCACAGGCGTGGTGTCAGAGCAAGAACAACATCCCATATTTTGAAACCAGCGCCAAGGAGGCCATCAATGTGGAGCAGGCCTTCCAGACCATTGCACGCAACGCCCTCAAACAGGTACATCGGTCTGCTCTCTGGTCATAGGAAAGAACTCACAGTACAGGTCTTAATGTTTGGACACACCTTCTCATTCAATGGGTTGGCTTTTGTGTTCATGAGTATTTACATTGTAGATTGTCACTGAAGGCATCAAAACTATTAACAAAAAAAAAGGTGAAATAACTGAAAACATGTTTTATATTCTAGTTTCTTAAAAATAGCCACCATTTTCATAATAGTGTGAGAGTCCAGTCCATAGTGGATCTAACATAATAGTGAGAGTCCAGTCCATAGTGGATCTAACATAATAGTGTGAGAGTCCAGTCCATAGTGGATCTAACATAACAGTGAGAGTCCAGTCCATAGTGGATCTAACAGATTAGTGAGAGTCCAGTTCATAATGGATCTAGCATAATAGTGAGAGTCCAGTCCATAGTTGATCTAACATAATAGTGAGAGTCCAGTCCATAGTTGATCTAACATAATAGTGAGAGTCCAGTCCATAGTGGATTTAGCATAATAGTAAGAATCCAGTCCATAGTGGATCTAACATAGTAATGAGTCCAGTCCATAGTGGATCTAACATAATAGTGTGAGAGTCCAGTCCATCGTGGATCTAACAGAATAAGGAGAGTCCAGTCCATAGTGGATCTAACATAAGTGTGAGAGTCCATAGTGGATGTAACATAATAGTGTGTGAGTCCAGTCCATAGTGGATCTAACATAATAGTGTGGGAGTCCAGTCCATAGTGGATCTAACAATTGTGTGAGAGTCCAGTCCATAGTTGATCTAACATAATAGTGTGGGAGTCCAGTCCGTAGTGGATCTAACAATTGTGTGAGAGTCCAGTCCATAGTTGATCTAACATAATAGTGGGAGTCCAGTCCATACTGGATCTAACATAATAGTGTGAGAGTCCAGTCCATAGTGGATCTAACATAATAATAATGAGTCCAGTCCATAGAGGATCTAACATAATAGTGTGAGAGTCCAGTCCATAGTGGATCTAACATATTAGTGTGAGAGTCCAGTCCATAGTGCATCTAACATATTAGTGTGAGAGTCCAGTCCATAGTGGATCTAACATAATAGTGTGAGAGTCCAGTCCATAGTGCATCTAACATATTAGTGTGAGAGTCCAGTCCATAGTGGATCTAACATAATAGTGTGAGAGTCCAGTCCATAGTGGATCTAACATATTAGTGTGAGAGTCCAGTCCATAGTGGATCTAACATAATAGTGAGAGTCTAGTCCATAGTAGATTTAACATAATAGTGAGTGTCCAGTCCATTGTGGATCTGACATGATAGTCTGAGAGTCCAGTCCATAGTGGATCTAATATAATAGTGTGAGAGTCCAGTCCATAGTTGATCTAACATAATAGTGAAGAGTCCAGTCCATAGTGGATCTAACATAATAGTGTGAGAGTCCAGTCCATAGTGGATCCAACATAATAGTGAGAGTCCAGTCCATAGTGGATCTAACATAATAGTGTGAGAGTCCAGTCCATAGTGGATCCAACATAATAATGAGTCCAGTCCTTAGTGGATTTAACATAATAGTGTGAGGAAAAAACAAAAATACATATATTCCACCTATTTTTGTGAAGTACATAACTCCAAATGTTTTGATACAGTCAGTCACAATCTACAATGTAAATAGTCATGAAAACAAAGAAGACACATTAAAATGAGTAGGTGTGTCCAAACATTTGGCTTGTACTGTATGTCGCCCTTTTTTCCCCCCCAGGAGACCGAAGTGGAGATGTACGAGTTCCCAGAGCCGATCAAGCTGGACAGGAACGAGCGAGCCAAGCCTTCAGCAGAGCCCTGCAGCTGCTGAAGATCTCCAGAGAGGGTCTTCATCACCCTCATCATGCCTTGTCTAGATACCCCCCACTGTGTTGACCCCTAAAGCCCGACATAGGAGCAGCATCCCACTCATTAAGTACAACACAACCAACGTGCTGCAGCCTCCTCCCGTCAAGGAAACACATTTTCTATCAAGTATGAGCTTCTTAGCCCAAAGAACACCTTCGACAAACATTTGTACGTTTTTTTTTTTCCTTCCCAGTCTTTTCCTCCTTATGTTTCAGTGACAATGGTGGGTTTTCAGTTCCATGAATATTGCTGCTTTCACAATCAGTTATTTTACTCTGATATCAATCAACAACAAAACAATGTCCTCACACATACTTATTTAAATTACTTAAGTTCCTTTTTTTGTTGTTCTGTGGTGGTGATATTTACTTTCACATGCAGACTACCGCTTGAATAGAGGAAACACTTCTGAGAAATCTGTGTTGCGGCTTTGTTTCTCTCTCCACCTGGTGCACACCTGGATGAAGCAAATACTTGTTCAAGTTTGGTGGACTGGATTGTGCGAATTCCAGTGAATATGCTGCCTATTTGTTGCTATTTGGTACACCAGGATGACAATGAAGACAAGAACAATTCTTCAAGTGTGTAGGTTGTTCTTTTTTTTGCACCTTTTAAAATAACCTGGGAAAACCCATTGAGGCTCCGGTTAGTGCAAGGTCAAACTCAAGCCGTTTTTGTGTTCCTCTTGTAATCAACGTTGGGGAATTAACTAAATTCAAACAAGCTTGTCTCTTTTACCTGACAGGAAAAGTACAAATATCATTCATAAGCGTATTATTAGCAAAGCTGTTTTTTTTTATTGACTGTACAATTGCAATCATGTGTTGGGGGGGGGAAGACAAAAATGATGTAAATCTCCACGTCTTACTGCCAGTTGCTCGTGATTGGCCAACTATAAGTGCTTGTCTTTTCTTTTAACCAATCAGGTGTTTGTCTGCTTGAATTCTGTTCGAACTGAAATGCATTGTAGATTAGAAACAATCACTAACGAACCACAACTTTCAATGAAGTGGTAGAAGTAGAGGCATTCATCATGGTGTTAATACAATACATGCATAGCAGCAATGTTTCAAAAATGTCTTTGCCTTTCAAGTAATAGGGTAATAAATCCTCAAATTCAACAAGCGGTTATCTCTGAAATTCTATTTGAAGCAAAATGCGGTATGTAAACAAGGATGAACATTAACCAGAATTGAAAGATGAAGCGGTCGTGCTCTACTGTGTTTTTGCTTTCTTCTTAGCCCCCTGCAGCCACTGCTGAAGTGCTCCCGCCTGTGTCTCCTTTCCTCCGTCTTCCTCAACGCCACAAGCATCCGACTCCTTCCTCTTTGAAGATCCACCTGCCAGCCAGTTCTTCATCATCTGGCTGCTGGCTGTCTGCTTTGGCTCCTGCAGGGAGGACATGGCCAGCTGACTTTAAACAGGTAAATTATTTCAATCACACAAGATGTGCATGCACTTAATAACCCTGCAAAGGACAGAGGCTGACCGTTTTGTCCTTTTGGTAATTTGTTGCATATTTGTAGCCATAATTTGTGTTGTGTTGCCCCATGAAATTTTGAAATATTAATGTCCAATTACTGGCAGTTATTCCATAATACCCCAAAGCCAAACGGGACATTAAAGTCTTATATTTCAAAGGGCATAAATTGGATTCATACTCATTTGTAGTTTCTACTTCAGCCTTAAACAAAAACATTGTTAATTTTAACCCTTTGAAGTCACTTTGACTTGTCAATTTGTGTACCATGAGTTACTGCACTAATTTAAACCTTTGACATTATCTGATTAAAGGGTTCAAATACATTAAAAACAAATATGGAATAAATTGTTTTTATACCCTTCGAAAACTGAAAATACTTTTATGTCCTTTGAAGACAATTAAAATCCAAACATCGCTAGAGGGTTAATGAGACTATCAGGAACAAATCTGTATGTATGTTTTCTTTATAGAGTATTTTGCAGACAGGGTTTCATAAGAAAATAAGTCAAAAATACCAGAAAAACACTTTTGAAAATATTTGTAGTAACTTCTTACCAGTTAAAGGGGAAAATTATCACTATTTCAAAAGGGTTGAAAACAATAAAAATCAGTTCCCAGGGGCTTGTATTTTTTTGAAGTTTTTATCAAAATTTTACCGTTCCCGGAATATCCCCAAATAAAGCTTTAAAGTGCCTTATTTTCGCCATCTTAGAAACCACTATCCAATTCCCTGTGACGTCATACAGTGCTGCCAATACAAACAACATGGCGGTTACCACAGCAAGATATAGCGACATTAGTTCGGATTCAGACTCGGATTTTAGCGGCTTAAGCGATTCAACAGATTACGCATGTATTGAAACAGATGGTCGGAGTATGGAGGCAGATAGCGAAAAAGAAATTGAAGCTATTGAGCGAATAGCTATTGACGCTATTCGGCCATAGAGTGGGTGTACCTAATGAAGTGGCCCATAGCATGGCTGCCTTATTAGCATCGCCGGTAAAATGTGCGGACCAAACGATCAGGACTTTCGCATCTTGTGACACTGGAGCAACTTAAATCCGTCGATTGGTAAGTGTTTGTTTCGCATTAAATGTGGGTATCTAGTTTCAAATGTACATACAGCTAGCATAAATAGCATGTTAGCATCGATTAGCTGGCAGTCATGCCGTGACCAAATATGTCTGATTAGCACATAAGTCAACAACATCAACAAAACTCACCTTTGTGATTTCGTTGACTTAATCGTTGCAAATGCATCTGCAGGTTATCCATACATCTCTGTGCCATGTCTGCCTTAGCATCGCCGGTCAAATGTGCAGACACTTTGGTACATTCAATGGGGGTCTGGCGGCAGACACTTTCGCATCTTCGGGCCAGTGGTGCAACTTGAATCCCTCCCTGTTAGTGTTGTTGCACCCTCCGACAACACACTGACGAGGCATGATGTCTCCAAGGTTACAAAAAATAGTCGAAAATAACAGAGCTGAGACCCGGTGTTTGTAATGTGAAAATGAATACGGCGGGTGTATTACCTCGGTGACGTCACGTTCTGATGTCATCGCTAGAAGACCGATAAACAGAAAGGCGTTTAATTTGCCAAAATTCACCCGTTTAGAGTTCGGAAATCGGTTAAAAAATACATGGTCTTTTTTCCTGCTACATCAAGGTATATATTGACGCTTGCATAGGTTTGGTGATAATGTTCCCCTTTAAAGAAGATTGTCTTTTTTCCATTTTGCACCATAGTTAACTACTTTTATTCCTGTCAAAAATGTTTTGTTAAACATTCACATTAGGGCTGGGCGATATATCGCGGGTTTGTCTCTGTGCAATATAAAAAATTAATATGTCGTGATATTCGAGTATACGTTCTCACGCGGTTGCTTTTAGCTGCTGGCATTACACTACAGGCTCTTCTCGCTCTTTGTCGTCTGTCCTTCCCACAGACAGCAAGCGCACCTTCTTACATACGTCACATACGTATACGCCCTTGTGGAGCAGAGAGGTAGCACCGTGGGTGACGTTAGCTGTGGTGCAAGCGGAGCCGTGCGAGTGGTAATACGAGAGAAAGAAGGTGTGAATCTGGTAACAAATGAAGGAATAATTACTTACCAAGAAAACCCGCAGGGGGTCTATCGTCTGGCGGTGGTTTGGCGTCAAGCGGGAATGTGTCAAACAGACAACCGTAATGTGTCAAGTGTGGGGCAAAAGCGTTGCTACAAAAAGTAGCATTACTGCTGATTAATCAATGTTTACTTATGTAGCCCTAAATCACTAGTGTCTCAAAGGGCTGCACAAACCACTACGACATCCTCGGTAGGCCCACATAAGGGCAAGGAAAACTCACACCCAGTGGGACGTCGGTGACAATGACTATGAGAACCTTGGAGAGGACGAAAGCAATGGATGTCGAGTGGGTCTAACATGATACTGTGAAAGTTCAATCCATAATGGATCCAACACAGTCGCGAGAGTCCAAAGCTAATATGCAGCATTATATGAAAAGTCACCTGCTAAAGAATGAAGAGTGCTTACTCCGCATATCAACAACTGCGTTTGGTGCCACACCATCAAAATGCAGAGGCAATCATTTCCAGATAAACACCGTATTAAAAAAATAGTGAACAACAAAAGGAGATAATGTCCGCAGGAACCTACCACATAGCGAAGGACGAACACTATTTTGCAGCTCATTTTCATTTGACAGTTACTGAAATATCTTGTGTGACATCATGCACAAACGTGCACTTTGTTTTAAACTATTGTAGTGGTGTTCTGTACAAAAAGTGCACTTTAATTTTGTGTTGTTTTAATATGGCATCTTAGTGACATCATGCACAGAAGTGCACTAATAGCTTGTTTTAACCCTTTGATGCATAACAAATACACACCCCTTTTAATGCACAACATGGGTCAAAAATGAGCTGCATCAATTTCCCATGTTATTTCATTCTGCCTGAGTGTCTCTTTGCTGCATCTTTTGAAATCAATATATTTTATAATTTAATAATTCAAGTATTCTTTAAAAATCTTGTTTTTGATTACCACAAATCATTATTTATATTTTTCTTACCATACCTTATGAACAAAAGTATTTTTTGTAATACTACATCAAGTTTACACACATGGGTCAAAAATGGATGAAGGTATATTACAATAATATTTTACTTCAAATACTTATTTTAGATGTGATTCGGGCCAAACAATCATACATTTATTATTTGAAACCTGGTTATTTGTCATTTTGGCAAACATCTGGCAGTAACAGAAATAAACTTGTGAATTAGACCAACGTAAAATAAAATTGTCAATTCAGTTCTTATGATTCTTTTATTCTTTATTAGTTAGTTATCCAAAGACATGCACCTGGGGATAGGTTGATTGGCGACCCTAAATTGTCCCTAGTGTGTGAATGTGAGTGTGAATGTTGTCTGTCTATCTGTGTTGGCCCTGTGATGAGGTGGCGACTTGTCCATGGTGTACCCCGCCTTCCGCCCGATTGTAGCTGAGATAGGCGCCAGCGCCCCCCGCGACCCCGAAAGGGAATAAGCGGTAGAAAATGGATGGATGGATGAATAGTTAGTTATCAGATTCCTCACATGTAGCACACATTACCACTGTGAGTTTGTGCTCCTTGCACACAGGCTTCTTGCACTGCGAACACCAGCTGACTTTTCTGTCTTTGGAAGATGGGCAGATCGCACACCTCTTCCTCTTCGCCGCGCCCTTCTGTCTTATGTCCTCTTCTGGTTGGGTGGTGACTATGGTTTGTTTTTCTATCCCACATCTTCCCATAGCCTCTATGATATGCTTTTGGAGTGTGGGCGTGCCCTCCATGCGGCTCTTCATATGTGGCATGACCAGCTCTTTGCCCAGCTCCTTGATGAATAGTCGGCGTGCATTGGTGACACCACCCATGTAACCAGGGTGTTCTGTAGTGTAGTTGGTGTAAGCATTGAGGGTGGCAATATCCAGCATATTGTACCAGAGCACCATGGGCCACCTCCGTGTTCTCCGCTTGCATGTGTAGGTGCCAACCTTCTGATCTGTTGTGTCCACTCCTCTTTTGTTCTGTTGTAGTACAGTATCACTTCTGGTTTCTTCTTCTGACTGTCATCCACTGCTTTGTCATCATGCATTGTGCTCAGAAGGACAACAGCCTTTCCTTTCTTCTGCACACAACTCACCATGGTCATGTTGCCATTGAATCTGAATTCTGAGCTATGAATCATCCGTGATTTGCATGGCTTCATGATAGGTGGTATGTCTGGTTTGTTCTGGCAAAGAGTCCCAACAATAGTCAGGTTCTTCTCGAGGAGCTTCTCAGCCAGAGGGACACTGGTGAAGAAGTTGTCCATTGTGATGTTGCGACCTAACCCTAAATTATGATTTTAGCTGAACAAAAAAATGATATTTACTGAATATATGTGATAGTAAACGATAAAATACATTTATTTGAAATATATAGCAAAGCAACGCTCAGGCTACCATGAAATAACATAGAAAATAGATGTGGGTCATTTTTGACCCATGTTGTGCATTGGAAGGGTAATATCACAAAAATAATTTTTATTCAAAAAGTATGCAGAGAAAGAATATAATAGCAATGTTTAATGACCAAAAACAAGTTAATTGAGGAATACCTGGAACACTGAAAGATTACATTCAATTATTGCAAAGAAACAGATAATAAAAACTTGGTTGGGTCACATTTGACCCATGTTATGCATCAGAGGGTTAAAATGTCTCTGACAATCTTGCACGTTCTGTTTTGGAAATTACCTGAATGTTTGTGCCACTGCTTAATAATCAATCAATCAATGTTTATTAATATAGCCCTAAATCACAAATGTCTCAAAGTTGTGATTTCCTTCTCTGCATGAAAGTTTAAAAGTAGCATATATTAATGCAGTATGAAGAAGAATGTTTTAATGTAGACACATAGAATCATCATACTGCTGTGATTATATGCATCAAGTGTTCATTCAAGGCTAAGGCAAAATATCGAGATGTATATGGTGTATCGTGATATGGCTTAAAAATATCGAGATATTTAAAAAAAGCCATTTCGCTCAGCCCTAATTCACATGTTAATGGTTAACTTCATTTTACACTTATGCAATAATTATTGTTACCAGGAACAGCTGATTACTTCTTATGGGAATGATTTGTTAACCGTACAACAGGTTTTTGAATACAGTACCGGTGTTCAAGCGCCGCATCTCTTACCTTTTTCTGGTTGAGGTCCACGGGTTGGAGGCACTCGGGTGAGTTGTTGCGCGAGTTATTGACGAGCGATGAAACGGGATGAAAGGTCAAAAT
Organism: Nerophis ophidion; assembly: GCF_033978795.1. Lineage (NCBI taxonomy): Eukaryota > Metazoa > Chordata > Actinopteri > Syngnathiformes > Syngnathidae > Nerophis > Nerophis ophidion. The sequence continues at coordinate 40,716,002 of NC_084626.1, forward strand.
ATTTTCAGACTGGAGCAGTTTCAGGGCATCCAAAGACTTCACCTCCCCGAAGTCAAGCCATCTCCTCACTTCCTCCTCTCCCGCCAAGATGGCCGGCATCCTATAGAGACGACAGACGCTTTTAGTTCTGCAACGTAAAGGCCAGTACACACACAAAGCTATGTTATCTGCTTCAGAACAAATGAGGCATTGAGCAGTTTTGATCTTTATGTGATGATACCAGAACAGCACTCGTGTGACTTTGAGCATTCTGTCCCACCACGAAGCCAGACTCTTGTCCTCCAAAACTGAAACATTTTGTGAACTTAAGGGCTGGGCGTATCTTGTAAATATACTGTATGTAGATAGTATTGATACCAAATTGGGTATACTGATACTAAGCATGGAGGGATCAATATTTTTGTTATCCTTTCAGTTTAAATGCCCAGAAAATTACTTGATTTTCCTCAGAGTTCATGCGATTCTACTCTTGTCAGTGAAACAATGTTATTATTCACAAATATTTTAGTGGTGTTTGTATACATTTAAAAACAATTTATTTTTGTTATAATCGCTCCTTTTTTAATTTTGCAATAGTGACTTATTTTTACTTTTTACATGCCCAGAAAATTACTTGATTTTCCTCAGAGTTTATGCGATTCTACTCTTGTCAGTGAAACAGTGTTATTTTTCACAAATATTTTAGTGGTGTTTGTATACATTTAAAAACATTTTTTTTTTGTTATAATCGCTCCTTTTTTAATTTTGCAAGGGTGACTTATTTTTACTGTTTATACGGCCAGAAAATTACTTAATTTTCCTCAGAGTTCATGTGATTCTACTCGTCAGTGCAACAATGTTATTATTCACAAATATTTTAGTGGTGTTTGTATCCATTTAAAAACAATTTATTTTTGTTATAATCACTCCTTTTTTAATTTTGCAATAGTGACTTATTTTTACTTTTTACATGCCCAGAAAATTACTTGATTTTCCTCAGAGTTCATGCGATTCTACTCTGTCAGTGAAACAGTGTTATTTTTCACAAATATTTTAGTGGTGTTTGTATACATTTAAAAACATTTTTTTTTGTTATAATCGCTCCTTTTTTAATTTTGCAAGGGTGACTTATTTTTACTGTTTATACGGCCAGAAAATTACTTGATTTTCCTCAGAGTTCATGTGATTCTACTCGTCAGTGCAACAATGTTATTATTCACAAATATTTTAGTGGTGTTTGTATACATTTAAAAACAATTTATTTTTGTTATAATCACTCCTTTTTTAATTTTGCAATAGTGACTTATTTTTACTTTTTACATGCCCAGAAAATTACTTGATTTTCCTCAGAGTTCATGCGATTCTAGTCGGTCAGTGCAAATGTTCCATCCATCCATCCATTTTCTACCGCTTATTCCCTGTTGGGGGCGCTGGCGCCTATCTCAGCTACAAATGTTATTTTTCACAAACATTTAGTGGTTTTTGTATACAATTAAAACGTTTTTATTTTTGTTACATTGTCAGTTTTTTAATTTGTCAATATTGACTTTTGCTTTTATTTTGTATTTAGTATAATTGATAATGTATTATTTATAGAATATTACATTTCAAATTGTTGTATTAGTTATAAAAATATTTTATTTGCAAAACATTTTTCCTGCGTTCTCATAATCAACTCACTAGAAGCAAATTAACAAAATTATTCAATGATCATAACGTTTTTTTTTGTTTTTTTGTGTCCTGTCCAGCTTCTCAGGTAAATCATATAGTTGATGTAGATGTCCATATCGGCTGTTCAGATTTACTTTACAAAAGACAAGTGTAGGATACTTCTCTTGTTGCCTTATTTGTATTCGACTTAAGCGGTAGAAAATGGATGGATGGATAAATGTATTTATATTTATCATTTGGTGCAGCCGGGCAGGAGCAGGGGGTGGATAGAAAGAGAAAAGGAAGACAGAGGGAGAAATTGTGGGGAGATTAGACATTAACAAAAACAACAACAGCAAACAACAAAATAGAGCAACATCAGCACATAGGATAAGTACAAATATGATGGTAAAAGTGATAGCAAAGAAGCAGTTAGCGAAATAAATAATACAGAAATGACAGAGCATATTTACACTACAAATGGAGCATTACAAATACCGATAGAAATATCACTATTGATAATGAACAATACCAATAATTTACTTCTATCATCAACAATACAGTTGTTCAAATACAACAATACATATACATAATGATAACTAGAGATAAAAAATGAATACCGAAATATGGAGGGGAAGAAAGAGAAGCAACCTATATTAACCTTGTAGATTGTTATAGTAACAATAGGTTAAGTTTTATCCGTGTGCCGTGTGTTACCCAGTTTCCCCTAGGGCAAAAACTTTTCAAGTCAAAGCGTGTCAGTATCAGCTTGGGCAAAGTACGGTATTTACTTCTATCTGATCGATACCAAAATTAACAGTATCACCCAGTGACCTAACAAAATAGAAAAAGAAGCATAACAACCAACCCCCATAGCAACAAGCATAAAAACATAATATAGGAATTGTTGATTATTTTTGAAAGAAAAATCCCCAACTAAAGAAAAAAAGGGACTGTAAAAAGTCACTAAGATAGCATGAACATTGGTCATCTAGTGAGTTTGAGGTAATAATGAGAGGGACAAGCGGTAGAAATTGGATGGATGTTCTCGACAAAGTAGATGCAGTGCTTTTTTTTTTTTTTTAAGCTTCCTGAATGGCGACTTTCAGTAGCACGTCACAATTCAGGGAGCAATGACTCGGGAGCTGTTAGTGTTCCCCACTGATATTAAAGCCATGTCCATACCAACATTTAAACTTCAAACAGATAATTATGACTTGTCTTTATATGTTGTGCGCCCTCTTTTCCAAAGAACAATCGTAAACAACACCTGCTTGCTGGTCTTAAACGCACAAAGAAGACATTTTTATTTTTCATTCACGTGGATTCCCTAAAGGTGATGAACGTTACAGGTCCTAGAACCCGAAAGGGCCTTGGCCATTAAATTATTAAAAGTAAGTCATATAATCATTTTACTTTCAGTGCCTAAATCTCTATATCAACTTCAGATCCATCCGTTGATGTAAAGTTTGTTTATTTTTTTTTAATGTTTTATGCCCCTTTTGTCAAAATGATCAAAGTTGTTATATGGTAAAAACATACACTGCAACATTTTCCCCCCAAAAATTCAAAAGTGGAATATTTGACGTGAAGTTGTTGGAGCCTTATATAGGTCAATATTTCACAACAACGTTGATTTCAATCGAGCATTGACCGTTTTTAATAGAAATTGACTTAAGACCCTTGACGGCCCTACTCAAAGTTTTAAAAATGCCCTTTTTTGTCCAGAAAAAAATAAATTTTTATAGAGCGATTCATATTAGAACCAATTTTATTGTGCAATTCTAGCAGATGGAGATTGTGTTAGGCAAATATGCTTTTTTTAAGTACCGTATTTTTCGATTTATAAGTCGCTCCGAAGTATGCTTTGCACCGGCCGAAAATGCATAATAAAGAAGGAAAAAAATATATATATGTCGCACTGGAGTATAAGTCGCATTTTGGAGGGAAATGTACTTGATAAAACCCAACACCAAGAATAGACATTTGAAAGGCAATTTAAAATAAATAAAGAATAGTAAACATCAGGCTGAATAAGTGTACGTTATATGAGGCATAAATAACCAACTGAGAAGGTGCCTGCTATGTTAACCTAACATATTATGGTAAGAGTCATTCAAATAACTATAACATATAGAACATGCTATATGTTTACCGAACAATTTGTCACTCCTATTTGCTAAATCCCATGATATCTTCCTCAATGTCGCCTCTAAACAACTCTGCCAACTCCAAAGGTATGCGCCGCTTCCTCTTGTCGTTTTCTGCTGCATATTTCACTACGTCCAGCTTGTAATCTGCAGTAAATTATTTCCTTTTCGGTGCCATTTTTGTTCAGCCCTTCTCAGTTTTTATAAGTTACCGCCAATGATGAAATTATCCATTTTAATAGCTACGGCAGTAGCATATAGCAGTTAGCATCCTATGACCCACAATGCACTTCTACCATGTCCCTCCCCAGCCGAATTCTTATTGGTTGACGTGTGTGTGACGATTGCTGACATTTTCTTCGTCTCTTCTGGGAATGAGATAAAAAATATTTAATATTTTACGGTAATGTGTTAATAATTTCACACATAAGTCGCTTTGATGTATATGTCGCACCTCCGACCAAACTATGAAAAAAAACTGCGACTTATAGTCCGAAAAATTCGGTAAGTAATATAATTATTTATTTTACTTTCAGTGCTTAAATCTGTAGATCAACTTTATATCTATCAGTTGATGTAAAGTTTTAGGTTTTTTTTATGTTTTATGCCATTTTTGTCAAAATGATCAAAGTTATTTTATGATAAAAACACTGCAAAAGTGGAATATTTAATGTGAAGTAGTTGGAGCCTTATATAGGTCAATATTTCACAACAACATTGATTTCGATTCATAATAGTTTGAGCATTGACTGTTTTAAATAGAAAACGACTTAAGACTATTGAGGGCCCCATTAAGTTTTAAAAATACCCATTTTGTCAAAAAACATTTTTTTATAGAGCAATTCGTATTCAAAACAATTTTATTGTGCACCTCTAGTAGATTATACTGCTCGATCCACTCGACGTCCATTGGACCAGTCGCCCTGGTGGAGTTTTTCCTTGCCTTGATGTGGGATCTGAACCAAGGATGTCGCTGTGGCTTGTGCAGCCCATTGAGACACTTGTGATTTACGGCTATATAAATAATCTGATTGATAGATGGAGATTGTTTTAGGAAAATATGCTTTTTTTTTTTTTTTTTTTTAAAGGCCTACTGAAACCCACTACTACCAACCACGCAGTCTGATAGTTTATATATCAATGATGAAATATCAACATTGCAACACATGCCAATACGGCCTTTTTAGTTTACTAAATTGCAATTTTAAATTTCGTGCGGAAGTATCATGCTAAAACGTTGCGGTATGATGACGCGTGCACGTGACGTCACACATTGTAGAGGACATTTTGGTCCAGCACTGTTCACAGCTATAGGTCGTCTCTTTTCATCGCATAATTTTAAACTATTATGGAAACCTGTGTTGCTGAATCTTTTGCAATATTTTCAATTAATAATGGAGACGTCAAGGAAGAAAGATGTAGGTGGGAAGCGGTGTATTGCGGCCGCTTTTAGCAACACAAACACAGCCAGTGTTTCCTTGTTTACATTCCTGAGATATGACGGTGAAACTTTACTATGGAACAGAGCGGTCGAGCGAACATGGTTCCCTACCACATGTTAACCGTCAGGTTTCGGTTAGAAAATGGTGGTAATAAGTCGGCTCTTACTGTAGACATGAGCAGAGAGCTTGCGTCGTTCCTCCTGCACCTGCCAAAGAGGCAGCTGCATCTCTCTTACCTCCTCCCACCGGCCACCCCAGACCGTCAGATGCTTCCACCGTGGAGGACGGAAAAAAAACAAAACTCAACCCAGCCCAAACGGCTGCTTTCGCCTTGTCGAGAAACGTGGCTTCTCTCGGAGACACTGGCGGTCACCACACCCCTCCGACTTTCAGGTACGACCATATAATCTCACTAAAACACTAGTAACACAATAAGCAGATAAGGGATTTTCCAGAATTATCCTAGTAAATTTGTCTAATAACATCTGAATTGCTCTGCAGTCTAGTTTTTTTTCTTCTTCCTAGTCCTTCACTCTCACTTTCCTCATCCACAAGTCTTTCATCCTCGCTCAAATTAATGGGGAAATCGTCGCTTTCTCGGTCCGAATCGCTCTCGCTGCTGGTGGCCATGATTGTAAACAATGTTCAGATGTGAGGAGCTCCACAACCCGTGACGTCCCGCGCACATCGACTGCTACTTCCGGTACAGGCAAGGCTTTATTAGCGACCAAAAGTTGCGAACTTTATCGTCGATGTTCTCTACTAAATCCTTTCAGCAAAAATATGGCAATATCGCGAAATGATCAAGTATGACACATAGAATGGACCTGCTATCCCCGTTTAAATAAGAAAATCTCGTTTCAGTAGGCCTTTAAAGGGGAACCTTATCACGATTTCAAAAGGCTTAAAACAATAAAAATCAGTTCCCAGTGTCTTGTTGTATTTTTTTAAGTTTTTTTCAAAATTTTACCGGTCTCGGAATACCCCTAAATAAAGCTTTAAAGTGCCTTATTTTCGCTATCTTCGGAACCACTATCTATTTCCCTGTGACGTCATACAGTGCTGTCAATGTAAACAAACAATGGGAATACCACAGCAAGATATAGCGACATTAGCTCGGATTCAGACTCGGATTTCAGCGATTTAAGCGATTCAACAGATTACGCATGTATTTAAACGGATGGTTGGAGTATGAAAGTATTGAAGAAGAAACTGAAGCTATTGCTCGAATGGCTATTGACGCTATTCATAGCCATAGCATGGCCGAAGAGCTGCGTTAGCATTGCCGGTAAAATGTGCGGACCAAACGATCAGGACTTTTGCATCTTGTGACACTGGAGCAACTTAAATCCGTCGATTGGTGTTTTTTTCGCATTAAATGTGGGTGGAAGGAAACGTAATATAGTTGCAAATGCATCTGCTGGTTATCCATACATCTCTGTGCCATGTCTGCTTTAGCACCGCCGGTAAATAGCATGTTAGCATCGATTAGCTGGCAGTCAACATCAACAAAACTCACCTTTGTGATTTTGTTGACCATCGTTGCAAATGCATTTGCAGGTTATCCATACATCTCTGTGCCATGTCTGCTTTAGCACCGCCAGTAAATAGCATGTTAGCGTCGATTAGCGTAGTATGTTAGCATCGATTAGCTGGCAGTCACGCCGCAACCAAATATGTCTGATTAGCACATAAGTCAACAACATCAACAAAACTCACCTTTGTGATTTCGTTGACTTTATAGTTGCAAATGCATCTGCAGATTATCCATACATCTCTGTGCCATGTCTGTCTTAGCATCGCCGATAAAATGTGGAGACACTCTGGCCCATTCAATGGGGGTCTGGCGGCAGATTTCTTGCCAGTGGTGCAACTTGAATCCCTCCCTGTTAGTGTTGTTACACCCTCCCCAACACACCGACGAGGCATGATGTCTCCAAGGTTCCAAAAAATAGTTGAAAAAACGGAAAATAACATAGCTGAGACCCAATGTTTACAATGTGTTAAAAATGAAAATGGCAGCTGTTACCTCGGCGACGTCACATTCTGACGTCATCGCCTACAGCGCGATAAACAGAAAGGCGTTTAATTCGCCAAAATTCACCCATTTAGAGTTCGGAAATCGGTTGAAAAAATATATGGTCTTTTTTCTGCACCATCAAGGTATATATTGACGCTTACATAGGTCTGGTGATAATGTTCCCCTTTAAGTATCCGTGTTGGTGTGGAAATGGACTTGGAGTTTGGTTTGTAAATATTTAATATGTTTAATATTTACGATTTGACGGTCTTGACTCGTTTTGGAGCCAATTATCAGGACAAATTCACTCTTATAATTGGGCAATTGCTGTCTTCTGTTTGAAGGGGGAAGGTCGGGACAAAGACAGCCCAAATGTCTTTATGTACGCTTTAGTGGCCGTGCTTACCTATCATGGATGCTCTGCAGGTTTGGCGAAGCGTTGACAGTGATGACGCTGTACGTGTAGAGAGGCTCCCCGCCAGCGGGAGGTGTCCAGCAGTCAAAAAGTCCCGCCATGGTAAGCAGCCTCCACCCTGTCCACTCTTCTGCCTGCCATCACAACATGACTTCAACATGGCCTCCTCATCCAACTTAAACAACAATTCCAATATTCTTGCCTCTGCGTTCAAACCCGACGTTTTGACAAGGCTGTCATCTTTCTCCTCCTGAGCGGACCTCTGAGTCTGAGGGAAGTAGATGAAGATGGGCTGCTTGGTTTTCTCCTTCCGCTTCCATTCGTAGAAGCCGTCAGCCAGGATGACACAGCGCTGTCCTTTCAACATTGGATCCTGAGAAAGCACGGCCGTCACAGATGCGCAGGCCTGCCAGGTACACAATAGTCACCTTGTAGGACTTCTTCTGCAGGATGTTCTCACTGCGGCAGTTGTTGGTGCTGTACTGCATCTTGCTCGGGTCGTCCTCTTTAAACCAGGAAGGTACCAGGCCCCAACGCATGGCGGCTAACACACACTCATCTGCAGGAGCATTCTGGAGCAGACAATATATGAAGATAATAGTCACTTCTCAATAATCGCTATTTAATGTCAGAAATGTCTTACTGACCGCCAGGGCCGTCGACGGGGAAGGGGTACGTGGGGATGTTGTTATATGTAATTTAGTTAATAAAACAAGTCATAAATGTTAATAAAACTATTAACAGTACAGGCCAAAATTTTGGACACACCTCATTTCATTGTGTTTTCTTTATTTTCATGACTATTTACATTGTAGATTGTCACTGAAGGCATCAAAACTATGACGCCTTAGAAGTGAAAACCATCTCAGTAGACTACTTCTTGAAGCTCATCGAGAGAATGCCAAGAGAGTCCAAAACTAATCAGAGCAAAGGGTGGCTATTTTGAAGAAACTAGAATACAAAACATGCTTTGTTATTTCAGCTTTTTTGTTAAGTACATAACTCCACATGCGTTCATTCATAGTTTTGATGCATTCAGTGACAATCTACAATGTAAATAATAATGAAAATAAAGAAAACACATTGAATGAGAAGCTGTGTCCAAACATTTGGCCTGTACTGTATGTACAAGTTTAATACAATTGAAGAATTGTTTTTGTATCTAAACATTTTTAACTGGATTTTTGACATATACAGTCTAGAAATACAATAAACAGTTGAAATTTTTATTTTTTTTCTCTCCCAAACAAGTAACCCACAAAAATATATATCAAATAAAAATGAAAAAAATGCATCAGTCAAATTAATACAAGCAAATATTGACATGAAGCTGCAAACTGTGTCCCCAACATGGTGCGGCTATACACAAAAGCAGACAAAAGGCTCATCAATTATCAACATTCCGATTACCTTAGGAAACACCCATAATTCCTGAAACTTCACACTTTAAAGGCAGCCTAACTTTCTCCAATTTAAATAAATAAATCATATCTCTAATCCAGCGGGTTGTCCCAGGTTATGCCTTCCATATTAGCAATGTAGTAAATGTTAAAAATTAATCATATCTAAAACTACCTACCCACCCTATCAAAATAAAAACCGATGTGTCCCACCTTGATAGGGACAATAAAACACTTCACTCAACACAGACATCATAACGTCATCAAAGCTCACCCTTTAACTTTTCACACAAAGAACCAACATTTTGTAAAAAATGATAGAGTGATACAAAAAGGTAAACATAAATTCAAAAACATTTTTCTTTAAGAAGTTAACATAAATATATTTGTGGAAAAAGTTATGTACATGTTTCACTTTTGCCCATAACTGTGGTGCGTTCAAAGACCCTCCATTAGACTTACAAACAGGGGCATTGCTCGGTTCTAAAGACAGATGTAGACTTTAAACCTCAGGAAATGCACTAATAATAATAATAATAATAATATGATCACATTATTGTTTAGTTTTATTATTTCTTCAGTCAGTCGTCAACAAAATAAACTGTTTTACATAAACAGTTGTACATTCATAAATTGAAAATGTTGCAGACCGAAAGGGTTTAAGCTGAAGTCGAACACTTTTTGCATCCATCCATCCATTTTCTACCGCTTATTCCCTTTTGGGGTCGCGGGGGGTGCTGGCGCCTATCTCAGCTACAATCGGGCGGAAGGCGGGGTACACCCTGGTCAAGTCGCCACCTCATCACAGGGCCAACACAGATAGACAGACAACATTCACACTCACATTCAAACACTAGGGCCAAATTTAGTGTTGCCAATCAACCTATCCCCAGGTGCATGTCTTTGGAAGTGGGAGGAAGCCGGAGTACCCGGAGGGAACCCATGCATTCACGGGGAGAACATGCAAACTCCACACAGAAAGTTCCCGAGCCTGGATTTGAACCCAGGACTGCAGGAACTTCGTATTGTGAGGCAGATGCACTAACCCCTCTGCCACCGTGAAGCCCCCACTTTTTGCACCTGACCCTATTAACAATGTCCAATACAAGATTAGCTTCCTAAAAATATGAAATTTCCTTAGCACAACATAATATAAATACACTTTGTACACAACATAAACACTGTTCAATTATATACACAGTAAAGACACGTCAAATATCCTTGTACACGTGTTAGTTAAACCTTTGTACCAATTATATACAAACAATTATACTTCCATTATTATTTATATCCCACATTTAGTTTTTAATTAGCATTAATCGTAATATTAACTACTGTGTTGATTCAAGAGTGTTATATTTTTCCAAGACATTGGTCTTAAACTGTTTTTTAAATGTGTGAATGGAACTGAACTTGTGATTCATATTATCCACTGATTATAATCCTACGGGTATGAGCTCATTTCTCCCCTCCAAAGGCAAAACCTAGTAACTCACTTCTAGCTAATTTTGAGAAAACAAAGGAAAAACTATCTTGATGCTCTTACAAAGTCAAACGTATAGATCAGTGTTAATTTTGTTGACGAAAAATGTTCGTCATAGTTATCGTCAACGACCTTTTTTTTTCCCTGACTAAAACGAGACAATAAATAAATCAAAAATAATTTACGTGGACTAAGACGATGACGAGGTGTATTGACATATTCGTCAACGAATAAAAACGAGACGAAAATGTCTGCCAGAATCGAGATCCAATCGGAACTCATTTTGTTAGGAAGAGGCGGGAGGAGTTGGGAAGCGAACCAATCAGAGCGACGTGGTAAGGAAGATACGTAAACGTAGTTTGCGTTTGAGACCGACCCGGGAATGCGCTGCAGAAGACAACATGTCAACGCCGGGGAGGAAGAAGAGAGAGGACATATGGGGAAATTTTATATTTGACGTCAAAGATAACAAGACGCAGTGTAAGAAATGCAGCGCGAGGATTACGGGGAAAAACACAACAAACTTGAAGCGACATTTACAGTCGAATCACCCCGAAATCCACACACAGGTAAGCATTTTCCACAACATACAACTCACTCGACATTATCCCGTTTATTACACTGCTTACTTGTGAAATACTAAATTTGAGACATGATTTTCATCAAAATACGACTTGTATCTGTGATTTTTCTGCTGTTTTGCTTTGACTTTCAGAAATTGAAGGAAAAGTTTACATGTTACCCTTTAGTCCAGTGGTCCCCAACCTTTTTGTATCCGCGGACCGGTCAACACTTAATAATTTGTCCCGCGGCCCGGGGGGGTGTCCTTTTTTTTTCTTTTCTTCTTTGTCATGAAAAAGGGAGTTTTTTGTGGTTGCTGCACTAATTGTAAGTGTATATTGTGTTTTTTATGTTGATTTAAAATAAATAAATAAATAAAAAGTTTATATTTTATTTTTTTATAAATAATTCTTCTGCGGCCCGGTACCAATCGGGCCACGGCCCGGTGGTTGGTGACCACTGCTTTAGTCGACTAAATCTACTGTAGTTTTCGTCGACTATAATCTTATGATATTTCGTCAACTAAAACTAGACTAAAACTAAAACAATTTAAATAACTAAATTATGACTAAAACAAAATTACATTTTAGTCAAAAGACGATGACTAAAACTAAATCAAATTTTGCTGTCAAAATTAACACTGGTATAGATGTTTTCTTGAGCTTTCATTTTCTTGCCGATTGAGCCATGGATTGAATCTGCTCTCATGAACGTGTGCCCTTTCTCCACATATTTTATCACAATCTCAGGTGGGCCCCATTCTGCGTTTGCACATTGGGCAAGAGCCGTGTACAGCGTCCAGATTTTATTTTGACCTCCACAGTTATCTGCCCAAAAGAGTACGCAAAGGGAAGAAACAAGAACAATACATTTAATGAAGGTGCTTGCAACGTCCTGGGCCAATCTTCCAAATATCCCCTGGTGCCATAATATCACATAATCAGGTAGACCGTCAGCCCCCATTCCTGCAAATGTCTCATTAAAGAGAATAAGGCGACTGACAAAGAAGCTTCGATTGGTCCCTTGAGATACTAGGTTTTTCTGTTGTATCCACACGGTTATGTGGTAGTTGCTAGGTCCTGCCATGCGCGTAACAGCTTACTTACGAAACAAATTACAATATTGCATACACTAATGTAAAGCATATCACCTTAGCTCAGTTTTGACCAAAATTGAGTTACTGGGTTTTGCCTTTGGACGGGAGATTTCTACTTTACCCTCAGTAATAACGGGACACTTGACAGATTCAGAATCATATTTAAATGAATAACATGTAATGTGATTATTTAAATTCACAATCTGGACCAGTTGTTTAAAAAACACATTTATGGAGGTTGATCTAGATTTGGGACAGCACGGTAGAAAAAAGGGGTTAGTGCTTCTGCCTCGCAATACGAAGGTTCTGAGTAGTCCTGGGTTCAATCCCGGGCTCGGGATCTTTCTGTGTGGAGTTTGCATGTTCTCCCCGTGAATGCGTGGGTTCCCTCCGGGTACTCCGGCTTCCTCCCACTTCCAAAGACATGCACCTGGGGATAGGTTGATTGGCAACACTAAATTGGACCTAGTGTGTGAATGTTGTCTGTCTATCTGTGTTGGCCCAGCAATGTAGGGCGACTTGTCCAGGGTGTACACCGCCTTCCGCCCGATTGTAGCTGAGCTAGGCACCAGCACCCCCAAAGGGAATAAGCGGTGGAAATGGATGGATGGATCTAGATTTGTTCTACAATCCAGATAAACTAATTCCAGTCAAGTCGAGGTTTTCACATGTGTTTTAAATATAATCTCAGTCAAATTCGTAATTAAGTGTAAACATAACAAATTTATGTATAGGGCGGCAACTTTGGGTTTAGGGTTTGATTGATTTGTTGATTGATACTTTTATTAGTAGATTGCACAGTACAGTACATATTCCGTACAATTGACCACTAAATGGTAACACCCGAATAAGTTTTTCAACTTGTTTAAGTCGGGGTCCACATTGATCAATTCATGTTATAAATAAATACTATCACACATGTTAATCATAATCAGACTATATACATTTAATTATTTACAATAAAATGGCCAATCTGGCCCATGGGTTGATTCCAACTTAATTTGATATGTGAGTTTGTGTTACGTCAGTAATTTAAGTTAATGACACGGGGGGCTGGGCTTCACGTAGGGGTTAGTGCGTCTGCCTCACAATACGAAGTTCCTACAGTCCTGGGTTCAAATCCAGGCTCGGGATCTTTCTGTGTGGAGTTTGCATGTTCTCCCTGTGATTGCGTGGGTTCCCTCCGGGTACTCCGGCTTCCTCCCACTTCCAAAGACATGCACCTGGGGATAGGTTGATTGGCAACACTAAATTGGCCCTAGTGTGTGAATGTGAGTGTGAATGTTGTCTGTCTATCTGTGTTGGCCCTGCGATGAGGTGGCGACTTGTCCAGGGAGTACACCGCCTTCCGCCTGATTGTAGCTGAGCTAGGCACCAGCGCCCCCAAAGGGAACAAGCGGTGGAAATGGATGGATGGATCTAGATTTGTTCTACAATCCAGATAAACTAATCCCAGTCAAGTAGAGGTTTTCACATGTGTTTTAAATATAATTTCAGTCAAATTCGTAATTAAGTGTAAACATAAATGTATGTATATGGCGGCAACTTTGGGTCTAGGGATTGATTGATTGATTGAGACTTTTATTAGTAGATTGCACAGTACAGTACATATTCCGTACAATTGACCACTAAATGGTCAATTGAACGGATCCACGTTAATCAATTCATGGTATAAATATATACTATCACACAAGTTAATCATAATCAAAGTATATACATTTAATTATTTACAATAAAATGGCAAATGTGGCCCATGGGTTGACTACAACTTCATTTAATATTCGAGTTTGTGTGACGTCAGTAATTCAAGTTAATGACACGGAGGTACGGGGGTCCATAAATTGCTGGCAGAAGCTTACCTTGTCAAAATGTCTGTGTGACAGCAGCACGGGACTCATGGACTGGGGACTCTTGTTGTACGAGGGTCGGTATTTATCCGCATCTCCGTCCCTCCAACCGGGTTGTCTCCGCTGCCCGCCCCGGTTTCTGTACAAGCAGGCCCGGCTCACCTCGTCAGGAGCCAGTGTACACGCGGTCCTTCCACACATTTTGCCGTCAAGCCCCGTCCACCTGAATGGGGTTCGAGACACACAAAAGGCTTGTTTGTCAGTTCACGCTCTTAGGGACTTACACTAAGTATTTTGAGTGCGTAAGTGCATCCTTTAGGTCAGAGATTTTCAACGAGTGCGCCGTGAGATATTATGCAACTTTACCTAATTGGTCCTAAAAATATTTCTTGCAAATCAATGATCATAATAATGTGCCGTTGCTGTGTAGAGCCTGGCAGGGTAATCTTGTAATACTCTATATCAGTAGGTGACAGCAGGTAGATAATTGATTTGTAGATGTTTGGAACATGGTTTGACGTGATCACAATATGCAGAGCACAAGGGGAGACATCGTGCAGGTAAAAAGGTATGTAACGCTTAAACTAGGGCTGGGCATTATATCGATATATCGCGGGTTTGTCTCTGTGCGATATAGAAAATGACTATATCGTAATATTCGAGTATATAGCTGCGGGCTCTTCTTGCTCTTTCCTGTCTCTCCTCACAGACAAGCAGGTGCACAAACTTACACACGTCACGTCATACGTATAAGCCCTCGCCCAGCAGAGAGGTAGCATACTGGGTAACGTTAGCTGTGATGCTAATGTAGCCGTATGAGCGGGAATACGAGAGAAAGAAGGTGCGAATCTGGTAACAAATGAAGGAAGACTTAATTCCAAATAAAAACAGCAGGGGGTCCATCGTCTGGTGGTGTTTCGGCTTCAAGTGGGAATATGTCGAACAGACAACCGAAATTTGTCAAGTGTGGGGCAAAAGCGTTGCTATAAAAAGTAGCATTACTGCTAAAATGTAGCATCATTTGAAAAGTCACTCATTAGAGAATGAAGACAATTTAATAACGTCCGTAGTAACATACCACATAGTGAAGGACGAATATTATTTGATTTCCGATTATGTCTGACAATCTTGCACTTTCTGTTTTGGAAACAACATGAATGTTTGTGCCATTGCTTAATAACTTTAATAAATACACTTTTGGTCAATTGACTTAGTTGTGATTTCCCTCTCTGCAAGAAAGTTTAAAAGTAGCATATATTAATGCAGAATGAAGAAGATTGTTTTAATGTTGACACATAGAATCATCATACTGCTGTGATTATATGTATCAAGTGTTAATTCAAGGCTAAGGCAAAATATCGGGATATATATATAGTATATCGCGATATGGCCTAAAAATATCACCATATTTAAAAAAGGCCATATTGTCCAGCCCTAGCTTAAACCAAAAATTAACAAAGGGCAAGTGTTGCTAGGAAAAGGCGCTGAAGAATAAGGATGGCTACGTAAAACAAAAGTAAAACTGAACTGGCTATAAAGTCAACAAAAACAGAATGCTGGACAACAGCAAAAACCTACAGCGTGCGATAAATTGGTAAACAGTTGTACTTCTATAGCGCTTTTCTACCCCTTTTTAAGGAGCCCAAAGCGCTTTGACAGTATTTCCACATTCACCCATTCACACACACATTCACACACTGATGGCGGGAGCTGCCATGCAAGGCGCTAACAGGACCCATCAAGGGTGAAGTGTCTAGCTCAAGGACGCAACGGACGTGACTAGGATGGTAGAAGATGGGGATTGAACCAACAACCCTCAGATTGCAGGTATAGCCACTCTACCAACTTCGCCACGCTGTCCCCATGTGGAGCATAGCCGGCGTCCACAAAGCACATCCGTACATGACATGACAATCAACAATGCCCTCACAAAGAAGGATAGCGTGCGCACAACTTAAATAGTCTTGATTGCGAAAAAAAAAGCAGGTGCGGGCCATAGCACTCAACAGGAAGGGTCACCAAAATAACAGCGCGAGACAGGAACTAAAGCACTGCACACAAGAAACAACAACAAACTCAGAATAAGGCACGACAACCTTGTGGAGTTTAATTTTTTAACCTTTTCTGCTGGTGGTGTGCCTTCGTATTTTTTTTAATGAAAAAAATGCGCCTTGGCTCAAAAAAAGGTTGAAAAACACTGCTTTAGGTTAAACAGTGCGTTGCCATCGTACCCGGATGTTGCACTTAACTACCCTTAAAGGCCTACTGAAACCCACTACTACCGACCACGCAGTCTGATAGTTTATATATCAATGATGAAATATTAACATTGCAACACATGCCAATACGGCCTTTTTAGTTTACTAAATTGCAATTTTGAATTTCCCGCTGAGTTTCCTGTTGAAATCTTCGCGGAATGCTGACGTGTAAGATGCCGCGTGTTTGTGACGTTATTGGTTGGAGCGGACATATTAGCCCAGCACCACACACAGCTAAAAGTCGTCTCTTTTCATCGCATAATTACACAATATTTTGGACATCTGTGTTGCTGAATCTTTTGCAATTTGTTCAATTAATAATGGAGAAGTTAAAGTAGAAAGGTGGAGGTGGGAAGCTTTTAGCCTTTAGCCACACAAACACACAGTGTTTCCTTGTTTAAAATTACCGGGGGTGAAGCTTTACTATGGATCAGAGCGGTCAAGCAAACATGGATCCCAACTACATGTCGACCAGCAGTTTTCGGTGAGAAAATTGTGGAAATAAGTCGCCTCTTACCAGAGATCAGCGGAGCTTCTGTCGTGCTGCAGCTGCCGTGACTTTCCCTCAGAGACTGGCGTCAACACACCCGTGGACACACCCCTCCGACTATCAGGTACTATTTAACTCACTAAAACACTAGCAACACAATAGAAAGATAAGGGATTTCCCAGAATTATCCTAGTAAATGTGTCTCAAAAAATCTGAATCGCTCCCAATGCAATCGCCTTTTTTTTCTTCTTCTTTCTAGTCCTTCACTCTAAATTTCCTCATCCACGAATCTTTCATCCTCGCTCAAATTAATGGGGAAATCGTCGCTTTCTCGGTCCGAATCGCGCTCGCTGCTGGTGGCTATGATTGTAAACAATGTTCAGATGTGAGGAGCTCCACAACCCTTGACGTCACGCGCACATCGTCTGCTACTTCCGGTACAGGCAAGGCTTTTTTTTATTAGCGACCAAAAGTTGCGAACTTTATCGTCGTTGTTCTCTACTAAATCTTTCAGCAAAAATATGGCAATATCGCGAAATGATCAAGTATGACACATAGATGGACCTGCTATCCCCGTTTAAATAAGAACATCTCGGCGACTTGTCCAGGGTGTACCCTGCCTTCCGCCCGATTGTAGCTGAGATAGGCGCCAGCGCCCCCCGCGACCCCGAAAGGGAATAAGCGGTAGGAAATGGATGGATGGATGGATGGATGGATCTCATTTCAGTTGGCCTTTAAGTGGCTAGCGGAAGTGTAGGGGGTGAACTCGGGTGATTGTAATTATATATACTCAACATTATTAAAAAATAATTTGTACAGTTCACAAATATAAAAGAAAAAAAAGGATGCGGGTAGCGAACATTCTTTTCAGGTAATGTCGTTGGGACGACACGGCACTGTCAAACTTCGCGCCATCAGGATCTAAGTAGTACTTAGTAAGTACGCATAGTATGCAGTGTAGTGTACATAGTGTACATAGTGTACTCCTTTTTAAATGCAAGTAGGGAAGTCGTGAATCGTATTGAAGCCAATAACTCGCCGTAAAAAGTCCAGCAACGGCGTGAGCAAACTATAAAGTCATGTCATGAGAAAAAATGTAAACTTACCTGTTTTATTCCAGCTGCGCAGTCCTATATAGTTACTTGAGGTGAAGAAGTGAGTGTTATGGGGGTGTGAGTGTGTGAGTCTGCGCACTGGGGAGATTTGCCCGGACACACACTCCTCGTGCGTGTGACGTCACTGTTACTCGACGCAAACTGTCCGGAGCCAAGATGGCGGCGCTATTTATCTTCACAAAAACATACACCCAGCAAAAAAAGCACGATTTCTTCATAAAATAAGATTAACAAACTGTCTACAAACACTTGGTTATTTTTTTAAATGTATTTTATAATTTGTGTTTGTATCTGTGTTTGTTTTAATTATTTCTCTTACATTTGTTATACTTGTACAAATACCCTTTTATATAGTGTTTCTTCCAATTGGTGTGAATTAAATGAAATTAGTTTATTTAAGTCATATAATCAACCATTTTGTGTGATGAATTGAACAACACAGATTAGACATCGATCAATTAATGTTAATTTTTATAGCCCTAAATCACAAGTTGTCTCAAAGGGCTGCACAAAGCACAATGAGAGCCTCGGTAGAGCCCATATAAGGGCAAGGAAAAACTCACCCCAGTGGGATGTCGGTGACAGTGACAATGATGACTATGAGAAACCTTGGAGAGGACCGCATATGTGGGCAACCCCCCCCACTAGTGGACCGAAAGCCATGGATGTCGAGCGGGTCTAACATGATATTATGAAAGTCCAATCCATAGTGGATCTCACATAATGGTGAGAATCCAATCCATAGTGGATCTAACATAATAGTGAGAGTCCAATCCATAGTGGATCTAACATAATAGTGAGAGTCCAGTCCATAGTGGATCTAACATAATAGTGAGAGTCCAGTCCATAGTGGATCCAACATAATGGTGAGAGTCCAATCCATAGTGGATCTAACATAATGGTGAGAGTCCAATCCATAGTGGATCTAACATAATGGTGAGAGTCCAGTCCATAGTGGATCTAACATAATAGTGAGAGTCCAGTCCATAGTGGATCTAACATAATAGTGAGAGTCCAGTCCATAGTGGATCTAACATGATTGTGAGAGTCCAGTCCATAGTGGATCTAACATAATGGTGAGAGTCCAATCCATAGTGGATCTAACATAATGGTGAGAGTCCAATCCATAGTGGATCTAACATAATGGTGAGAGTCCCGTCCAAAGTGGAGCCAGCAGGAAACCATCCCAAGCGGAGGTGGATCAGCAGTGCAGAGATGTCCCCAGTCGATACACAGGCGAGCTGTCCATCCTGGGTCCCGACTCTGGACAGCCAGTACTTCATCCATGGCCACCAGATTGGACCCCGTCCACAAGGGAGGGGGGGACATAGGGTAAAAAGAAAAGAAACGGCAGATCAACTGGTCTAAAAGGATATATTAGCAATATGTCTAATAACAAGGAAAGAAAAAGAATGACCAAAAAAGGAATAGGCTGAAGTAGGGCTGGGCGATATGGCCTTTTTTAAAAAAAATATCTCAATATTTTTAGGCCATATCGCAATACACGATATATATCTCCATATTTTGCCTTAGCCTTGAATTAACATTTGATACGTATAATCACAGCAGTATGATGATTCTATGTCCATCCATCCATCCATCCATCCATCTTCTTCCGCTTATTCAAGGTCGGGTCACGGGGGCAGCAGCCTAAGCAGGGAAGCCCAGACTTCCCTCTCCCCAGCCACTTCGTCTAGCTCTTCCCGGGGGATCCCGAGGCATTCCCAGGCCAGCCGGGAGACATAGTCTTCCCAACGTGTCCTGGGTCTTCCCCGTGGCCTCCTACCGGTCGGAAATGCCCGAAACACCTCCCTAGTAGTGACGTGCAGTCAGGGGAGAAAGGTGAGGCAGGGCCACACATGCCATCATGGAAAGAAAAAAAAAAAAATTAAATTGTTATATGTATCCAGTGATTATACTTTATAAAGTTATTTTCCATTTAACTTCACCAGTTTTAGATCATTTTTATTCAAAATCGCTGAATTTTCACATTTGCCGTTCAAATACTGAGAATTACTTGCGGTGAGTCACAGCCAGCTGAGCCTCACCATGGCTTGCGCAATGACTCGGCTAACTGCTGGCTGCTGTGCAGTGAGACCGTATTGCTGTATGAATTATATTACACATTTCCATAGTTTAGTCAGCTGAGGTATATAATGTACAGTGTATTTTGTCAACAACTGTACGTGTGTAACGTATTTCTTCAATCAATCAATCAATGTTTATTTATATAGCCCTAAATCACAAATGTCTCAAAGGACTGTACAAACCATTACGACTACGACATCCTCGGAAGAACCCACAAAAGGGCAACGAAGACTCACACCCAGTGGGCAGGGAGAATTCACACCCAGTGGGATGCCAGTGACAATGCTGACTATGAGAAACCTTGGAGAGGACATCAAATGTGGGCAACCCCCCCCCCCCCCCGTCTAGGGGACCGAAAGCAATGAATGTCGAGCGGGTCTAACATGATACTGTGAACGTTCAATCCATAGTGGCTCCAACACAGCCGCGAGAGTTCAGTTCAAAGCGGATCCAAGACAGCAGCGAGAGTCCCGTCCACAGGAAACCATCTCAAGCGGAGTCGGATCCGCAGCGCAGAGATGTCCCCAACCGATACACAGGCGAGCGGTCCATCCTGGGTCTCGACTATGGACAGCCAGTTCTTCATCCGTGGTCATCGGACCGGACCCCCTCCACAAGGGAGGGGGGGGGACATAGGAGAAAAAGAAAAGAAGTGGCAGATCAACTGGTCTAAAAAGGAGGTCTATTTAAAGGCTAGAGTATACAAATTAGTTTTAAGGTGAGACTTAAATGCTTCCTCTGTGCTGGACAATCATAAAACGGCTGCGAAGACGCACTGTGTGAGGCACCTTTTCTCCCGCCTCCTGGTGATAGAGGGCGCTAGTGATCCCAGAGATCATTCTTGCGACTACTCGGCTGCAGAATAAGTGACAACAAGCAGCAAGAGTGAGCAGCGTGTGTTTATTTTTTTGCTCTCCCCTGAACTTTTAACACCAGTGATTCCATATCTAAAATAAAACATTTTTCTAAACGGGTCTTTCAATCGAAGCAGGAGGTAATATTTAAAGGAGGATTTACGCCGGAGCTAAATAGTTTGCTTCAGACTGTGATCTCCATCAAAACAGAGAGACTTTTAAAACTGAAGAAAGATAAGGAAGACTTCTATAAACAAGTTATCGATGTTTTTGTTCAGAAGGCGCTGCGCATGGACTTCATTTATAAGTAAAGGTAAGACCATAATAACATTTTTTTTTTAAATTAAATGTGCTTTTCTGTGTGCTACAGTTTGTATGTGTAAAGAATGCTGGTATGAGCTTTTAAACATAACCCGTTAACTGCTGCCAATCAAATGGTGAATAAGATACTCTTTAGGGTTCATATGTTTGTAAACCTGACTGTGATGAAGTCAGTGCCTCACCAGCCATGAACCTCACCGCACGTCACTGCTGCTTAGGGAGGCGTTTGGGTGGCATCCTGACCAGATGCCCGAACCGAGCTTCTCACCCTATCTCTAAGGGAGAGCCCCGCCACCTGGGGGAGGAAACTCATTTCGGCCGCTTGTACCCGTGATCTTGTCCTTTCGGTCATGACCCAAAGCTCATGACCATAAGTGAGGATGGGAACGTAGATCGACCGGTAAATTGAGAGCTTTGACTTCCGGCTCAGCTCCTTCTTCACCACAACGGATCGATACAACGTCCGCATTACTGAAGACGCCGCACCAATCCGCCTGTCGATCTCACGATCCACTCTTCCCTCACTCGTGAACAAGACTCCGAGGTACTTGAACTCCTCCACTTGGGGCAGGGTCTCCTCCCCAACCCGGAGATGGCACTCCACCCTTTTCCGGGCGAGAACCATGGACTCGGACTTGGAGGAGCTGATTCTCATTCCGGTCGCTTCACACTCGGCTGCGAACCGATCCAGTGAGAGCTGAAGATCCCGGCCAGATGAAGAGACCTAATCCCGTCGCCACCAAACCGGATCCCCTCAACGCCTTGGCTGCGCCTAGAAATTCTGTCCATAAAAGTTATGAACAGAATGGGTGATATGATAATACAAAAATGCAAATATGTTGACACTTGGTGCTATCGCCCAGTCTGTTCTTGTGCTGGTCCCAGAACAGAATGTTTGGCCTTGGCAGTCAGCATGCGGAATCTGGACAGAACACTCATAGGAAAGAATGGCAAGCAATCTCGCAGATTGCTAGTTCTGCACAAATACAGAAAAAAACGCTTCAGTACAAATTGACAATACTTTATAGCATATAGTTATGATGATAATATATACATAATTATTCTAACACTTGCTTTCCATGCTATTACTCGCTAGCTCTCATGCTACGCTTTATTGTATTCCTAGCTTTCATGCTAGTTGTTTTGTTTTTCCCTTTTTGTGCCTTTGTGCCAAGTATTAGTGTATCCGTTTGTTTCCCTAGCTTCCATGCTAGCGCCTTTTGTTTGCCTTATCTGCCGAGCACCAGTATTTTTGTTTTTAGCATTTTTATTAGTTTAATAAATACTTTTCATCTTACCTTACGCTGTGTTCTTGCCCGACGCATCCACGGAGGAACAAATCCGGCATCGCAATGCCACACAAGTCTCACAGTCATTGTTTGTGGACTTATGTGATTTAGAAACCTGATTAGCTGGACTTATTTTCAAAATTTCAAGAAGGTTTTAAAATCTTACAAAAAATAGAAAATAACATGATAAGAATAAATCATTTTAAATTAGGCCCGAACTGCACTGCATCTATTGTAAGATACATTATCTGGTGGTGAATAATATTAGGAATTATGTTAAATTATTTCAAACTTGCATACAAGGATATATGAAGTACATTCATATATCGGGCGGGGCGGCGTAGCTCGGTTGGTAGAGCGGCCGTGCCAGCAACTTGAGGGTTGCAGGTTCGATTCCCGCTCCCGTCATCCTAGTCACTGCCGTTGTGTCCTTGGGCAAGACACTTTATCCACCTGCTCCCAGTGCCACCCACACTGGTTTAAACGTAACTTAGATATTGGGTTTCACTATGTAAAGCGCTTTGAGTCACTAGAGAAAAGCGCAAAATAAATATAATTCACACTAAATATAATCCACACATTGCATATTTACAGTTACATAACTCAATATGTCTAAAAAAGGAGAAGTAAGAAGCTGAGCCTATTTCGTCCCACCCATATTTCCTGTGTCACAAAAACAAATAATAGTTTGTTCACTTGCTGTGTTCCACCTGTGCCAGTTTACTACTTGAGCTTGAGTTTAAGTTTGAGTTTATTTCGAACATGCAAGCATACAACATGATACATCACAATTTCCATTTTCCATTTTCAACATGTTCGAAAAGGAGCAGGAAGAAGCAGAGCTTATTTAATCCTACCCCTTTTCTTTTACATAACATTTGCTAAAACTTATCAATAACACAACAAAATAATATAGAAGTGCAATAGTGAAGAGTTAAAACAAGATTATAATATCATCAAATACGAGTAAAGTTGCTGAACTGTGTGATTACAGGTCAGGTTCATGTGCGTTACCATGGCAACGGTAAACCGAGTTGAGGCAGAGCGTGCGTTCCTCCGGTGAAACAACACAACAAAGACGCGTTTTTTGAAGCCCAGCAGGTAGGAAGTACAATAACTTTGTCTGTTATTAATTATATCATTTGTGTGTAATTATATAGCAATACCGTCGTGCTTTTTAAGATGACAGGAATTTGGTTTCATTCAGAAAGTGTTGTTTACATCTGTCGTAACAGCAGTGATTTATACAAATTATGGCTAATGTATGTATGGTGGAATACGTTTATTGACAATGGAATATAATTCCATTTGTGTGACATGTTTTTGAATCTTACCAAGTGGTCTCTGGAATTTGAGCCCCTGGATTAGAGCCAACATAGTTGTAATCACTGTATCACAGTGACAACACCTGCTGTAAGATTGTACACAATTCATGAATGAATGTTTGTCCCATCACTTTCTTTTATTATCATCTCGCTCGCAATGTCAATAACAGCGTGGATTGACGGGTGAACCTTCAATCATGACAAACTTCTTAGTGCAATGTGTAAAATCACATGGAGTGATTGGTATTTAACCTCATACGAAATGTATTTTTAAGCCATTGAAAGACAAGAGCAGGTATAACAAAATGATATTGGTCATTAATGAATCAAGATGACGCTGAGTTTTTCCACAGTTGACACCTTGAGCCAGGAAGATACACAACCTCTACACAGACGGCTGAATTAATCATGAGGTTGCACTCTGGACACAAAGGTCTAAATCCTGAAGTTTATTTATTAAACGTTCATGAAGGTGCTGGTTTGTTGGCCGTTAGGTGAAGATGCCAAGCTTGTAGTTGAACACTAATGCCTTTAGTTAAGTGTGTGTATGTAGATATATATATATATATATATATATATATATATATATATATATATATATATATATATATATATATATAGATATATATATATATCCATCCATCCATCCATCTATTTTCCACCACTTGTCCCTTTTGGGGTCGCGGGGGAGCTGGAGCCCATCTCAGCTGCATTCGGGCGGAAGGCGGCGTACACCCTGGACAAGTCGCTACCTCATCGCAGGGCCTATATATGTATATATATATATGTAGGTGTGGGGAAAATCACAAGACTACGTCATCTCTACAGAACTGTTTCATGAGGGGTTCCCTCAATCATCAGGAGATTTTAATGGAAGCATTCACATACAATGGTTTGTATAGGGCACAGAGTGGGTGGGTACAGGCAGGCGTAGGGTGTGGTGATTGGCTCATGTGTTACCTAGGAGGTGTTTCCGTCTGTGGCGGCATGTTGAAATGATTTCACTGCGCTTGTTGAGGGATGATAGATCTGGATGATACATAATAAACAGTTTCTCTTTTAAGCATAGGTTGCATCTTTTATTACCACTGTTGTTAGGTGTGCTGGATGCAAGAATTTGCCATGTTATTGAATATTCAACATTATTGTCTTTGAAGTTCCAAATGTGCTTGCTGAGTTCTGTAGAATTCGGCAAAGTCTGGTTTCTAAAGGAGGCTTTGTGATTATTCCATCTGGTTTTAAACGCTCCTTCGGTTAATCCTACGTACGTGTCGGATGTGTTAATGTCCTTGCGTGTGTACCTTTGCTTGGTAAACGACTGATGTTTGTAAGCATCCTCCGTTGAGAGGGCAATCAGGTTTCTTGCGGCAGTTACATTCCTTATTGGTTTCAGAGTCGTTTAGTCTGGGGGCAGGCAGTCCTTTTGCAATTGCTTTATTGTGGTTCTAAATGATTTGTTGTATGTTATTCATACAGCTGTAGCTCAATTTAATGTTGTTCTTGTTGAATATGTTTCTTTGGGTGTTGCCTTTGGGGAAGTGTTTGTCGATCAGAGTGAGGAACTTGTGGCCGATATTGGTTGAGACGTTTTTGCTTAATGGTGGATTGTACCAGATGATGTTGTTTTAGTTTTCTGCTCTTCCCCTCTAAATTTTCATATTAAGGCGTGTGCCGCGTGTCTGAGACCCCTGGTTAATTAATACATAGCACAAAGCAAAAAAAAACATTGTACGCTGTGTTATTTCATTTTGAATTTCAAAAGAGTCTTGTGGCTCCCATAATTTTCTTTATTTTGTGAAACGGGTCAAAATAGCTCTTTGAGTGGTAAAAGTTGGCGACCCCTGCGTTAGCGCATGTCACTGGTTCACTTGCTGTGTGATCTTTGGTTCCACAGGAGGGAAGATCGGAGGGTGGAACAGTGGGCCTCGAGGTCACAGCTATGGTCCAACATTGCAGTCAAGGTGAAATAAAAACCATGCAAACTAGTACAGTATTTTCCGGACTATAAGACACTTAAAATCCTTTTTTTAAATCAAAACTCGACAGCGCGCCTTATAACTCGGTGCGCCTAATGTAAGGAATAATTCCCATATTGCTTACCGACCTCGAAGCTATTTTATTTGATACATGGTGTAATAATAAGTGTGACCAGTAGGTGGCAGTCAAACATAAGAGATATGTGTGGCCTGCAATATGACTCAAGTTAACAACACCGACATTTTATGTGTTCCATTGAAAATAGAGACCATTACACACGGCGCTCGAAAATCTATCAAAATGTTTTAGTATGACTTTGGTAAGCAATAAAGCCGCACCCCTTGATGGATTGTACTGTGCTTCAATATAGGAGTATTATTATGGTGTGTGTATAAGGTAAGACATATCTGGCGTGTTGTTTCGCAATGTTATGCAAAATAAACTTTTCTTACCTTCTGGTACCTGTTGATCTGTATTTGGGATCTGCATGAATCATGAAAAATTGCACCCGCATCCGCCTTAGTAGTCCGTGGTGACTCCATAGTCGATAAGCTTCTTCTTTTTCTTTATCTTCTTGTTATGGGACATTCATCCTCCGCTGTTGCCATTTCTAATAGAAAGTAGTGTAAAGTTCTTACTTTTATCTGTCAGTAAACTTGCCATGAAAGCACTAAAACATACCGGTGTTGTGAGTTTACATTATTCACCCAAGGAACTTTAGTTATTAGAGAGTTCCAGTCAGACGGATTTCACAGGACACATTTCCGGGCGGATGAGCAGATGCTGCTTCGTTATTGATTGAAGTAAAGTCTGAATGTCATTAAAACGGTTAGTTCCATCTTTTTGACACTTCTTCCACTCCCGTCCTTGCACGCTACACCGCTACAACAAAGATGACGGGGAGAAGACGCTGCCGACGGTGAGCCACGTAAATAAGACCGCCCACAAAACGGCGCATCCTGAAGCGACTGTCAGAAAGCTACTTCTAGATTATCTGTGAAACATCATCTATGCCAGTGTTTTTCAACCTTTTTTGAGCCAAGGCACATTTGCGTTGCAAAAATCCGGAGGCAGACCACCAGCAGAAATCATAAACTGAGTTGACAGTAAAAAAGTCTCAATTGTTTGATTGACTTTAAACCATAACCCAAGCATGCATCAATATAGCTCTTGTCTCAAAGTAGGTGTACTCTCACCACCTGTCACATCATACCATGACTTATTTAGAGATGTTTGCTTTTTTCCTGTGTAGTGTTTTACTTCTTGTCTTGCGCTCCTATTTTGGTGGCTTTTTCTCTTTTGGTATTTTCCTGTAGCAGTTTTTCTGTCTTCCTTTGAGCGATATTACCCGCATCTACTTTGTTTTAGCAATCAAGAATATTTCAGTAGTTTTTATCCTTCTTTGTGGGGACATTGTTGATTGTCATGTCCTGTTCGGATGTACAATGTGGACGCCGTCTTTGCTCCACAGTAAGTCTTTGCTGTCGTCCAGCATTCTGTTTTTGTTTACTTTGTAGCCAGTTAAGTTTTAGTTTGTTTCTGCATAGCCTTCCCTAAGCTTCAATGTTTTTTCTTAGGGGCACTAACCTTTTGTTTATGTTTGGTTTAAGCATAGGACACCTTTTTACCTGCACGCTGCAACAAAACAACATTAATTATGACAATATTAATGGGCCCACTTTTCAAAAATCCATTATTAACTTTATTTTATGATAGCTTAAGACACAAGTGTCAAACTTAAGGCCCGGGGGCCAAATCTGGCCAAATAATTTACAAAGCCGTCATCATTAGTCGATAGCTAATTAGCTATCGGCTGCCACCTACTGATATGGAAGAGTATTACACGGTTACTCTGCCGAACTCTGGACAGCACCGACACACAATAACAACAACACATAATTTGCAGACTATAATTACTGGTTTGCAAAAAATGTTTTTAACCCAAATATCAATCGATCAATCAATGAATGTTTATTTATATAGCCCCAAATCACAAATGTCTCAAAGGACTGCACAAATTATTACGACTACAACATCCTCGGAAGAACCCACAAAAGGGCAAGGAAAACTCACACCCAGTGGGCAGGGAGAATTCACATCCAGTGGGACGCCAGTGACAATGATGACTATGAGAAACCTTGGAGAGGACCTCAGATGTGGGCAACCCCCACCCCTCTAGGGACCGAAAGCAATGGATGTCGAGCGGGTCTAACATGATATGTGAAATTCCGGCACACCAGACAGTATGTGCCGTGGCACTGTGGTTGAAAAACACTGATCTATGCAACATTTTGACCAAAGAACCACCATTACATGTTATGTAGACCTCAAGGAAGTGTTTTACATTTAAGAAAAAAATAATATGACCCCTTTAATGCGCGTTATATTTGAAAAAAGATAAAAAGTAAACCATTCATCGGCACTACGCTTTATAATCCGGTGCACCCTATAGTCCGGAAAATACGGTAAATATATTTGTTTGGCCTGTGTCATGTCTTTGTGATCATGTTCTGTTTAGTTATGTTTTGTTTTTGACTCCATTAGTTCCTGTTTTGCGCACCCTGATTTGTTTTAGTTTCCATGACAACCATTAGTTTCACCTGGCTCATTTGTTTGGACTCGCGCACCTGTCAATAATCACAGCACAATTTAAGCCTGTAGCTGCCAGGCAGTCAGCCCCTTGATACCCGATTGCTCACGTCTCGCTATAGATTCATGCTTTTCACGTCACAGTAAGTGTTTTCGTTTTTGTTGTTGTTTATGGTTCTGCCATTGTGCGAGTTTTTGTTTTCAGAGCCAAGTTTTTGTACTTCCTTTGAAAGCGCCTTTCGTTTGTACCTTTTTTTTTTTTAGTTAAGATTGAAAGATGTCGTTTCCTTCACATCGTGTCCGGTCCAGTCGATTTGCACCACAGGAAAACAAACCGCACCAAAGTCCAAGTCTTGACACCCTGCTGCTGTTCCTTGCTTTCATTACCAGCAGAAAAAAATATGATAGTTTGTAGTAGAAGCACAGTTTAACTGTGTGTGTGTGTGCGTGTGCGTGTGTGTGTGTGTGTGTGTGTGTGTGTGTGTGTGTGCGACAGCTTCACCTCCATGTCGGCACAGCGTCCACATGCCTTCTCTCAACCCAGACAGACTAAAGACAGCCAGGGCCATCGTGGGCAAGACTGTCAAGGTCATTCCAAATAATTGCGTAAACATCAGCTTGAATGCATGCAAAATTGACTTCTATTTCCTCTCAATGGTAGTTACATAAGGTGTTCTCGGTGCATGGCCCTTACCCAGTCATCAGGGCTGCGCTGAGAGCTAGAGGCTGGGTGGAGAAGCGGACGTGTCCCCAGCATCACCACATCTCCACGCGTCCCGTCAAAGACACCAGCTGTAATGATGACTTTGAGGGTGAAGATGAAGGTCAGCTGAAGTTGTGATGAGAACCTAAAGGCCTACTGAAATGAGATTTTCTTATTTAAACGGGGATAGCAGGTCCATTCTATGTGTCATACTTGATCATTTCGCGATATCGCCATATTTTTGCTGAAAGGATTTAGTAGGGAAGATCGACGATAAAGTTTGCAACTTTTGGTCGCTAATAAAAAAGCCTTGCCTGTACCGGAAGTAGCAGACGATGTGCGCGTGACATCACGGGTTGTAGGGCGCCTCACATCCTCACATTGTTTATATTCTTAGCCTCCAGCAGCAAGAGCTATTCGGACCGAGAAAGCCCCAATTTCCCCATTAATTTGAGCGAGGATGAAAGATTTGTGGATGAGGAAAGCTAGAGTGAAGCACACAAAAAAAAAGGCGACGGCTCCAGGCACGACTGTGGGACATTTCAGTTGTTATTAGACACATTTGCTAGGATAATTCTGGAAAATCCCTTATCTGCTTATTGTGTTACTAGCAGGTCCATTCTATGTGTCATACTTGATCATTTCGCGATATTGCCATATTTTTGCTGAAAGGATTTAGTAGGGAACATCGACGATAAAGTTCGCAACTTTTGGTTGCTAATAAAAAAGCCTTGCCTTTACCGGAAGTAGCAGACGATGTGTGCGTGAAGTCACAGGTTGTGGATCTCCTCACATCTGAACATTGTTTACAATCATGGCCACCAGCAGCAAAAGTGATTCGGACCGAGAAAGCGACAATTTCCCCATGAATTTGAGCGAGGATGAAAGATTCGTGGATGAGGAAAGTTAGAGTGAAGCACTAAAAAAAAAAAAAAAGTGAGGGCTCCAGGCACGGCTGTGGGAGCGATTCAGATGTTATTAGAAACATTTACTAGGATAACTCTGGAAAATCCATTATCTGCTTATTGTGTTAATAGTGTTTTAGTGAGATTATTTAGTCATACCTGAAAGTCGGAGGGCTGCGGTGAACCCCAGTGTCTCTGAGAGAAGCCAATGGAGAAGCCAAGATCACAGCTGCCTTTTTGACAGCTGCAGGAGGAGGTCGCATAATCCACTCAAGTCTCCGGTAAGAGCCGACTTACCATCACAATTTTCCCATCCAAAAACTTGTTGGTTGACGTAGAGAAACATGTTCGCTTGACCGCTCTGTGTTAAAGCTTCACAACAAACAAAGAAACACCGGCTGTGTTTCGGTTGCTAAAGGCAGCTGCAATCCACCGCTTTCAACCAACAGCATTCTTCTTTGACGTCTCCATTATTAATTGAACAAATTGCAAAAGATTCAGCCACACAGATTTCCAAAATACTGTGTAATTATGCGATGAAAACAGACTACTTTTAGCCGTGTGTGGTGCTGGGCTGACATGTCCGCTCCAACAAATAACGTCACAAGCACGCGTCATCATAAGCATCATCATTCCGCGACGTTTTCAACAGGATACTTCACGGGAAATTTAAAATTGCAATTTAGTAAACTAAAAAGGCCGTATTGGCATGTGTTGCAATGTTAATATTTCATCATTGATATATAAACTATCAGACTACGTGGTCGGTAGTAGTGGGTTTCAGTAGGCCTTTAAATGTCCTCTCCTTCATTTCTCCACCAATTACAGTCCATCCTTCTCCTCAGGTGACCAAGGGCAGGATCCTGACGGACTGTACAGTCTGATGGTAAAGATGCGAAGAAAACATACGAGATGCGGCACTCCGCTAAAGACTTTTCATCTCCTCTCACAGTCCCGGCTGGTGCGGAACGAGACGGTTGACTTCTACTGGACAAACAGGAGAGACGCCATCAACACCAGCGTTTTGCAAAAAGATCAGATTATCAACCATTTTGCCAAAGCAGGCAGTTTCACCACCAAGGTACATCCATGTGATTTTGTTGCTTATACTGCCTACTGAAACCCACTACTACCGACCACGCAGTCTGATAGTTTATATATCAATGATGAAATATTAACATTGCAACACATGCCAATACGGCCTTTTTAGTTTACTAAATTGCAATTTTAAATTTCGCGCGGAATGTCACGCATTTTGTTCCAGCACCGTTCCCAGCTATAAGTTGTCTCTTTTCATCGCATAATTCCACAACATTCTGGACATCTGTGTTGCTGAATCTTTTGCAATTTATTCAATGAATAATGGAGACGTCAAAGAAGAAAGCTGTAGGTGGGAAGCGTTGTATTGCGGCTGCCTTTTGCAATACAAACACAGCCATTGTTTCATTGTTTACATTCCCGAAAGATGACGGTGAAGCTTTACTATGGAACAGAGCGGTCAAGCAAACACGGTTGGATTGGACCACACACACAAAGTACAGTGTATTATGCAGCGAGTATTTCAAAAGATCGTGTTTCGAAGAGGGTCCCTTGCGAAGGGCAGAGATGGGCATCGCCACCACCCGTCGACTGGTGCTGAAGAAAGGTGCGGGGCCGACCTTCAGGTTGTACAGGTACGACCATATAGTAACTAGTAACACAATAAGCAGATAAGGGATTTTCAAGAACTATCCTAGTAAATGTGTCTAATAACATCTGAATCGCTCCCACTCTATAGTCTTTTTTTTTTAAAATGGAGAATATAAAGAATAATCCTGTTGGTGGAAAGCGATGTATTGCAGCTGCCTTTAGCAACCGAAACACAGCCAGTGTTTCTTTATTTGTTGTGAAGCTTTAACACAGAGCGGTCAAGCGAACATGTTTCTCTATGTCAACCAGCAAGTTTTTGGATGGGAAACTTGTGATATTAAGTCGGCTCTTACCGGAGACTTGAGTGGATTATGCGACCTCCTCCTGGAGCTGTCAAAAAGGCAGCTGTGATCTTGGCTCCTCCATTATCTTCTCTCTGAGACACTGGGGTTCACCGCAGCCCTCCGACTTTCAGGTATGACTTTATAATCTCACTAAAATGCTAGTAACACAATAAGCAGATAAGGGATTTTCTAGAATTATCCTAGTAAATGTGTCTAATAATATCTGAATCGCTCCCACTGCCCTCGTCTTTTTTCTTCTAGTCCTTCACTCTCACTTTCCTTATCCACAAATCTTTCATCCTCGCTCAAATTAATGGGGAAATCTTCGCTTTCTCGGTCCGAATCGCCTTCGCTGCTGGTGGCCATGATTGTAAACAATGTTCAGATGTGAGGAGCTCCACAACCCGTGACGTCACGCACACATCGTCTGCTACTTCCGGTACAGGCTAGCCTTTTTTAGTAGTGACCAAAAGTTGCGAACTTTATCGTCGATGTTCTCTACTAAATCCTTTCAGCAAAAATATGGCAATATCACGAAATGATCAAGTATGACACATAGAATGGACCTGCTATCCCCGTTTGGATAAAAGTAGACATAATCCATCCATCTATCCATCCATTTCCTACCACTTGTCCCTTTTGGGTCATAATCATTGCATTAAATAAGTTTGAGCTGCCTCCATTGTTAATGAATTCCTGATACATTTGAACGTTTTTATGTTGTATTTAAGACTCTGGCACATCTGTTTGATATGTTTTTTAAAGTCAAGTGTTGGGTCAAAAATGACACCCAGGTAACGATATTCATTAACATTTAGTGTTATTTCCTTATTAACCGATATATTTGGAAAGGATGACATTTTATATTTGTTTACAAAATACATTGTTGCCGTTTTCTTAATTTTTAATGTAAGACAATAATGTAGCCATCTTGCCACCTTCATTAGTGTTGGCGCTAGGAATTTTCAAATACATTAAAAATATATTTTTGTGCATAGGCTGCAAAAAAATATATAAATTTTGCTTTAAAAACTGGCAGCTCAGTCACCAGAATTTTAAAGTAAAAGCAGTGTTGTTGTTTTTTTACAGTATATAAATAAATGGAATAGAAAGGAGAAACAGTACCACTGTTTTTAGTGGTAAAATTCAAGCAACAGAGCTGCCAGTTTGTTTGTTTTCTACCGTAAAATGTTGTCGTTTTAATGTTTTTTTTGTTTGTTTTTTAATGTTTTACTGCAGGGGTCACCAACGCGGTGCCCGCGGGCACCAAGTAGCCCATAAGGACCAGATGAGTCGCCCGCTGGCCTGTTCTAAAAATAGCTCAAATAGCAGCACTTACCAGTGAGCTGCCTCTATTTTTTAAATTGTATTTATTTACTAGCAAGCTGGTCTCGCTTTGCTCAACATTTTTAATTCTAAGAGAGACAAAACTCAAATAGAATTTGAGAATCCAAGAAAATATTTTAAAGACTTGGTCTGCACTTGTTTAAATAAATTCATTTATTTTTTTACTTTTCTTCTTATAACTTTCAGAAAGACAATCTTAGAGAATAAATACAACCTTAAAAATGATTTTAGGATTTTTAAACAAATATACCTTTTTACCTTTTAAATTCCTTCCTCTTCTTTCCTGACAATTTAAATCAATGTTCAGGTATTTTTTTTTTTATAATTGTAAAGAATAATAAATACATTTTAATTCAATTCTTCATTTTAGCTTCTGTTTTTTCGACGAAGAATATTTGTGAAATATTTCTTCAAACTTATTATGATTAAAATTTTAAAAAATTATTCTGGCAAATCTAGAAAATCAGTAGAATCCAATTTAAATCTTATTTCAAAGTCTTTTAAATTTCTTTTAAAAATGTTGTTCTGGAAAATCTAGAAGAAATAATGATTTGTCTTTGTTAGAAATATAGCTTGGTCCAATTTGTTAAATATTCTAACAATGTGCAGATTAGATTTTAGCCTATTTAAAACAGTCATCAAAATTGTAAAATTAATCTTAACCAGGAAAAATGACTAATGATGGTCCATAAATTATTTTTTAAATTCTTTCAAAATTATCTAAAATCGAACTAGCTAGTTTTTCTCTTCTTTTTTTTCGGTTGAATTTTGAATTTTAAAGAGTCGAAATTGAAGATAAACTATGTTTCAAAATGTTTTCTCCTCTTCTAAACCGTTCAATTAAGTGTTTTTCCATCATTTATTCTCTACAAAAAAACTTTTGTAAAAGGAAAAAAAATGTACGACGAATGACCCATTTTTTATATATATATCAATTTATTTCTTATAGGTAAATTTAGCGAATTGGCTATTTCTGGTAATTTATTTAAGTGTGTATCAAACTGGTAGCCCTTCGCATTAATCAGTACCCAAGAAGTACCTCTTGGTTTCAAAAAGGTTTTACTGTATATGGGAAAAAAACAGATCCAAAGTTGATTTTACGGCAGAATTTAACCTTAACATCTATTGTCAATTTTACAGTCTACAATTTTATTTTTTATTTTTTTGGAAATCATAAGTCAAGCAGATATTTAAGTACAGTATTTATCTTTATTTTACCAAAAAAGTATGTTTGCAATACGTGATTGTATAATATTTTGATTTTGATAATATTGGATTTTTTAAAAATATACAATTGCATGCAGTAAGTACATGATTTTTAATGTGAAAAGCAAAAAAACAAATATATGTAGTAAGAAAATATTGTAACTTATATTATTTCCAGGCTTTTGCGGGCCATATACAATAATGTCCCGGGCCAGATTTGGCCCTCGGGCCTTGAGTTTGACACCTGTGTCTTAAGCTATTATAAAATAAAGTTAATATTGGATTTTTGTTAAAGTAGGACCATTAATATTGTCATAATTATTGTTGTTTAGGCATAGTGTCTTGAAGTTAAAAGTTAGTGTGTCATAACAAGTATTCTGCAGTGTTGCACATTACAATTCAGACAAAGTCATTTTGTAATGAAGTGATTTAATTAATTCATATTATGTTCTAGATATGGTGAATGTCTACATGCCCCTAAAGCTGACCAACACGCCGGATTGTAGTCAGCTGGAGGCGTGTCTTAATGAAATTAAACAATGGATGTCCGCTAACTTTTTGCAACTCAACGCCAAAAAAAACGGAAATGCTGATTATCGGTCCTGCTAGACACCGACCTCTATTTAATGATACAACTCTAACATTTGACAACCAAACAATTAAACAAGGCGACACGGTAAAGAATCTGGGTATTATCTTCGACCCAACTCTCTCCTTTGAGTCACACATTAAAAGCGTTACTAAAACGGCCTTCTTTCATCTCCGTAATATCGCTAAAATTCGCTCTATTTTGTCCACTAAAGACGCCGAGATCATTATCCATGTGTTTGTTACGTCTCGCCTCGACTACTGTAACGTATTATTTTCGGGTCTCCCCATGTCTAGCATTAAAAGATTACAGTTGGTACAAAATGCGGCTGCTAGACTTTTGACAAGAACAAGAAAGTTTGATCACATTACGCCTGTACTGGCTCACCTGCACTGGCTTCCTGTGCACTTAAGATGTGACTTTAAGGTTTTACTACTTACGTATAAAATACTACACGGTCTAGCTCCATCCTATTTTGCCGATTGTATTGTACCATATGTCCCGGCAAGAAATCTGCGTTCAAAGGACTCCGGCTTATTAGGGATTCCCAAAGCCCAAAAAAAGTCTGCGGGCTATAGAGCTTTTTCATTTCGGGCTCCAGTACTCTGGAATGCCCTCCCGGTAAAAGTTCGAGATGCCACCTCAGTAGAAGCATTTAAGTCTCACCTTAAAACTCATTTGTATACTCAAGCCTTTAAATAGACTCCCTTTTTCAACCAGTTGATCTGCTGTTTCTTTTCTTTTTCTCCTATTTCCCACTCTCCCTCGTGGAGGGGGTCCGGTCCGATCCGGTGGCCATGTACTGCTCGCCTGTGTATCGGCTGGGGACATCTCTGCGCTGCTGATCCGCCTCCGCTTGGGATGGTTTCCTGCTGGCTCCGCTGTGAACGGGACTCTCGCTGCTGTGTTGAATCCGCTTTGGACTGGGCTCTTGCGACTGTGTTGGATCCATTATGGATTGAACTTTCACAGTATCATGTTAGACCCGCTCGACATCCATTGCTTTCCTCCTCTCCAAGGTTCTCATAGTCATCATTGTCACCGACGTCCCACTGGGTGTGAGTTTTCCTTGCCCTTATGTGGGCCTACCGAGGATGTCATAGTGGTTTGTGCAGCCCTTTGAGACACTAGTGATTTAGGGCTATATAAGTAAACATTGATTGATTGATTGATATTCAACTTGGAGAAAGCAAACCACCAGGTTTAAGTAAATAATGGTTTAGCTCTGAATAAATTAAGGAGCCTTAGTTGGAAATTCATATGCACTGCAAAAAGTCAGTGTTCAAAAACAAGAAGAAAAAAAAATACAGAAATTAGGGGTCTTTTATTTGAACTAAGCAAAATTATCTGCCAATAGGACAAGAAAATTTGACTTGTCAAGACTTTCCAAAAATAGTTAAATTAGCTAACCTCATGTTGTCTGTCTATCTGTGTTGGCCCTGCGATGAGGTGGCGACTTGTCCAGGGTGTAACCCGCCTTCCGCCCGATTGTAGCTGAGATAGGCCCCAGCGCCCCCCGCGTCCCCAAAAGGGAATAAGCGGTAGAAATGGAAGGATGGATAGCTAACCTTCATTGAAAATAAAACAGCAAAGTCCATTTGGCCGACATCTGTTTTAATTATGAGACACAATTGTGTCAAAGTCATGATTTTTTTTTACATGCTTGAAATAAGAAATTGTTACTTTAAAAAGTAGTTTTATACCTGTGCTTTGCAACACTTGATATTCTAGTTTTAAGCATGTTTTACTCAATATAGGTCATAAAATCTCAGCTACAAGCTGTGTTTTTTTTGATTGATTCAAACTTTTATTAGTCGATTGCACCAGTTCAGTACATATTCCGTACAATTGACCACTAAATGGTAACACCCCAATAAGTTTTTCAACTTTTGAGTGTGAATGTTGTCTGTCTATCTGTGTTGGCCCTGCGATGAGGTGGAAAATTGTCCAGGGTGTACACCGCCTTCCGCCCGATTGTAGCTGAGATAGGCGCCAAAAGGGAATAAGCGGTAGGAAATGGATGGATGAACTTGTTTAAGTCGGGGTCCACGTAAATCAATTCATGGAAGTAATAACTTATACTGAGATTATTTAGGACCAAAACCATTAAAACGAGTAAAAGACTCTAACATAAAATCTGCTTAGTGAGAAGAATTATCTTATCAGACAGAAAATAAGAAAATATCACCCTTATTTGAGATATTTAATCTTACTTAGATTTCAGTTTTTGCAGTGTGTGGACTGGGTTAACTCTCCCACGAGAAGAGGCAATAAATTCAGACTTCAAAATGCAAAAGTGATAGCTCTATCCTGGAGGAGAGACTCCTTGTCTATCTTCACGTCAACATTGAAGTTACAACTTATAGAGGTTGTTTCCCAGTCACTTACACACGGACATGTCCTTTTATGGTCAGCACACAGAGACAGGAAGGAGGAATAGAAATAATATTTGTTATGATCCGCCGGCCGGATCATATATGGTATTGGGTTTTGAGTCCTTTTGTGTACCTTGTTTGTTCTTGGACTCTTTCGATTCTTAGTTTGTGCACTTCCTTGTTTGTTCTGTCACTATGGTTGCCTATTAGTTTCACCTGTCCCTTGTTCTAGACTCGCACCTGTTGGTAATTGTTTTCTTTAGTATTTAAGCCTACCTTTTTCATTTACTCGTCCTCGTCTCGTCGAGTTTTGCTACACGCAATCGGTGACTTTGTGGACTCCCTACTCCTGGTAAAACACTGTTTTGGACTTGCTAGTTTTCACGCTAAGCTTGTTGTTCCTCTAGCTCATATGCTAGTAGTTTTGTTTTCCCTTTTATGCCTCGTGCTAGGGTTTCCGTTTGTTTTCCTAGCTCCCATGCTAGCGCTTTTGGTTTGCCTTTTCTGCCTCGCACCAGTGTTTCTGTTCTCAGCCTGTTTTTAGTTGAAATAAACCATTATTTCTTACCGAGCCCGATCTGCATCTTGGAAGAGCACCATCCACATCACGATGCCATGAAACCGTCACAAATATTCATTCATTCATTATTTTTTTATTTATCTCCTTCATTGATGTGCATCTTTGATCGATATACAATTACACCTCAATCATGCAATGTTACATTTACACACCAATGCCTGAGAAGGAGCAGAATGAAGAAGTGAAGTGAATTTTATTTATATAGCGCTTTTCTCTAGTGACTCAAAGCGCTTTACATAGTGAAACCCCAATATCTAAGTTACATTTAAACCAGTGTGGGTGACACTGGGCGCAGGTGGGTAAAGGGTCTTGCCCAAGGACACAACAACAGTGACTAGGATGGTGGAAGCAGGGATCGAACCCGGAACCCTCAAGTTGCTGGCATAGTCACTCTACCAACCAAGCTATACCGCCAGTATTGAAATATATTTTTGTATTCGCACTGGTACCAAGATATTACTATCGGGACAACCCTATTGCTTTATTGGCATAAAAATGTTATATTTTCCTGCCCCCTTCAACATAAAACGTAGTCTTACTTCATGGATGTCATACAAACCAACAAATACATCCAAATGTAATGAAAACAAACAAAAAACACACAAGAAAATCACTTGGCTTCTCTAAGTTAGGAGTGCCTCATTTTCTTGACTTGACCTCCTCCAGGTACTGCAGACCTGTATAAGGACACTTGCTTGTAATAAAGCAACTTTTTGTTCAGCAAAGCGCCCGGGAGATGGTGACACCTTAAAACTCATCTGTATACTCTAGCCTTTAAATAGACCTCCTTTTTAGACCAGTTGATCTGCTGCTTCTTTTCTTTCTCCTATGTCCCCCCCTCCCTTGTGGAGGGGGTCCGGTCCGATAACCATGGATGAAGTACTGGCTGTCCAGAGTCGAGACCCAGGATGGACCGCTCGTCGGGACCCAGGATGGACCGCTCGCCTGTATCGATTGGGGACATCTTTACGCTGCTGACCCGCCTCCGCTTGAGATGGTCTCCTGTGGACGGGACTCTCGCTGCTGTCTTGGATCCGCTTTGAACTGAACTCTCGCGGCTGTGTTGGAGCCACTATGGATTGAACTTTCACAGTATCATGTTGGACCCGCTCGACATCCATTGCTTTCGGTCCCCTAGAGGGGGGGGGGGGTTGCCCACATCCGAGGTCCTCTCCAAGGTTTCTCATAGTCAGCATTGTCACTGGCGTCCCACTGGATGTGAATTCTCCCTGCCCACTGGGTGTGAGTTTTCCTTGCCCTTTTGTGGGTTCTTCCGAGGATGTTGTAGTCGTAATGATTTGTGCAGTCCTTTGAGACATTTGTGATTTGAGGCTATATAAATAAACATTGATTGATTGATTGATTGATTGACAAGAGCAGAACTACACATCAGTGACATGACTAATTGTTGCAGGTGGGATTGTGTGTCAACCTGAGGAGCCTCCACTGGTTTGACTCCGCCGACCCGGACACCTTTTTTCCTCGATGTTACCGACTCGGGGCACGGGACGAGAAGCATGCTTTCATTGGTCAGATATTTCTCCATCAGAGGATAATGTCCATAATCCAGCTCACCATGTGTGTCCTCCCTAAAGAGGACTACAGGAGGACAGCCTGCACTAGTCTTCTGAAGTACGTTGTTGAGACTGCGCAGGACGTACACAAAAAGAGGGAAAAGGAGTCCATTGGAGGTATGACCCCTTTTATTATGTGTGTCAGAGCACATCTTGCTGCCATTTCTCCATTTCAGAAGCACCTGAGATGATTCCGAGAATGATCGACGCCGCTCTCAAAGTGTGCCAGGGTTTTCTGGAGAGTTTACAGCACGCTGACATCGACACCGGCTCGGACCCGAGTCAATCCCTCACCAAGCAGGAGTGGGAGGAGCTTATCCATGCCTACTATTTGGTTGTTCAGTGAGTAAAGGGGAACACTTTCCTAGTGTGAATCGCGCATCATCAACACATATTTTAATTTTCATTCCGACATGGAGACAAGTGCAATGGACGTCGAGTGGGTCCAACATAATATTGTGAGAGTCCAGTCTGAAGTGGATCTAACATAATAGTGAGAGTCCAGTCCATAGTGGATCTAATATAATAGTGTGAGAGTCCAGTCCATAGTGGATCTAACATAATAGTGTGAGAGTCCAGTCCATAGTGGATCTAACATAATAGTGTGAGAGTCCAGTCCATAGTGGATCTAACATAATAGTGTGAGAGTCCAGTACATAGTGGATCTAACATAATAGTGAGAGTCCAGTCCATAGTGGGGCCAGCAGGGGACCATCCCGAGTGGAGACAGGTCAGCAGTCCCAAGCCGATGCACACGCGAGCGGTCCACCCCGGGTCTTGACTCTGGACAGCCAGCACTTCATCCATGGTCACCGGACCTGTGCCCCCCCCCCACCCCCACAGGAAGAGGGGGGCAAAACAGGAATGAAAAGAAACGGCAGATCAACTGGTCTATTTAAAGGCTAGAGAGTACAAATTAGTTTCAAGATGGGACTTAAATGCTTCTAAGTGTTGTAAACCTAAATTTGTAAACTTCCACACCACAAGACAGCGCCCTCCAGTGGCGTGATATAAAGAATGTGACAACTAAACCCTGTTCTGTATTTACACAAAATGTCAGGGATATCCAGGCTGCAAGTTGTCAGCGGCGCTTTCTCCCACAGTGGTGGAGCTCAGGTGGATGTCAGTGAGCAGTTAGTCGGCTGCTGCCGGGCCATGTTGCACAGGCTGTCTGGGGTCAGTCCACAGCTGGACACGGACGGCATACACAACATCTGGATCGTCAAGCCGGGAGCTATGTCCAGAGGCAGAGGTGAGCGATCACGACTCGTCCCGACAAAATTGAAAAGCGTAACTCCAAATGTCCTTTTTGTTTCGCAGGAATCAAATGTGCCAAACGTTTGGAGGAGATCCTCAGCCTGGTGGACAGAGATACGGCTCTCATCAAGGAAAGCAAATGGGTGGTGCAGAAATACCTGGAGCGTCCCTTCCTGGTGGAAGGCACCAAGTTCGACCTGCGCCAGTGGTTTCTGGTGACAGACTGGAACCCTCTCACCGTGTGGTTTTATAGAAAGTGCTACTTGCGCTTTTCTACGCAGCCTTACTCTGTGGACACCATGGACAAGTAAGTCATCAAACGTTTGAAGATTTGTTGTCAGGGTTTGTATCATGAGACATTATGTAGACACAGAAACAGAGAATAGAAGACAAACCAGTGATCGCTTTTCTGGTACGAGGAGAGTGACTGGAGATAGTGTTGTCAGTTACAGGCTCCAACTCTCTCTGAAACCTTTCTCCCCCTCCCCTCACCTTTTAATTCATTCGGGAGGCCCTGCACACACACACACACACACACACACACACACACACACGCACAACTTAAAGGGGAACATTATCACCAAACCTATGCAAGCGTCAATATATACCTTGATGTTGCAGAAAAAAGACCATGTATTTTTTTAACCAATTTCCAAACTCTCAATGGGTGAATTTTGGCCAGTTAAAAGCCTTTCTGTTTATCGGTCTTTTAGCGATGACGTCAGAGCGTGACGTCACCGAGGTAACACGCCCGCCATATTAATTTTCACATTACAAACACCGGGTCTCAGCTCTGTTATTTTCCGTTTTTTCGACTATTTTTGGGAACCTTGGAGACATCATGCCTCGTCGGTGTGTTGTCGGAGGGTGTAACAACACTAACAGGGAGGGATTCAAGTTGCACCACTGGCAAGAAATCTGCCGCCAGACCCCCATTGAATGTACCAGAGTGTCTGCACATTTGACCGGCGATGCTAAGACAGACATGGCACAGAGATGTATGGATAACCTGCAGATGCATTTGCAACGATTAAGTCAACGAAATCACAAAGGTGAGTTTTGTTGCTGTTGTTGACTTATGTGCTAATCAGACATATTTGGTCGCAGCATGACTGCCAGCTAATCGATGCTAACATGCTACGCTAATCGATGCTAACATGCTATTTACGCCAGCTGTATGTACATTTGAAACTAGATACCCACATTTAATGCGAAAAAAACACTTACCAATCGACGGATTTAAATTGCTCCAGTGTCACGAGATGCGAAAGTCCTGATCGTTTGGTCCGCACATTTTATCGGCGATGCTAATACGACAGCCATGCTATGGGCCACTTCATTAGGTACACCCACGCTCTGGCCGAATAGCGTCAATAGTTATTCGCTCAATAGCTTCAATTTATTCTTCAATTTTGTTTTAGCTATCTGCCTCCATACTCCGACTATCTGTTTCAATACATGCGTAATCTGTTGAATCGCTTAAGCCGCTATAATCCGAGTCTGAATCCGAGCTAATGTCTATATCTTGCTGTGGTAACCGCCATGTTGTTTGTATCGGCAGCACTGTATGACGTCACAGGGAAATGGATAGTGGTTTCGAAGATAGCGAAAATAAGGCACTTTAAAGCTTTATTTAGGGATATTCCGGGACCGGTAAAATTGTGAAAAAAACTTCAAAAAATACAACAAGCCACTGGGAACTGATTTTTATTGTTTTTAACCCTTTTGAAATTGTGATAATGTTCCCCTTTAAAGACCTACTGAAAGCCACTACTACCGACCACACAGTCTGATAGTTTATACATCAATGATGAAATATTAACATTGCAACACATGCCAATACGGCCTTTTTAGATTACTAGATTACAATTTTTAATTTCCCGCGAAGTATCCTGTTGAAAACGTCGCGGTATGATGACGCGTGCGTTTGACGTCTCGGGTTGTAGCGGACATTATTTTCCAGCCTGATCCAAGCTATAAGTAGTCAGCTTTAATTGCATAATTACACAGTATTCTGGACATCTGTGTTGCTGAATCTTTTGCAATTTGTTCAATTAATAATGGAGAAGTCAAAGTAGAAAGATGGAGGTGGGAAGCTTTTAGCCTTTAGCCACACAAACAGCCAGTGTTTCATTGTTTAAAATTTCCGAAGTTGAAGCTTTACTATGGATCAGAGCGGTCAAGCGAACATGGATCCCGATTGCCGGTTTTCGGAGAAAATTGTGGTAATATGTCTGCTCTTACCGGAGACATCAGCGGAGCCAGTGTCCTCCTGCAGCTGCGTGACTTCCCTCAGAGACACTCGCGGTCAACACACCCGTGGACACACCCCTCCGACTTTCAGGTAGTATTTAATCTCACCAAAACACTAGCAACACAATAGAAAGATAAGGGATTTTCCAGAATTATCCTCGTAAATCTGTCTAATAACATCTGAATCGCTCCCACTGCAATCGCCTTTTTTTTTCTTTTTTTTTCTAATAATAATAATAATGGATTAGATTTATAACGCACTTTTCTAATGTTAGATACTCAAAGCGCTCACATTGAAGTGGGAACCCATCATTCATTCACACCTGGTGGTGGTAAGCTAGCTACACATGTAGCCACAGCTGCCCTGGTGTAGACTGACGGAAGCGTGGCTGCCAGTTTGCGCCTACGGCCCCTCCGACCACCACCAATCATTCATTCATCATTCATTCACCAGTGTGAGCGGGGCAAGGGTGAAGTGTCCTGCCCAAGGACACAACGGCAGCGAATTTGGATGTCAATAGGTGGGAAGCGAACCTGCAACGCCCAGGTTTCTGTTACGGCCGCTCTACCCACTACGCCATGCCGCTCTTAGACCTTCACTCTAAATTTCCTCATCCACGAATCTTTCATCCTCGCTAAAATTATGGGGGAATTGTCGCTTTCTCGGTCTGAATAGCTCTTGCTGCTGGAGGCTTTGATTATAAACAATGTGAGGTTGTGAGGAGCTCCATAACCCGTGACGTCACGCGCACATCGTCTGCTAATGCCGGTATAGGCAAGGCTTTTTTATTAGAGACTAAAAGTTGGATGTTCTCTACTAAATCCTTTCAGCAAAAATATGGCAATATCGCGAAATGATCAAGTATGACACATAGAATGGACCTGCTATCCCCGTTTAAATAAGAAAATCTCTTTTCAGTAGGGGATGAGGGGGATTAACAGCTGCGTTGGAAACATAACACCTGTGTTGAGAACATAACACATGCAAATATAAAAAGATACAGTAACTTCCTGTGTTGCTCTGTCTCATCTGCAAACTCCTCTTTTCGTTTGGCAGGTCAACCTAAGTTCAATCTAACGCCAAGTTTTGTTTCTCTTCAGCTTGTCTAACACAATGCATAACACAATTTATGGGCGGCATAGCTCGGTTGGTAGAGCGGCTGTGCCAGCAACTCGAGGGTTGCAGGTTCGATTCCCGCTACCGCCATCCTCGTCACTGCTGTTGTGTCCTTGGGCAAGACACTTTACCCACCTGCTCCCAGTGCCACCCCACTGGTTTAAATGTAACTTAGATATTGGGTTTCACTATGTAAAGCGCTTTGAGTCACTAGAGAAAAGCGCTATATAAATATAATTCACCTCACATAAGCAATCAATCATATTTGAATAAATATGAGATAAATTATTTACAATTGATCCAACATTTCTATCATCTAAATATGTAAGTTATTAATAAAAAGATGGCATTTATTTTAAGATAAAATTAATATAGCCGTGAAAATCCAAGAATAAGGTTGTTTGAATCAAATAAAAATACCTGCACCCCCATTTAAAAAATGCAAATTACCGGTTGTCCGTTCCACCTGAATAGCAAAAACTAGCTTCAAACACTTCACTCAAAACAAACGTCATAATTAAAGTTAAAGTACCAATGATTGTCACACACACACAGTAAGTGTGGTGAAATATGTCCTTTGCATTTGACCCGTCCCCTTGTTCACCCCCTGGGAGGTGAGGGGAGCAGTGAGCAGCAGCGGTGGCCGCGCCCGGGA
Organism: Nerophis ophidion; assembly: GCF_033978795.1. Taxonomy (NCBI): domain Eukaryota; kingdom Metazoa; phylum Chordata; class Actinopteri; order Syngnathiformes; family Syngnathidae; genus Nerophis; species Nerophis ophidion. Next base: position 40,760,885 of record NC_084626.1, read on the forward strand.
ATAATTTTTGGTGATTTATCCCCCAATTCCAACCCTTGATGCTGCTTGCCAATCAGGGAGGTAATGGGTCCCATTTTCATAGTCTTTGGTATGACTCGGCCGGGGTTTGAACTCACAACCTACCGATCTCGGGGCGGACACTCTAACCCAGGGGTGCCCACACTTTTTCTGCAGGCGAGCTACTTTTCAATTGACCAACTCGAGGGGATCTACCTCATTTATATATATCATTTATATTTATTTATTTATGAAAGAGACATTTTTGTAAACAAGTTAAATGTGTTTAATGATAATACAAGCATGTGTAACACATATAGATGTCTTTCTTTCAAAAAGACAATAATATAAGTTGGTGTATTACCTGATTCTGATGACTTGCATTGACTGGAATCAGACAGTAATGATGATAACGCCCACATTTTCAAATGGAGGAGAAAAAAAGTTGTCCTTTCTGTACAATACCACATGAAAGTGGTTGTTTTTTGGCATCTAATTCATCCAGCTTCCATACACTTTACAAGAAAAACATTGGCGGCAAATTCCGTAGCTTGCTTGATTGACATTCACGGCACCCGAGGGTCTTGTGAGATGACGCTGGCTGCTGCCAGTTCATTATTATGAAAAAATGACAGAGAGGAAGGCGAGAAACACTTTTTATTTCAACAGACTTTCGCGCCGTCCCTTCCGTCAAAACTCTAAAGGCCGACTGCACATTTCCTATCTTCACAATAAAAGCCCTGCTTCATGCTGCCTGTGCTAACAAAATAAGAGTCTCGGAAAGCTGGCGTGCACAAGTGATGTGCACGCCAGCTTTTTGAGGGATCGCTTGTGCACGCCAGTTTTCCGAGACTCTGTATTTAGTTAGCGCAGGCAGCATGAAGCAGGGCTTTTATTGTGAAGATAGGAAATGTGCAGTCGGCCTTTAGAGTTTTGACGGAAGGTACGGCGCGAGAGTCTGTTGAAATAAAAAGTGTTTTTCGCCTTCCTCTCGGTCATATTTTCATAATAATGATCTTGCAGCAGCCAGCGTCATCTCACAAGACCCTCCGGTACCGTGAATGTCATTTAAGTGACGTCTTGGTGAAGATAGATGATCACTAATTTTTAGGTCTATTTTTTTAAAAGCCTGGCTGGAGATCGACTGACACACCCCCTGCGGTCGACTGGTAGCTCGCGATCGACGTAATGGGCACCCCTGCTCTAACCACTAGGCCACTGAGTAACTAACTCTGGACTTGTTTCTTTGCAATGAGGTGCAGGTGGAAATCAGCCTTTGGCTACAATCTGTCACATTTATATTTTAAATGCTCATTAATGTGCACAAAGTTATAACAAATATAACAAATGGCAACTCCCTATAAGGAAATGTATTACACATCTATAAACAAGCTTATTGGTGTGTGAAATGGGATATGCCAAAGTTAAATCGGAGAAAAAGCAGTCGTTTATAAATTATTTTATGTTTCTCTGCAGCCCGGTAGCAAATGTGTCACGGACCTGGACCGGTGGTTGGGGACAACTGCTCTAGGGGGCTCTAGCGGCCAAACCACGGGCCCTATGGTTAAGTAACCCTGTTCTAGTCTTGATACATTAATCCCATCTTTTCCAGTAAAAAACCTCAATTTAGAGTTTTAAAAAGCTGTATTCAACCAAATTCCTGCAATAATTTGTTGTTGTCATGTTTTTGTTATGGTATTGGACTCCTTTAGTTCCTGTTTGTGCACCGCCTGTGTTTGTAACCATGGTTACTCATTGTTTTCACCTGCCTCTTGTGTTCGAGACGCTCACCTTTCTCAAATCAGAGGCATTATTTAAGCCTGCCTTTGCCAGTCAGTCCGGCTGGCGTCATTTGTTTGCCTCTTGCCTTGCCACGTAAGTCGTGTTAGTTTCATGCCACAGTTCCCTAAGTATTCCATGTCCATAGTTTATGTTAAGTATCTGCTTCACGCAGCCTTGTCTACGCCCGCCTCCTCCTTCACGTCTCGCGGCTCCCACGGCTCCGTCGCCGACTACGGCTCTCCGACCGGCACGCGCGCCGCCGCCATCCTTCCCGTCGTCTACTGTGCTGCTTCTCCCTGCTCCTACGCAGCTTCCAGCGGTTGCTCCCAGGCTACTCTTCCTGCCGGCTCCCGCTCTCTTTTCTGGTTCGCCGAGGGCTCCAGTGGAGACCACTGTGAGGTCTCTTTTGTCCTCCTGCTGGGACTCGGCGCGGGACGTGTCTTCGTCCCTCCTCCTGGCCTCCTCCCGCCCGTCCCTGGTTTTCGCACCGGGGGACTCCGACGAAGAGGCACGTCTTCCCGCTAGTGTGGACGGCGTCTGGCAGCCGCCTAGTGGAGGGGGGCCTATTATACACAGCGGTGCAGGCAGGCACACACCGCTGTCATCCTCGCCAGCGTCTCCTTCCACGGAGACATCTACGTCCCTGGCGGGCTTTCGCCAAGTTCCCACGCCAGCCCCACTCAGGGCTCCAATGCCGGTCCCACGCCGGGTTGCGCACAGATCCAACGCCGCCAGTGGCAGCACCACGCCGGGCTTCGTCGCCGCCGGCATCTGCTGCTCCCCGGCCGGCATTTGCGGCTCCTCCCTCTTCGTCTTCATCTGCCGCTTTCACGCCGACGATGACATCCGCCGCTTTCACGCCGACGATGACATCCGCCGCTTTCACGCCGCCGATGACATCCGTCGCTTCCACGCCGCCGATGACATCTGCCACTCCCATGCCGCCGATGACATCTGCCGTTTCCACTCCGTTGATGACGTCTGCCGCTTTAACGCCGGCACCAACATCGGTTCCTCAGCCGCCTCCTGCAGAGGTATCTGTTTCGGCTGCAGTCCCCGCCGCTTCGTCTGCTGTTTCCGGGCCTGCTTCAGCGCGCCCGCCTCCACGTCAGCCGCGGATGTGCCCGTGCCCTGGGCGTCCTTCTCGCGGGACGCACTCTCCTTTTTGTCGGCCAGTGATCTGGCCGTTCCGTGGCCGCCCGCCTCGCCAGTTCCAGCGGCGCTTTACGCGCCACCGCCATTTGTCTCTCCCTTGCTGGCTGCGGGGACATTGGAGCTGGCGACCCTCCACCAAAACCTCCCACCACCCTCCCTTACATTTTTGGACGTTTTTTCCATTTGTTTCTTTTTCATAGGAACATCTGGAATCTGTTCCTTGAGGGGGAGGTCCTGTGACAATCTGTCACTTTATTTCTGTTAATTTTCGTGTTTTTGTATTTACTTCCTGTTCAGTGCTCTTACTTTGTTGTATTTCCTGTTTTATTCACGAGCACTGTTGTTTTTCTCTTTTCGTTGATTGGCAGCGGTTCACACCTGCTGTCAATCAAACTACTGCCTATTTATGTTTCACTCGAACACTCCTCAGTGCTCGAAGATAAATCTATGTTTGGTGAACTTATTATGCAAGACTGCTTTATGTTTATTTGTTTTCTTATGAGTTGTGAATTAAATTCCTCTTACCTTCACTCAACTCTCCTGGATTCTTGGATACTCGGGGACACACATCTGCAGACATGCGAGTACCCAACACAAAAGACTGTAAAAATGGGACCCATTACATCCCTGCTTGGCACTCATCATCAAGGGTTGGAATTGGGTGTTAAATCACCAAAAATGATTCCCGGGCGCGGCACCGCTGCTGCCCACTGCTCCTCTCACCTCCCAGGGGGTGATCAAGGGTGATGAGTCAGATGCAGAGAATAATTTCGTCACACCTAGTGTGTGTGTGACAATCAATGGTACTTTAACTTTAACTTTATAGTTCCATGTTTCCTGCCCTAAGTTTTTGCCTTAGCTTCCTCGTGTGAAAGGCCAGCTTGCCTTTGTTTTGTAAACTGGTGGATTTTGGATAATTAAATCATGTTTTTACCTGCACGCCTTGTCCGGAGTGGTCCGTTTGCATCCCGGGGAAACAAACCTCGCAGTAAGCTGCAACCCCGCCGTGACAGTTGTTTACTGCAAGTAAACATACCAAGTATATGAGGAGACGACATTGGGTTTAAGGTGGGATAAGAGGCCCTTTTCGAGTCTTGTGCATGGAAGCCCAGAATTTGGTGCCAAGCCTCTCCCCGTCTGTCACTACTCTGCTCCGAGTATGCCACCTGAATTCAAAGATTATTGATCACAAATGTAGTTATTTTCCTGGTGACTAAATGTTTGTGTGTACACTTTTCAGCTCTGTGCACTTGTGCAACAATTCCATCCAGAAGTATCTGAGGCCTTCTAATCGACGCCATCCTATCATCCCGGAAGACAACATGTGGTCAGACGACCAGTTCACCACCTTTCTGTCTAGTCGGGGCCGCCAGACCCAGTGGGAGACTGAGGTGGTGCCCGGGATGAAGAAGGCTGTGGTGCATGCCTTGCAAACGGCACAGGACCTTGTCGACTCCCGCAAGAACACGTTTGAGCTCTATGGTGCTGACTTCATGTTAGGTACTGTATAATATATATAAATATGGTATGTCCTTAGTGTGCATCAAAGTGTCCTCTGCAGGGTCTTACAGCCTGTCAAAAGCTCATTTGGATGTTGATGAAAAAAAAAAAGTATTTTCCGGACTATAGAGCGCTCTATACATTAGCCGCACTCACTTAATTTGAAAAGGAAAAACATATTTTCCATTTATAAGTCGCAGGTATATAGTTTTGAAATTAGTTATTTACACGGCGGCAAGATTTTGTAAGTATTCATTTACAGACCTTGATAGTTTCTAAACTGTGTCTGTGACACGGCAGTAAAACGGCCGATCAAACAAAACAGAAGTCATCGTCATCAATCAATCAATCAATCAATCAATGATTATTTATATAGCCCTAAATCACTAGTGTCTCAAAGGGCTGCACAAACCACAACACAAACCACTACGACATCCTCGGTAGGGCCACATAAGGGCAAGGAAAACTCACCCCAGTGGGATGTCGGTGACAATGATGACTAAGAGAAACCTTGGAGAGGACCGCATATGTGGGCAACCCCCCCCGCCCCTCTAGGGGACCGAAAGCAATGGATGTCGAGCGGGTCTAACATGATAGTGTGAAAGTTCAATCCTTTGTGGATCCAACACAGCCGCGAGAGTCCAGTCCAAAGCGGATCCAACACAGCAGCGAGAGTACCGTCCACGGTGGAGCCAGCAGGAAACCATCCCAAGCAGAGGCGGATCAGCAGCGCAGAGATGTCCCCAACCGATTCACAGGCGAGCGGTCCATCCTGGGTCCCGACTCTGGATGAGCGGTCCATCCTGGGTCCTGACTCTGGACAGCCAGTACTTCAACCATGGCCACCGGACCGGGAGTGGGGCAGAGCAGAAAAAGAAAAGAAACGGCAGATCAACTGGTCTAAAAAGGGGCTTCTATTTAAAGGCTAGAGTATACAAATGAGTTTTAAGGTGAGACTTAAATGCTTCTACTGAGGTAGCATCTCGAACTGTTACCGGGAGGGCATTCCAGAGTACTGGAGCCCGAACGGAAAACGCTCTATAGCCCGCAGACTTTTTTTGGGCTTTGGGAATCACTAATAAGCCGGAGTTCTTTGAACGCAGATTTCTTGCCGGGACATATGGTACAATACAATCGGCAAGATAGGATGGAGCTAGACCGTGTAGTATTTTATACGTAAGTAGTAAAACCTTAAAGTCACATCTTAAGTGCACAGGAAGCCAGTGCAGGTGAGCCAGTACAGGCGTAATGTGATCAAACTTTCTTGTTCTTGTCAAAAGTCTAGCAGCCGCATTTTGTACCAACTGTAATCTTTTAATGCTAGACATGGGGAGACCCGAAAATAATACGTTACAGTAATCGAGGCGAGACGTAACAAACGCATGGATAATGATCTCAGCATCGGTAGTGGACAAAATGGAGCGAATTTTATCGATATTACGGAGATGAAAGAAGGCCGTTTTAGTAACGCTTTTAATGTGTGACTCTAACGAGAGAGTTGGGTCCAAGATAATACCCAGATTCTTTACCGAGTCGCCTTGTTTAATTCTTTGGTTGTCAAATGTTAAAGTTGTATTATTAAATAGAGGTCGGTGTCTAGCAGGACCGATAATCAGCATATCCGTTAGGTAAACCCGTTAGCTACAGAAGCCAGCTCTCCAATCAGCTAAACCACCTACTTTGAGACAAGAGCTATAGTGATGCATACTTGGATATGATTTAAAGTCATACCCAACAATTGCGACAACGACTTTTTACTGTAAACCGAGTTTTGATTTGAATAATTTCTGCTGATGATGTGCCTCTGCATTTTTCCATCACAAAAAATGTGCCTTGGCTCAAAAAAGGTTGAAAAACACTGGCCTATATAACATGTAATTATCACATGGTGGTTCTGTGGTCAAAAGGTTGCATAGGTGATGTTTCACAGATCAGTCTCCTCAGTATCCACCTTTTTGTGGGCGGTCTTCTTCTCGTCATTTATGTTGTACCTCTAGTTTTTAGCGCTTCTATAGCGAGTCTGCTGACAGATATAAATTAAAACTGTATGATACTTTATATTAGAAATTAATGAATGCCCCGCAACAAGACGATAGAGAAAAAGGAGTTTATTGACCACGTCACAGACTACAATGGCGGACGCGCACAAATTTTCATGACATACGCAGATCCCAGATACACATTAGCAGGTACCAATATGTAAGAAAAGTTGCGTAAAAATTGCCAGATAATATGTCTCCTAATAGGTGCTGTTTTCATCATCATCAGCCGTTGTCAGTCCACTGCTGGACGAAAGCCTCAGCATGTTTCTGCCATTTGGCGTACTTTTCATGCTGGTTATTAGCCTACACCTTCCACGCTGGCTTGGTGCGGATTGGAAGGGGTGTTATATATCAGAGATCCTTCTCCTAGACTCATTGCCTTACTGGGCTGTTGAACTTAGTCTGTCCTGTTTGTTGTCCGCGCCCCATTTACCCAGCTTTATGGCGCTGACCGCCCGCCAGTCACAAGAGAAGATGCAAACGGTTCTTTGTGTGCATTTTATAGACGTTAGTTGGGACTCACTAACCCCACACACAACCTCTCATCTCATGCCTGGATGTAGTTTAACGTCATACCCAGGACACAGGTGCTGTTTTAGGGTCCTAATAAACCAGGCCTGGGCAATTATTTTGACGTAGGGGCCAAATTTGGAGAAAAAAATGTGTCTGGGGGCCGGTATATCTTTTTTTTAGGAACATTAATACAAAAATTCACAATAATGTCTGATTAGATGCTAAAAACCGTACGACAGACCGCCTTAAAGAACGGAATGGAATTTAATTTATTTTTTTTTACTGAATGAGACACCCAGAATGTACATGAACATAAAGAATGTGGGATTTACAATATTAACTACGAACGATAAAACACTGAATATTGACAACATGTGAACGTCACCCCCCCTCTCCATCCAAATATTTTACAATCAAGCGAAACGCAACAAGAATGCAGAACACAGCGAAATATAAACGCGAAGGGTAAAAAAAAAAACTACAATCTGATATATTTGATACATCACTAAGCTTTAGAACTTTGTTGTAAAAATCTCCTTACGCATTTGTCCCTGACACCCACATTTCAGGCTCTGGAAACACTCTGTGGAAACGCTCCCCACCCACACTGCTTGGTGATTAAGGAATGTCCGGCGGGCCAGATTAAAAAGCTTAACGGGCCGCATGTTAATTGTCCCAGGTCTGTTATAAACACACCTGTCAGAGTTATTTGATGATGAACCCCAAGATGCAGAGACGGAGGCAGGCATAGAATAGGAAAACATGATTTAATTTAAATAATAGAGCAAGAAGAAACAAAAAGCGCGCACATGGGCGGGATAACAAACTAAGGGTCTTTAGCAGAGAAGCTAGTTCATAGCAAACGGAAAAACTGGAAATAACTAAAGGCTAACAAGAACAGCTTACCGCTACAACGACCAGGACAAAATGTAGCACGACAGGTAATGGCTGAAAAAAATCACAGACACGACAAGAGCAACATATGGCAACGACAAGTCCGAATGACAATACAATGATCCAGCCCTGCCTGGAGGAACAAAGCAGGTAAAATAGGAGCTGGCTGATAGACACCAGGTGTGACCAGATGCCAATCAGCCGCAGCTGAGTGAAAACAGGACACAGGGAGACAAACAGGAAGCTGAACCAAAATAAGAGCATTAGACAGGAACTAAGGACAGGAAATACTGAACACACAGAGGAGAATCTAAAACACAAACAAACTGTCAGTGGCAACTCTGACAACACCATGATAATACCAGTATGGTGAAGCACAGGACGTCTGACTACGGCAGCCATAATGTTTCGGGTTCCATCAAGCGGTGCGGCTTTGTAGCTTACCAAGGTCGTAATAAAACATTTTGACAGATTTTTAAGCACTGTGTGTAATTTTCCATATCTCCAATCAATCAATCAATCAATGTTTACTTATATAGCCCTAAATCACTAGTGTCTCAAAGGGCTGCACAAACCACTACGACATCCTCGGTAGGCCCACATAAGGGCAAGGAAAACTCACACCCAGTGGGACATTGGTGACAATGATGACTATGAGAACCTTGGAGAGGAGGAAAGCAATGGATGTCGAGCGGGTCTAACATGATACTGTGAAAGTTCAATCCATAATGGATCCAACACAGTCACAAGAGTCCAGTCCAAAGCGGATCCAACACAGCAGCAAGAGTCCCGTTCACAGCGGAGCCAGCAGGAAAACATCCCAAGCGGAGGCGGATCAGCAGCGCAGAGATGTCCCCAGCCGATACACAGGCAAGCAGTACATGGCCACCGGATCGGACCGGACCCCCTCCACAAGGGAGAGTGGGACATAGGAGAAAAAGAAAGCTGCAAGCAGCGTTGGTCGGGTCCGCCGTTGGCCGCCGCCGCCGTGTCCCGAGTCCCGATCTTAGTCAGACCTACATAGAAGTTTTTATTTCATCACTCTACGACGTTCCTAACAGAATTTACAAGCAGTTTTGTCAGTTTTTTTTCCTAGGGGGAAAGAAACGGCAGATCAACTGGTCGAAAAAGGTAGTCTATTTAAAGGCTAGAGTATACAAATGAGTTTTAAGGTGAGACTTAAATGCTTCTACTGAGGTGGCATCTCGAACTGTTACCGGGAGGGCATTCCAGAGTACTGGAGCCCGAAATGAAAAAGCTCTATAGCCCGCAGACTTTTTTTGGGGCTTTGGGAATCACTAATAAGCCGGAGTCCTTTGAACGCAGATTTCTTGGTACAATACAATCGGCAAGATAGGATGGAGCTAGGCCGTGTAGTATTTTATACGTAAGTAGTAAAACCTTAAAGTCAACATCAACGTTTTGGTGTTTCTTGCTTGACGTAATTTATTGAACAGGCGTCAGTCAACCTGCAGTCCACACGTATCTCTTATGTGTGGCTGCCATTTACCTCGTCACACTTATCACTACACCATGTACCAAATAAAATTGCTTCGAGGTCACTAAACTCAGCCCGCGTTACGAGGTGCATTGTGGCTTTTTTTTAGAGAATGAAATAGTGCGAAAACCACAGTAGCAGCATTCATCTCTCTATTTTCCAGGCCGGGACCTCCAACCATGGCTGATTGAAATCAATGCCAGTCCCACCATGGCTCCTTCTACTCACATCACGGCCCGCCTGTGTTCAGCTGTGCAGGAAGACACGCTGCGTGTGGTACTGGACAGGAGAGCAGACAGATCAGCCAACACGGGAGACTTTGAGCTCATATATCACCAGGTAGACAAGTCGGCTTTGTAACCAACTAGTCCAAGAGCTAACCTTTAATTAAAATCTTTATTTGTGTTTGTTCAGGCAGCAGTAGATGTTCCACAGTACGTGGGAGTCAACCTCCTTGTCGAGGGCTTCAGGCTCAAAGGCTCATGTTTACTTCCGCCGCTCAGGCCTCTCAACCGCTTCGACCCAAAGCATCGTGGCAAAGTCACGGTCAAGAAGGCGATGTCTACAGAAAAATCGCAGACTTTCCCCAAGGTGGTGGACAACACGACAGGCAGAGTTCCTCGTCTTCCTCCTGCTCATCGTCCTTCCCAGCCACCAGTGCCTGTTCCTGTTGGAACCTTGACCCTGGATCTACCAAAGACAGGTCACAGGTCCGTGCTTGTACCTCTGAATGCTTGCTCACACTCTGTCTTTCTCTGGAGACGGGGCGTGGAAGTTAAACCTCTTCAATGACCTGGAAGTGGGCCATCTGGTTTTCCGTCGGCCAGTAATAGGCTAAAAACAGGGTTCGTACTTCGACCAACTGAGAGGTTTTCTTTTGTTGTGTGTCTTTAAACGTCAAGCTCTTTTGAGGCGAGCCAGGTCAACGTGTCATCGTCCAGGTCGATCAGACCTTGTTCGCCATTCGGTGGCCAGTGTTTGGGGCAACTAGTGACTATGTGCTCTACTGTCTGGACTGGGTCCCCACACTTGCAGGAGGCACTATCCGCAAATCCCCACCTCTTCATCGTTGCACCGCAGCGTCCGACACCGGTCTTCAAGCGGTTGAGGATTGTTCACCGCTTCCGGGGCAGTTCCTGGCCGGAGACGTCTGTTGGGTCATCGATGTAGTGGTGCAGCCTAGATGGTTCTGCTAACTTCCACTCTTTCTTTGGAGACGGGGCGTGGAAGTTAAACCTCTTCAGAGGGCCATCTTGCTTTCCGACGGCCAGTTTTAGGCTAAAGACAGGGTTCGTACTTTGACCAAATGAGCGGCAATTTTGATTCTTCTTCTTCTGTCGTGTGTCTTTAGACTTTTCAGCCTTGTTCGCCATTCGGTGGCCAGTGTTTGGGGCAACTAGTGACTATGTGCTCTACTGTCTGGACTGGGTCCCCACACTCGCAAGAGGCACTATCCGAAAGTCCCCACCTGTTCATTGCTGCTCCGTAGCGTCCGACGCCGGGCCTTAAGCGGTTGAGGGTTGTCCACCGCTTCCGGGGCAGTTCCAGGGCGGAGATGTCTGTGGGGTCATCGACGTAGTGGTGCAGCATAGATGGTTCTGCTAACTTCCACTGTCTTTCTTTGGAGACGGGGCGTGGAAGTTAAACCTCTTCAGAGGGCCATCTTGTTTTCCGACGGCCAGTTTTAGGCTAAAAACAGGGTTCGTACTTTGACCAAATGAGCGGCGATTTTGATTCTTCTTCTTCTTCTATCGTGTGTCTTTAGACTTTAAGCTCTGTTGAGGCGAGCCAGGTCAATGTGTCATCGTCCAGGTCGACCAGACCTTGTTCGCCATTCGGTGGCCGGTGTTTGGGGCAACTAGTGACTATGTGCTCTACTGTCTGGACTGGGTCCCCACACTCGCAGGAGGCACTATCCGCAAGTCCCCACCTCATCATCGCTGCTCCGTAGCGTCCGATGCCGGTCTTCAAGCGGTTGAGGGTTGTCCACTGCTTCCGGGGCAGTTCCTGGGCGGGGATATCTGTGGGGTCATCGATGTACTGGTGCAGCTTAAATGGTTCTGCTAACTTCCACTGTCTTTCTTTGGAGATGGGGCGTGGAAGTTAAACCTCTTCAGAGGGCCATCTAGTTTTCCGACGACCAGTTTTAGGCTAAAAAAACAGGGTTCGTACTTTGACCAAATGAGCGGCGATTTTGATTCTTCTTCTTCTGTCGTGAGTCTTTAGACTTTTCAGCCTTGTTCGCCATTCGGTGGCCAGTGTTTGGGGCAACTAGTGACTATGTGCTCCACTGTCTGGACTGGGTCCCCACACTCGCAGGAGGCACTATCCGCAAGTCCCCACCTCTTCATCGCTGCTCTGTAGCGTCAAACGCCGGGCCTTAAGTGGTTGAGGGATGTCCACCGCTTCCGGGGCAGATCCTGGGCGGAGACGTCTGTGGGGTCATCGATGTAGTGGTGTCCCGTAGATGGTTCTGCTAACTTCCACTGTCTTTCTTTGGAGACGGGGCATGGAAGTTAAACCTCTTCAGAGGGCCATCTGGTTTTCCGACGGCCAGTTTTGGGCTAAAAACAGGGTTCGTACTTTGACCAAATGAGCGGCAATTTTGATTATTCTTCTTCTGTCATGTGTCTTTAGACTTTTCAGCCTTGTACACCATTCAGTGGCCAGTGTTTGTGGCAACTAGTGACTATGTGTTCTACTCTCTGGACTGGGTCCCCACACTCGCAGAAGGCATTTTCCCCAAGTCTCCACCTCTTCATTGCTGCACCGTAGCGTCCGACGCCGGTCCTCAAGCGGTTGAGGGTTGTTCACCGCTTCCGGGGCGGTTCCTGGGCGGGGATGTCTGTGGGGTCATCGATATAGTGGTGCAGCCTAGATGGTTCTGCTAGCTTCCACTGTCTTTCTTTGGAGATGGGGCGAGGAAGTTAAACCTCTTCAGAGGGCCATCTTGTTTTCCGACGGCCAGTTTTAGGCTAAAGACAGGGTTTGTACTTTGACCAAATGAGCGGCGATTTTGATTCTTCTTCTTCTTCTATCGTGTGTCTTTAGACTTTCAGCTCTGTTGAGGCCAGCCAGGTCAACGTGTCATCGTCCAGGTCGATCAGACCTTGTTCGCCATTCGGTGGCCGGTGTTTGGGGCAACTAGTGACTATGTGCTCTACTGTCTGGACTGGGTCCCCACACTCGCAGGAGGGACTATCTGCAAGTCCCCACCTCTTCATCGCTCCTCCGTAGCGTCCGACGCCGGTCTTCAAGCGGTTGAAGGTTGTCCACCGCTTCTGGGGCGGTTCCTGGGCGGAGATGTCTGTGGGGTCATCGATGTAGTGGTGCAGCCGAGATGGTTCTGCTAATTTCCACTGTCTTTCTTTGGAGACGAGGTGAGGAAGTTAAACCTCTTTAGAGGGCCATCTAGTTTTCCGACGGACAGTTTTAGGCTAAAAACAGGGTTCGTACTTTGACCAAATGAGCGGCGATTTTGATTCTTCTTCTTCTTCTATCGTGTGTCTTTAGACTTTAAGCTCTGTTGAGGCGAGCCAGGTCACCATGTCATTATCCAGGTCAATCAGACGTTGTTCGCCACTTGGTGGCCGGTGTTTTGGGCAACTAGTGACTATGTGCTCTACTGTCTGGACTGGGTCCCCACACTCGCAGGAGGCACTATCCGCAAGTCCCCACCTCATCATCGCTGCTCCGTAGCGTCCGACGCCGGTACTCAAGCGGTTGAGGGTTGTTCACCGCTTCCGGGGCAGTTCCTGGCCGGAGACCTTTGTGGGGTCATCGAGGTAGTGGTGCATTCTAGATGGTTCTGCTAACTTCCACTGTCCTTCTTTGGAGACAGGGCATGGAACTTAAACCTCTTCAGAGGGCCATCTGGTTCTCCGACGGCCAGTTTTAGGCTAAAAACAGGGTTCGTACTTTGACCAAATGAGCGGCGATTTTGATTCTTCTTCTTCTTCTATCGTGTGTCTTTAGACTTTCAGCTCTGTTGAGGCGAGCCAGGTCAATGTGTCATCGTCCAAGTCGATCAGACCTTGTTCGCCATTCGGTTGCCGGTGTTTGGGGCAACTAGTGACTATGTGCTCTACTGTCTGGACTGGGTCCCCACACTCGCAGGAGGCACTATCCGCAAGTCCCCACCTCTTCATCGCTGCTCCGTAACGTCCGACGCCGGTCCTCAAGCGGTTGAGGGTTGTTCATCGCTTCCGGGGCAGTTCCTGGCCGGAGACGTCTGTGGGGTCATCGATGTAGTGGTGCAGCCTAGATGGTTCTGCTAACTTCCACTGTCCTTCTTTGGAGACGGGGGCATGGAAGTTAAACCTCTTCAGAGGGCCATCTGGTTTTTCGACGGACAGTTTTAGGCTAAAGACAGGGTTCGTACTTTGACCAAATGAGCGGCGATTTTGATTATTCTTCTTCTATCGTGTGTCTTTAGACTTTCAGCTATGTTGAGGCGAGCCAGGTCAACGTGTCATCGTCCAGGTCAATCAGAGCTTGTTCACCATTTGGTGGCTGGTGTTTGGGGCAACTAGTGACTATGTGCTCTACTGTCTGGATTGGGTCCCCACACTCGCAGGAGGCACTATCCGCAAGTCCCCACCTCTACATCGCTGCTCCGTAGCGTCCGACGCCGGTCCTCAAGCGGTTGAGGTTTGTCCACTGCTTCCGGGGCAGTTCCTGGCCGGAGACGTCTGTGGGGTCATCGATGTAGTGGTGCATCCTAGATGGTTCTGCTAACTTCCACTGTCCTTCTTTGGAGACGGGGCATGGAAGTTAAACCTCTTCAGAGGGCCATCTTGTTTTCCAACGGCCAGTTTTAGGCTAAAAAACAGGGTTCATACTTTGACCAAATGAGCGGCGATTTTGATTCTTCTTCTTCTTCTATCGTGTGTCTTTAGACTTTCAGCTCTGTTGAGGCGAGCCAGGTCAACGTGTCATCGTCCAGGTCGATCAGACCTTGTTCCCCATTCGGTGGCCGGTGTTTAGGGCAACTAGTGACTATGTGCTCTACTGTCTGGACTGGGTCCCCACACTCGCAGGAGGGACTATCTGCAAATCCCCACCTCTTCATCGCTGCTCCGTAGCGTCTGACGCCGGTCCTCAAGCGGTTGAGAGTTGTCCACTGCTTCCGGGGCAGTTCTTGGACGGAGACGTCTGTGGGGTCATCGATGTAGTGGTGCAGCCGAGATGATTCTGCTAACTTCCACTGTCTTTCATTGGAGATGGGGCGTGGAAGTTAAACCTCTTCAGAGGGCCATCTAGTTTTCCAACGGCCAGTTTTAGGCTAAAGACAGGGTTCGTACTTTGACCAAATGAGCGGCGATTTTGATTCTTCTTCTTCTTCTATCGTGTGTCTTTTTGATTGATTGATTGAAACTTTTATTAGTAGACTGCAAAGTTCAGTACATATTCCGTACAATTGACCACTAAATGGTAACACCCGAATAAGTTTTTCAACTTGTTTAAGTCGGGGTCCACGTTAATCAATTCATGATTAAAATGAAAGATATAAGATAGATTGGCGATAATAAATTACGAAAGAAATGTACATCTGTCACAGGATGAGGGCGTGGCATGGAACTAAACTTTGATCCGATGGCTCGCCCCAACATTTTTAACACCACAAAACTTGAATAATTGGGCTGCACAAATTCAGATCATAATCATAATTGGTGCAAATGATGATGACTTATGGAACTAAAACCTGAGTTGGCATTTTTTACCTTTTTCGGCATTTTTCACATTTTGGGCTGTTTTTGCTTTTTCCTTCCTGGCTTCCATGCTACCATGAATTGATTAACGTGGACCCCGACTTAAACAAGTTGAAAAACTTATTGGGGTGTTACCATTTAGTGGTCAATTGTACAGAATATGTACTGTACTGTGCAATCTACTAATAAATGTTTCAATCAATCAATCCCTGTGTGTCATTCCTGGGTGTAATTTTGACATTTTTCCTCATTTTGGTTCTTCCCGGAACTTATGGAACTCAAACCCGGGTGGATGTTTTTGAACATTTTCTGCATTTTTTTTGCATTTTGGGCTGATTTTGCCTTTTCCTTCCTGGCTTCCCTGTGCGTCATTCCTGGGTGTATTTTAACCATTTTGGTCATTTTGGCTCTGGCCCGCCACATTATTTTATGTGGCCCGTGAAAGCCTGGAAATAATATGCGTTAATAAAAATGCCCAATTTTTTTTTATTAAATATATTTTTTCTTTCCCATTTCACATTAATTAACATGTACTGCATGCAATTGCATATCTTTTAAAATTCATCCATCCATTTCCTACCACTTGTTCCTTTTTGGGTCACGGGGGTTGCTGGAGCCTATCTCAGCTGCATTCGGGCGGAAGGCGGGGTACACCCTGGACAAGTCGCCACCTCATCTCAGGGCCAACACAGATAGACAGACAACACCCACATTCACACACTAGGGATCATTTAGCGTTGCCAATCAACCTTTCCCCAGGTGCATGTCTTTGGAAGTGGGAGGAGCCTATCCCCAGGTGCATGTCTTTGGAAGTGGGAGGAGCCTATCCCCAGGTGCATGTCTTTGGAGGTGGGAGGGGCCTATCCCCAGGTGCGTGTCTTTGGAAGTGGGAGGAGCCTATCTCCTTTGTCACTGTGCTGCCCTTTTTATAATTCAATATCATCAAAATCCATCCATTCATCCATTTCCTACCGCTTGTCTCGTTTGAGGTCACGGGGAGTGCTGGAGCCTATCTCAGCTGTATTCGGGGAATATATTACCATGTATTCCAAAAATATTTTTTGTTAAAATAAAGATAAATACTGTACTTAAAAATCTGCTGGACTTAAGATTTTAAAACAAATTATCAATCAAATTGTAGACCATAAAATTGACAATAGATTTTACGGTTAAATTCCGCCGACTGAGTTTTAAAAAAAATAAAATCAACTACTGTTGTTTTTTACAAATACAGGAGACACTAAAACATACAAAAACACATTAAAACAACACAATTTTACCGCTAAAAACAGTGGTATTGTTTTTCCATTCCATTTATTACATTTTTGTCTATGCTGTAAAATACCCACTGCTTTTATTGTAAAATTTTGGTGACTGAGCTGCCACTTTTTAAAGTAAAATGTAAATATTTTTTGGGCAGCTTATGTAAAAAAATATATTGTTAATATAATAATAATAATATCACTTTAATATTTGACAACCAAACAATTACACAAGGCAACTCGGTAAAGAATCTGGGTATTAATAAAGCGTTTTCTATTCGGGTTCAAGTACTCTGGAATGCCCTCAGTAGAAGCATTTAAGTCCCATCTTAAAACTAATTTGTATATTCTAGCCTTTAAATAGACCCCCTCTTTAGACCAGTTGATCTACCGTTTCTTTTCTGATTTGCCCCCCCTCCATGAAGGGGGGGGTCACAGATTCGGTGACCACAGATGTTCCGCTCGCTGTCCAAAGTGGGGACCCAGGGTGGACCACTCTTCTGTGCATCAGTTGGGGACGTCTCTGGGCTGCTGACCTGTCTCCACTCAAGATGATCTCCTGCTGTCCCCACTATGGACTGGACTCTCACACTATTATGTTAGATCAGGGGTCACCAACGTAGCCCGTAAGGACCAGATGAGTCGACATTTTTAATTCTAAGAGAGACAAAACTCAAATAGAATTTGAAAATCCAAGAAAATATTTTAAAGACTTGGTCTTCACTTGTTTAAATAAATTAATTCGACTCATCTGGTCCTTACGGGCTACCTGGTGCCCGCGGGCACCGTGTTGGTGACCCCTGATCTAGAGATTTATCCATCCATCCATCTTCTTCCGCTTATCCGAGGTCGGGTCGCGGGGGCAACAGCCTAAGCAGGGAAACCCAGCCACTTCGTCTAGCTCTTCCCGGGGGATCCCGAGGCGTTCCCAGGCCAGACGGGAAACATAGTCTTCCCAACGTGTCCTGGGTCTTCCCCGTGGCCTCCTACCGGTTGGACGTGCCCTAAACACCTCCCTAGGGAGGCGTTCGGGTGGCATCCTGACCAGATGCCCGAACCACCTCATCCGGCTCCTCTCGATGTGGAGGAGCAGCGGCTTTACTTTGAGTCCCTCCCGGATGGCAGAGCTTCTCACCCTATCTCTAAGGGAGAGACCCGCCACCGGCCGCTTGTACCCGTGATCTTATCCTTTCGGTCATGACCCAAAGCTCATGACCATAGGTGAGGATGGGAACGTAGATCGACCGGTAAATTGAGAGCTTTGCCTTCCGGCTCTAGAGATTTTAAAACTTGAATAAAAATGAAAATAGTAATACTGAATACTGACACGGCTTCACGGTGGCAGAGGGGTTAGTGCGTCTGCCTCACAATACGAAGGTCCTGTAGTCCTGGGTTCAAATCCAGGCTCGGGATCTTTCTGTGTGGAGTTTGCATGTTCTCCCCGTGAATGCGTGGGTTCCCTCCGGGTACTCCGGCTTCCTCCCACTTCCAAAGACATGCACCTGGGGATAGGTTGATTGGCAACACTAAATTTGCCCTAGTGTGTGAATGTGAGTGTGAATGTTGTCTGTCTATCTGTGTTGGCCCTGCGATAAGTTGGCGACTTGTCCATGGTGTACCCCGCCTTCCGCCCGATTGTAGCTGAGATAGGCGCCAGCGCCCCCCGCGACCCCAAAAGGGAATAAGCGGTAGAAAATGGATGGATGGAGGGTAATACTGAATACTGACACTTTTTTTTTTTTTTTGACCAAAATCCTTTGGGTCACCGGGATCATAACTGAGTGGAAGTCTAAATGTATATATTTTATACATATATTGTATTGGTTTTTAAAATAAAAAATATGAAAATGGCCCCCGCTTGCTTTGATTTTTCAGTGTGTGGCCCTCAGTGGGAAAAGTTTGGACACCCCTGTGACCTATCCTGTTTTTGCTCCTCGCTTTTAATGAGTCGTTTTGAACACACGATGGCGCTACATGTGTCCGGGAGGCGAACAACACCGGTCCAGCCTGCAGACAGAGAAGAAGGAGCGGCAACAGCGGAAGCTGGTGTCCTCTACAACCTGCTGGAGAAATGGCGGCGTCTGTGTGTCGAGTCGGCAGCACCGTCGGTCGTCTGCTGGCCAAAACCCGCAGTGTAAGTACGGCTGCGAGTATCTTTTGGACTGTGCGCCATATTACTTTCATGTGGAAGTGAGCCTGCTAGAAAAACATAGGACGTAACCTTCCGCTACTGGATAGCCGGAGTTAGCATGTTAGCATGGACTGAGTCGCAGTGAAAGCAAGGTCAAGTGAGGCGTTTTAGTCACAGCTACATTAATCCTTAACACAATGTCGTATTTAAGATGTTGTCATATGCTCTTAATTTCCCCTATTTACATTGTCAATGTTTATAAGCATTAAACTCGCGTCCCCGTTGCCCCTGTTGTACCGAAATCTGTTACCCATCGGAATTTGCAACTGCAGGGGGCGATGTTCCCATGGCGTTTGTTTGATGGTTAAACGGCAAGGCCAAAGAGGAGAAGAAGAACGCTTGCGTAAATGGCGTAAACCAGGGGTGCCCACACTTTTTCTGCAGGCGAGCTACTTTTCAATTGACTAACTCGAGGGGATCTACCTCATTTATATATATCATTTATATTTATTTATTTATGAAAGAGACATTTTTGTAAACAAGTTAAATGTGTTTAATGATAATACAAGCTTGTGTAACACATATAGATGTCTTTCTTTCACAAAGACAAGAATATAAGTTGCTGTATTACCTGATTCTGATGACTTGCATTGATTGGAATCAGACAGTAATGATGATAACGCCCACATTTTCAAATGGAGGAGAAAAAAAGTTGTCCTTTCTGTACAATACCACATGAAAGTGGTTGGTTTTTGGCATCTAATTCATCCAGCTTCCATACACTTTACAAGAAAAACATTGGCGGCAAATTCCGTAGCTTGCTTGATTGACATTCACGGCACCCGAGGGTCTTGTGAGATGACGCTGGCTGCTGCCAGTTCATTATTATGAAAAAATGACAGAGAGGAAGGCGAGAAACACTTTTTATTTCAACAGACTTTCGCGCCGTCCCTTCCGTCAAAACTCTAAAGGCCGACTGCACATTTCCTATCTTCACAATAAAAGCCCTGCCTCATGCTGCCTGCGCTAACAAAATAAGAGTCTCGGAAAGCTGGCGTGCACAAGTGATGTGCACGCCAGCTTTCTGAGGGATCGCTTGTGCACGCCAGTTTTCCGAGACTCTGTATTTAGTTAGCGCAGGCAGCATGAAGCAGGGCTTTTATTGTGAAGATAGGAAATGTGCAGTCGGCCTTTAGAGTTTTGACGGAAGGTACGGAGCGAGAGTCTGTTGAAATAAAAAGTGTTTCTCGCCTTCCTCTCGGTCATATTTTCATAATAATGATCTTGCAGCAGCCAGCGTCATCTCACAAGACCCTCCGGTACCGTGAATGTCATTTAAGTGACGTCTTGGTGAAGATTGATGATCACTAATTTTTAAGGTCTATTTTTTTTAAAAGCCTGGCTGGAGATCGACTGACACACCCCCCGCGGCCGACTGGTAGCTCGCGATCGACGTAATGGACACCCCTGGCGTAAACTATCCTTAATGCTGCAACGTCAGTTGACAGAATTTCAGCATTAATAAATTACACATATTCTTAAAATCAATTACTTACTTTCATTATAGTATGAGTCCATTGTATCAGCTGTCGATTTTCTCTCACACACATACATTTTCCAATATAGATTAGTGACATTTCAGCATTACGGATAGTTTACGCCATTTAAGCCAGCTTTCTTTTTCTCCTACTCTTTGGCCTTGCCGTTTAACCATCAAGCCAATGCAATGGGAACATCGCTCCCTGGAGTTACAAATTCCGATGGGTAACAGATTTCAGTACAACACCCCCACAGTGTTGCGAGCTAAGCTTCCCTGCTAATAACTTTGATTTAAAGGCCTACTGAAATGAGATTTTCTTATTTAAACGGGGATAGCAGGTCCATTCTATGTGTCATACTTGATCATTTCGCGATATTGCCATATTTTTGCTGAAAGGATTTAGTAGAGAACATCCACGATAAAGTTTGCAACTTTTGGTCGCCAATAAAAAAGCCTTGCCTGTACCGGAAGTAGCAGACGATGTGCACGTGACATCACGGGTTGTAGGGCTCCTCATATCTGAACATTGTTTACAATCATGGCCAGTGTCTTAGGTAAAACGGAATCCATCCTATTTGGGTCCCATATCAACCTTAAGAATGTCAATGACTTCACTATAAAAGTGGGTGACCTTGTTATCACCAGGAAGGATGAGATCACCTACCTAGGTTCCATTCTAGAGGCTAATCTTTCCTGTGATAAAATGGCAACCAAGGTAATCAAAAAGGTTAACCAAAGAACGAGATTCCTCTACAGAATCTCCTCTCTGGTCAACAAAAGCATCTTGAGGATTCTAGTGGGAACTCTCATTCAACCCTTTTTTTGATTATGCTTGCACCTCCTGGTACCCCAGCAACTCCAAAACCCTCAAATCTAGACTCCAAACATCCCAGAATAAGCTAGTCCGGTTACTTTTAGACCTCCACCCCAGATCACACCTCAATCCAACCCACTTCTCCAAAGTGGGCTGGCTCAGGGTGGAGGACAGAGTAAAACAACTTGCACTGAGCCTAGTCTATAAAATCCGCTACACCTCTTTGATACCGAAGTACATGTCAAACTACTGACCGCCATAACCACAACACCAGGGGGAGCTCCACAAACCACGTTAAACCCAGATTCCGATCTAACAAAGATCTTAACTCATTCTCATTCTATGCCACATCAATGTGGAATGCACTCCCAACAGGTATAAAAGTAAGTGCATCTCTGTATTCCTTATAAACCGCTCTAAAACAACACCTCCAGGCAACTTCAACACTTTACTAATACCCTCCTCCATTCACATCCCATCTCCCCGGATTATAAACAACCTAATGTAAATAATCAAATGTACTTCTAATGTATATACTTGTTCTTATGCTATCTGAACTCACTATGTTCTCTGCTGGCTGTACATATCCTACTAAATAAGACGTACACTGTTTCAATGTCCACATTTCTCTGTTGATGCAATTGTTGATGACTGAAGTACTGATATCAACCAAAGCTCCTCATCCCACCCCCTGGATTGTAAATACTGTAAATAATTCAATGTACATACTATGATGATTAACCTGTGTGATGACTGTATTATGCTGATAGTATATATTTGTACCATGAATTGATTAACGTGGACCCTGATTTAAACAAGTTGAAAAACTTATTCGGGTGTTACCATTTAGTGGTCAATTGTACGGAATATGTACTGAACTGTGCAATCTACTAAAAAAAGTATCAATCAATCAAATGGCCACCAGCAGCTAGAGCTATTCGGACCGAGAAAGTGACAATTTCCTCATTAATTTGAGTGAGGATGAAAGATTTGTGGATAAGGAAAGTTAGAGTGAAGCACAAAAAAAAGGCTACAGCTCCAGGCAGCGGCAGTGGGAGCGTTTCAGATGTAATTAAAAACATTTACTAGGATAATTCTGGAAGATCCCTTATCTGCGTATTGTTTTAATAGTGTTTTAGTGAGATTGTAAAGTCATTCCTGAAAGTCGGATGGCTGCGGTGAACGCCAGTGTCTCTGAGGGAAGCCGAGGAGCCAAGACCACAGCTGCCTTTTTGACAGCTGCAGGAGGAGGTCGCTTATTCCACTGAAGTCTCCGGTAAGAGCCGACTTAATATCAAAATTTTCCCATCCAAAAACTTGCTGGTTGACGGAGAGAAATATGTTCGCTTGACCGCTTTAAAGCTTCACAACAAACAAAGAAACACTGGCTGTGTCTCGGTGTTAAAGGCAGCTGCAATCCACCGCTTTCCACCAACAGCATTATTTTTTATAGTCTTCATTATTAATTGAACAAAATGCAAAAGATTCAGCAACACAGAAGTCGAATTTACTGTGTATTTATGCGATGAAAAGAGACGTCTTTTAGCCGTGTTTGGTGCTGGGCTAATATGTCCGCCACAACACGAGACGTCACAAACACGCGTCATCATTTGGCGACGTTTTCAACAAGAAACTCCGCGCGAAATTTAAAATTGTAATTTAGTAAACTAAAAAGGCCGTATTGGCATGTGTTGCAATGTTAATATTTCATCATTGATATATAAACTATCAGACTGCGTGGTCGGTAGTAGTGGGTTTCAGTAGGCCTTTAACTCATTTACACTCAGGTGCTTTTATTTTTAATTTTATAAACCTTTGTGGGATGATCAAGGGTGATGGGTCAAATGCAGGGAATAATTTTGCCACAGCTAGTGTGTGTGTGACAATCATTGGTACTTTAATCTTAACTTAAATATTGTCATTTTCCATTCTATTATTTTGTCAAAATTATTAAGGACAAGCGGTAGAAAATGAATTATTAATGTACTTGTTCATTTACTGTTAATATATGTTTTAACGTGTTCTATAATAACTTACCGTATTTCCTTGAATTGCCGCCGGGGCGCTAATTAATTTTAAACCTCTTCCCACTCCGGCGTTTACCAAAGGCATGCGGTAAAAGTAAGCATGCGCTAATTATTTTAAAACCTCTTCTCACTCCGTCACTTACCAAAGGCATGCAGTAAAAAAATTGAGTGTGATGTAAGGATACCACCATGAAAAGCACATTTACTAAAAAAAACATTCTTATGGTCTTACCTTTACTTATAAATATAGTCCATGCCAGCTGTTCTGAAGGTTTGCATGTTTGTGTAATTGTTCCTTTAAGTTCTACAGTTAGGAGATCATTTTTGTTATGGGACTATTGGTATTATTATTATTATTATTATTATTTTTCTATTTAATACGTGTCGGATGGGAAAGCTGAAATGTGTATTTAAGTTGTTTAACCGTTGCTATGGCTTCGGTTGCTACGGTTACGGGCAGTACAATTCAAGTCATCCCCCTAAGGTAAAATACAGTCTTACAGCCTTCTGATCAAAAGCATCAATAACTTGTTTATAGAAATCTTCCTTATCTTTCTTCAGTTTTAAAAGTTCCTCTGTCTCGATGGAGATCTTCCTTTATTACATTCTCCCACACATTTCACGTCACTCATTTCACTTCTTCTACAGCCGAATAGTTGCAAGAAGGATCACTAACGCCCTCTACCACCAGGAGGCGGGAGTCATTTAATGACTCATATTTGACAGACACAGCTACGGTATTGTGACGGTCTCAAGCCGTCGTCTTGCGGGTTCCCAGGACCACCAAGGAAGGACACGGCTTGAGCAGTTTGACTTCGTTTATTTTTCAATAAAACCTCAGTCCAGGTCGCTCTTCCGCTCCTCCTTTGCACTCGCTCGCCGTCTCCTCGCCGCCATTTTGGGCCGGGCTCCAGCGTGCCCTGCCTGTCTGTCGGATCGTCGGCTCCACAGGTATATTAACAATACATAGCTGCTTACTGTTCTTTTTAGCATACCGTTATTCAATAGCTTGGACCTTATATCCAACTGAATAGCTCTTAATCTTCTTCCCTTTATGCGATTTCAAATTACTGGTATTGAAATCAGCCGCCTCCATTTTGAAAATGATAACAGGGAAAGTGTCACTTGTGACATCACAAGTTTGACCAGGCGGTAATACTAAGCATGCGCTAATTATTTTGGGAAGCGAGTTTGACCCGGCAGTAATTCAAGGCAGGCGCATACTATATGTCCTGCGGCAATTCAAGGAAATGTGGTATTCTACTTTACATTAGTTTAGGACAGGGGTAGGGAACCTATGGCTCGGGAGCCAGATGTGGCTCTTTTGATGACTGCATCTGGCTCTCAGGTAAATTTGAGCTGACTCTGCTTAACACGATAAATAATGAATAAATCCACTTGTAATCAGTGTTAAAAATGATGTTCAAAATATAAAACATTATCGTGCATTTTTAATCCATCCATCCGTTTTCTACCGCACCTGTTCAAGAAGTTGCGTTGATGGTAAGAAGTTATTTATTTATTATTGGTTAGTGTGGGGCTTGCCCTCCTGTGGGTTCTTCAGACCACCAAGAACCGACATGAGACCCTGTTTCAGGGTTACAGTATTGTTTCATTTTTCAATAAGTCTCTCAGTTGGTTTCCAGTAATTGTCTTTTTCTCTTTCGTTCTGGCTCGCGCTCTGGCTCCAGCACCAACCCCGTCTCTCCTCCTGGCTGCTGCTTATAACATAGCGACAGGTGATTAGGTAACAAGGCCCTGGTGGGCCGTCTACGCACCTGTCACTGATTTCAAGGCCGGTCCTGGCAACACACCGCTTCGCTGCAGGCCCGCAGGCCACGCCCTCTCCACAGTTAGCTTCAGAATAACAATGTTATTACAAAGAATAAGAGACCTATTCTACTCTAAAAATGTTAGTCTTACTTATAAATGCACGCGTTTAGTTGTGTTCAGGGTTAAAAAAATAGTTCACGGCTCTTACGGAAATACATTTTAAAATATTTGGCTTCTTGGCTCTCTCAGCCAAAAAGGTTCCCGACCCCTGGTTTAGGAGGATACCACAAATTTGGGTATCAATCCGATACCAAGTAGTAACAGGATCATACATTGGTCATAATTTAAGTACCCTCATTTGTCCAGGGATGTATTTCCTGAGATTATAAACATAAAATAGAAAATAAAAACGAAAATGTTGTGTTGCTAAAAATATCCATCCATCTTCTTCCGTTTATCCGAGGTCGGCAGCAGCCTAAGCAAGTATGCCCAGACTTCCCTCTCCCCAGCCACTTCATCTAGCTCTTCCCGGGGGATCCCGAGGCGTTCCCAGGCCAACCGGGAGACATAGTCTTCCCAATGTGTCCTGGGTCTTCCCCGTGGCCTCCTACCAGTTGGACGTGCCCTAAACACCACCCTTGGGAGGCGTTTGGGTGGCATCCTGACCAGATGTCCGAACCACCTCATCTGGCTCCTCTTCATGTGGAGGAGCAGCGGCTTTACTTTGATGACACAGCTTCTCACCCCATCTCTAAGGGAGAGCCCCGCCACCGGGTGGAGGAAACTCATTTCGGCCGCTTGTACCCGTGATCTTGTCCTTTCGGTCATGACCCAAAGCTCATGAATGGGGCCATGTATCGTGAGATTTTGAGCCAAAACCTCCTTCCATCAGTGAAAGCTTTGAATGGTTGACCAAATACTTATTTTCCACCATAATTAACAAATAAATTCTTTAAAATTCCTACAATGTGAATTCTTGGATTTTTTTTCATATTCAGTCTCTCACAGTTGAAGTGTACCTATGATGAAAATTACAGACCTCTGTCATCATTTTAAGTGGGAGAACTTGCACAATCGGTGGCTGACTAAATACTTTTTTGCCCCACTATATACTTGAGTATTACGATATAGTCATTTTCTGTATCGCACAGAGACAAACCCGCAATATATCGAGTATATTGATATATCGCCCTGCCTTAGTCTACCTTGTAGTTTTTTTATGTCATTGCCTGAAATAAATGAATTAAATGTGCCTTTTTGTTCACTTGGTCTGAATGTCATGCTCGTTGGTTGCGATCCAGAGTTAAAGTGTGTCTTAATGTTTCCCCCTCCAGCCCATCTTGCTGTCTCTAAGGCGTGGACAGGCTTCAGTCAGCTATGCCCAAAGCCTGGTGGGAGCCCCTGAGACTCGTCTCACTGCCCTGGATAATGGCCTGAGGGTTGCATCTGAAGAGACGGGACACGCTACGTGCACCGTAAGGACTTGACAGTGTAATTATAACTGTGTGCCATTGTGCTCATTATCAACAACTACTCTCTACACATCTCCTCTTCATTTTAGGTGGGACTGTGGATCAGCGTTGGCAGTCGCTACGAGAGCGAAAAACACAACGGGGCTGGCTTTTTCCTGGAGCACATGGCTTTCAAGGTCTCCTTAGATTCATGCACGAAACTGAAAGGCCAACATGTTTTGGTAGTTCCTTAATGCCATCTATGTATTTTATCTTCAGGGAACCAATAAGCACCCTCAGGCCGCTTTGGAGCAGGAAGTGGAGTCTATGGGTGCTCACTTGAGCGCCTACACATCCCGGGAGCACACCGCATACTACATGAAGACCTTGGCTAAAGACCTGCCTAAAGGTAGCGTGAGGTGAATGACGCGTTCATGGGTGGTCACGAGGCACCATTGTGAATATATATATTTCCTCAGCCGTGGAGCTACTATCAGAGGTGGTGCAGAGCTGCGCCCTCAACGCGACGGAGCTTGAGCATCAGCGGGGCATCGTGCTGCGTGAACTGGAGGAAGTGGAAGGCAACCTGCAGGAAGTTTGCCTGGACCTGCTGCATGCCACAGCCTTCCAGGGTACACCTCTGGGCCAAAGTGTGCTAGGACCATCCAACAATGCCAGGTAGAAGAAAGTACACGCAATCATAGAACTACAACACAGTCATACTATAAGTTAGACCAGACCCGGGCAAATTAAGGCCCGGGGGCTGCATGCGGCCCATTAATCTTTTCAATTTGGCCCACCAGACATTCCCAAATAATTTTTTTAGGTCTTTAAGACGGAAACTGTAGCTGCCATTATGATGGGCAGTGATGTTGTTGAATTACCTTAAGTATTTCAATGGTCGGAATCTGCGCTTTTGCATGAAGTACTAGTTACGATGGTAATCTAATTAGTTACTGTGATAATCAGTTACTATGGTACTCTAAGTCACAGCAGCTTAGACGAGGCACCAAGCAGTGTGTGTGGGGAGTGTTTCCACAGAGTATTTCCAGAGCGGCCAGCCTCAAATGTGGGTGTCAGGGACAGGTGCAGAAGGAGATTTTTACAACAAAGTTCTAGAGCTTAGTAATTTATCAGATTGTCGATTTTTTTTTTACCCTTTGCGTTTTTATATTTCGCTGTTTGTTGCATTTTTGTTGCCTTTGGCTTGACTGTAAAATATGTCGATCGAGAGGAGGTGTGACGTTCATATGTTGTCGATATTCAGTGTTTTATTGTTCATGGTTAAAGGCCTACTGAAACGATATTTTCTTATTTAAACGGGGATAGCAGGTCCGTTCTATGTGTCATACTTGATCATTTCGCGATATTGCCATATTTTTGCTGAAAGGATTTAGTAGAGAACATCGACGATAAAGTTCGCAACTTTTGGTCGCTAATAAAAAAGCCTTGCCTGTACCGTGAAGTAGCAGACGATGTGCGCGTGACGTCACGGGTTGTAGGGCTCCTCACATCCTCACATTGTTTATAATCATAGCCACCAGCAGCAAGAGCGATTTGAACCGAGAAAGCGACGATTTCCCCATTAATTTGAGCAAGGGTGAAAGATTTGTGGACGAGGAAAGTTAGAGTGAAGCACAAAAAAAAAAAAAGGCGACGGCAGTGGGAGCGATTCAGATGTTATTAGACACATTTACTAGGATAATTCTGGAAAATCCCTTATCTGCTTATTGTGTTAATAGTGTTTTAGTGAGATTATAAAGTCATACCTGAAAGTCAGAGGGCTGCGGTGACCGCGAGTGTCTCTGAAAGAAGCCAATGGAGGAGCCAAGATCACAGCTGCCTTTTTGACAGCTGCAGGAGGAGGTCGCATAATCCACTCAAGTCTCCGGTAAGAGCCGACTTAATATCACAATTTTCCCATCCAAAAACTTGCTGGTTGACAAGTGGCAGAGAAACATGTTCGCTTCACCGCTCTGTGTTAAAGCTTCACAACAAACAAAGAAACACTGGCAGTGTTTCGGTGTTAAAGGCAGCTGCAATCCACCGCTTTCCACCAAAAGCATTCTTCTTTGACGTCTCCATTATTAATTGAACAAGTTGCAAAGGATTCAGCAACACAGGTGTCCAAAATACTGTATGATTATGCGATAAAACAGACTACTTTTAGCCATGAGTGGTGCTGGGAGAACAAGTCCGCTCCAACCAATAACGTCAGAAGCACGCGTCATTTTAAGCGTCATCATTCCGCGACGTTTTCAACAGGATACCTCGCGGGAAATTTAAAATTGCAATTTAGTAAACTAAACCGGCCGTATTGGCATGTGTTGCAATGTTAAGATTTCATCATTGATATATAAACTATCAGACTGCGTGGTCGGTAGTAGTGGGTTTCAGTAGGCCTTTAATATTGTAAATCTCACATTCTTTATTTGCATGTATGGTGTCTCACTCAGTAAGAAAAAAATTCAAATTCCATTCCGTTTTTTAAGGCGATCTGTCATAACGTTTTTAGCGTTTGTGACAATCATTGGTACTTTAACTTTAAAAATTCAGACAGTCTTGTGGGGTTTTGTATTAGTGTTCCTAAAAATCCGATATACTGGCCCCCAGTCACATTTTTTTCTCTAAATTTGGGCGCCCCGAGTATTAAATATGCCCAGGTCTAAATTACACAGATTCCACAAGTTTCTAATAAATACTTTTTCAATTTCTGTCAGAACTCTTACCCGCCAGGACTTAGTGGACTACATCAACAGCCACTACAAGGCCCCACGTATGGTTCTGTCAGCTGCTGGAGGTTGGTTGTCTTTGTGCCATACACAATGCCAGTGGTTCCCAAACTTTTTTTTTTACTAAGTACCACCTCAAAAAACACTTGGCTCTCCAATTACCACCATAATGACTAACATTAAGATACAGCAGCTTCATAGTCCTAACTATTCATTAAAAACAAGGCAAAGGTTTTATTCAACATTTATATTTAATATTTTTGGCCACTGTAACATCTTACAGTTTGAACAGTTACACTGTGTTTGAATAGTTGAGTATTTATTTGGTGTACCCAGAGGTTTGAGAATCATTGCACTGTGCAGTCATAGACCAGCCATTTACATGACATTCCTGTGCAGGTGTTAACCACGAGGAGCTGGTGAGCTTGGCCAAAACTCACTTCAGTGGACTGTCCTTTGAGTATGAGGGCGACGCCGTTCCTGTGTTGTCACCCTGCAGATTTACAGGAAGTGAGGTGAGATGACATCACACCTTACAGATCAATCTGCTCCAAGTCACTGTTCATTTTGTTTACTTAAAATGTCGGTCTTTGTTAACGTCAACAACCTATTTTCCCCGGACTAAAATAGGAAGATAACTGATCACAACAAATGCATGTTGGCTAAGACAGTGATGAAATTGGCAATTTAGTCTACGAAGAAAAACGAGACGAAAATGTTGACGGAGATTAAATCCAATCATATTTGATTTTGTCTTTCGGCGGGTGGGACAAGTTAAGAATCTATCCAATCAGAGTAGCATGCAGGAGTGGTTGAGGGGTACATCACAGAAGGTATCCAATCAGAACTACTGTTTCTGTAAGGATAAACAGTGATAATGATAAAGCCCCTGACAGTTGGTACTACCTCTTTTAAAGGGGAACATTATCACCAGACCTATGTAAGCGTCAATATGTACCTTGATGGTGCAGAAAAAAGACCATATATTTTTTTAACCGATTTCCGAACTCTAAATGGGTGAATTTTGGCGAATTAAACGCCTTTCTGTTTATCGCTCTGTGGCAATGACGTCAGAATGTGACGTCGCCGAGGTAATACAGCCGCCATTTTCATTTTCAACACATTGCAAACACCGGGTCTCAGCTCTGTTATTTTCCGTTTTTTCGACTATTTTTTGGAACCTTGGAGACATCAAGCCTCGTCGGTGTGTTGTCGGAGGGTGTAACAACACTAACAGGGAGGGATTCAAGTTGCACCACTGGCCCAAAGATGCGAAAGTGTCTGCCGCCAGACCCCCATTGAATGTGCTGGAGTGTCTGCACATTTTACCGGCGATGCTAAGGCAGACATGGCACAGAGATGTATGGATAACCTGCAGATGCATTTGCAACGATAAAGTTAACGAAATCACAAAGGTGAGTTTTGTTGATTTTGTTGATTTATGTGCTAATCAGACATATTTGGTTGCGGCGTGACTGCCAGCTAATTGATGCTAACATGCTGTTTACCGGCGGTGCTAAAGCAGACATGGCACAGAGATGTATGGATAACCTGCAGATGCATTTGCAACTATATTACGTTTCCTTCCACCCACATTTAATGCGAGAAAAACACTTACCAAACGAAGGATTTAAGTTGCTCCAGTGTCACAAGATGCGAAAGTCCTGATCGTTTGGTCCGCACATTTTACCGGCGATGCTAACGCAGCTATTCGGCCATGCTAACGCAGCTATTCGGCCATGCTATGGCTATGAATAGCGTCAATAGCTATTCGCTCAATAGCTTCAGTTTCTTCTTCAATACTTTCATTCTACAAGCATCCATTTCAATACATGCGTAATCTGTTAAATCTCTTAAGCCGCTGAAATCCGAGTCTGAATCCGAGCTAATGTCGCTATATCTTATTGTGGTATTCGCCATTGTTTGTTTGTATTGGCAGCACTGTATGACGTCACAGGAAAATGAACAGTGTCTTCGCAGAGAGCGAAAAAAAGGCACTTTAAAGCTTTTTTTAGGGATATTCCGGGACCGGTAAAATTTTGAAAAAATTTCAAAAAATACAACAAGCCACTGGGAACTGATTTTTATTGTTTTAAACCCTTTTGAAATTGTGATAATGTTCCCCTTTAAATTAAAATGATCGAAAAACCGCGATGGATAACTGCACTTTGATAGACTGACTGGTGTCGCTCGCTAGCTTAAGTGTTGACATGAAAGCACTTAAAACACTTGTCTTTTCTCTATTAAGTAATAACATATCTGAAATAAACATATACAAACATGTTGCTGTCTGAGCAACTAAGATATCCAATTGTGCATGTTGAAGTTCCAAGCTGTGCTCTTTTAGCATGGACTTATGATCATAAGAGACGGAGGTGCGTACAATGACTGCTGGACAGAGTTGGACCCAACGCCCGCCAGAAATAATACAAAATTATAATAGATTTTGTTTGCTATGCATTTTTCATTTAAACACACCTTAAAGCACTACAGTACAAACCAATATTTAAAAACAATACAATCTTAGTCATTAAAACAAATAAAACACTATCGGTGAAGGATGAGAAAACATGCAGAAAATATTTTTTTCTAACGTGTCTATTTTAGTTTAAAAATCAAACTTGGTCAAAATTTCAATGTGTGCATGTACTTTTTGAGTACATTCAACAATAGCGCGATAACAACTGATCATTTTGGTAGCAATAGCCATGATGTGAAATTCTCATATCTGTATTGTGACACAGCTCGAACAATATGTCTTCTAGACCTGAATGAAAGAATAGAAGACATCTGGACGCACTTCACGCGGTAGACAACAAGACTCGCTGTTAACCCATTGGCTCGATTTTGTCCGGTAAAAATACAATCGCTTGAAGCGCCATCTGCAGGCTAATCATGAGGACATGTACGCAACAGTAAGTAGACCGAAGCTAATATTTCAAAATTACTTCTACTGGACTGAATTACTGTTACTATTAGAGACGGTAGAGCAGGACCAAGACCCCTTATTCTAAAACTACTTTTGTAGTAGACCATGGGCAAGCTTGTTAGCCAATTTAATCAGTAAGATACCTGTACAGTGCTCCTTAAAGGGGAACATTATCTGTTGAATCGCTTATGCCGCTGAAATCCGAGTCTGAATCCGAGCTACTATCGCTATACCTTTCTGTGCTATTCGCCATGTTTGTTTCTGGTGGTTTCCTGCTGTGACGTCACAGGATAATGGATGGGTAGATATACCGATGGTGAAAATCAGACACTTTGAAGCCGTTTTTCGGGATATTGCATGATGGGTAAAATTTTGAGAAAAACTTCGAAGAATAAAATAAGCCACTGGGAACTAATTTTTATTGATTTTAACCCTTCAGAAATAATGATAATGTTCCCTTTTAAGGGATGTCCTCGGCACAACGTTGAGCTGATAATTGCACAACTTGACCACCCAAAAGACTAGATTTGTCATTTTTCAAGATAACACACAAAGGCCCAATCCCAATACACCCCCTCACTCACTACCACTAGTCCTCACTCACTACCACTACATCCTCGAAATGAAGTAAAAAGGGATAGAACTTTGTAATGTTCCCTAAGATTTGGGATACCACTTCACTGCAGAGTTTACGTCTGGGCATGTAAGCGACTTCGTAGTTACGTTGTGCACTTAGTCCCGGGGACAGCCTGGTGCAGTTGGGAGAGTGGCTGTGCCAGCAACCGGAGGGTTCCTGGTTGAATCCCCACCTTCTACCATCCTAGTCACGTCCGTTGTGTCCTTGAGAGAGACACTTCACCTTTGCTCCTGATGGGACCTGGTTAGTGCCTTGCATGGCAGCTCCCTCCATCAGTGTGTGAATGTGGAAATAGTGTCAAAGCGCTTTGAGTTCCTTAAAAAGGTAGAAAAGCGCTATACAAGTATAATCCATTTACCATTTCACTTGTACCGACACCAATATTTTGACATAAAAATGTATATCCTTATTTGAATCAATACTTTTTGATGGTTTTCAAAATAAAGCGGACCACAACAAATGTAACAGATTTAAAGGCCTACTGAAATGAGATTTTATTATTTAAACGGGGATAGCAGGTCCATTCTACGTGTTAAACTTGATCATTTTGCGATATTGCCATATTTTTGCCGAAAGGATTTAGTAGAGAACATCCACGATAAAGTTCGCAACTTTCGGTGTTAAGACAAAAGCCCTGCCTCTACCGGAAGTCGCAGACGATGACGTCACACGTGTGGGGGCTCCTCACATATTCACATTATTTTTAATGGGACCCTCCAACAAAAAGTGCTATTCGGACCGAGAAAACGACAATTTCCCCATTAATTTGAGCGAGGATGAAAGATTCGTGTTTGAGGATATTGATAGCGACGGACTAAAAAAAAAAAGATTTAAAAAAAACGATTAAAAAAAAAACGCGATTGCATTGGAACGGATTCCGATGTTTTTAGAGACATTTACTAGGACAACTCTGGGAAATCCCTTATCTTTCTATTGTGTTGCTGGTGTTTTAGTGAGTTAAATAGTATCTGATAGTCGGAAGGGTGTCTCCACGGGTGTCTTGACGCGCAGTGTCTCAGGGGAGTCGACGGCAGCTATGGATGGCTCAAACTTAGCTTTTCTCCAGTAAGAACTGACTTTTTAACCACAATTTTCTCACCGAAACCTGCTGGTTGACATTTGGTAGGGATCCATGTTGGCTTGACCGCGCTCTGATCCATAGGAAAGTTTCACCTCCAGGAATTTTAAACAAGGAATCACCATGTGTTTGTGTGGCTGAAGGCTAAAACTTCCCAACTCCATCTTTCTACTGTGACTTCTTCAATATTAATTGAACAAATTGCAAAAGATTTAGCAACACCGATCTCAAAAATACTGTGTAATTATGCCGTTAAAGCAGACGACTTTTAGCTGTGTGTGTGTGTGCAGCGCTCATATTTCCTTAAAACCCGTGACGTCTTGCGTACACGTCATCATTACGCGACGTTTTCAAGACGAAACTCTCGGGAAATTTAAAAGTGTAATTTAGTAAATTAAAAAGGCCGTATTGGCATGTGTTGCAATGTTAATATTTCATCATTGATGTATAAACTATCAGACTGCGTGGTGGGTAGTAGTGGGTTTCAGTAGGCCTTTAATTTTAAGATAACATATATATGATAAAACTTATGATTAAACATATGTTTCTTATTGCACCCAAATAATAATTTTGAAAGATTGGAATTGAAATGAAAAGGAATCAACTTACACCACTAGACTATCATTAAAACTAAAATACATTTTCTTCGAAAGGCTATGACTGGAACTAAATTAAACACTGCTGTCAAAATTAAATCACTGCAGAGCCCTAAGTAGACTGTATTTACATTGGCTATTTAAGGTTGCATCACTAAGAACGTTCTCACTTTTCAATCAGCCTTTATCGGGTAAGTAAACATGGGTCACTCTTGCCAAAGTCCACACTAGTTTCTTGGTAAATCGTCGTCACACAAGATTACAATACCATTGACCCTCGTGTTTCTTAAAGTAATTTTTGCAGTATTTGTCTTTGCTGAAGAACAAGAAGACAGTCCTTCCTCCATTTTGTCCAGAAGTCATTCACCATCTTTGGTTTGTGCATTCCTTTTCTGTAATTCTTATTATAGTTTGATTAGCAGATAATATACTCGACTTGTCTTTGGAATAATAGCATTTGATGTGTGGGTGAAGACCAGATCTTGTTAGATGTCTGTCAGATCTGAGCACACTATATTTATCTACAAAATAATTAAGTTTTGTGTTGTTGGCTTGTTTGTCTTTCAGTTCTATTTCTTTGTTTACTTGAATGATTTTGAGTTTACTGCAAAATGCGTCAGCTTGAGTCTGTTTGATTGTCTTTACTTCAGGGTTATTTTCTCTAACTCCCACCTTGACATCATTAATGGGTAGTGCAGCTCCTGGAATATTCCTCGTATAACCTCTGAAACGTTGTGCAGTACATGTGTTGTCAGGTCATTTAGGTTTGTCTTGCTTGTAAGGCGACAGCATTTCATATTTATCATCTCGTTTGTTTGATGCCTTCTTCCAGCTCGGACAATAATTAAATATCTTCTTGTAAAATGTTAGCCTTTTCTCCGAAACTTTTGTTAAAATCAGACTTCAGCACTTTAATTAAATCCTCTGGAGGAATTATCTTTGATCAAAGTCTTATACACACACAGATAACTTAAGTTTAACTGAAATGGTACCATTTGCCTTATTATAATGCAACGACTCACACCAAGAGTTGGAATCAAATGGTTGACCATTTTCTTTAATTACTACTTCTTTAGGCATTAGAGCTTGGGGCAGTTAATACCCAATCAAAAAGGCCAATTTCACAATCCATCTGATGGGCCATATTTTCGGCGAGATGTCCAGGGTGAGACCAGGCCGTTGGATGTGTGTTCTATTTGCAGGAATAAATGTACATAGTGTACATATTAGGCATTATTAGCTTCCTAAAGGAGATTAGTCCTCTTAATTGTCCTCCATAAGCTACAATTGTTCCCTTAGATGACATTTTTGAGAATTTTAGCTTCACTTCATCGATCTTTGTATCCAAAACATCTGCTGCTACTTGAAGGAATGAAGAATCACTCTGAGTCGAGCAGCAAAAACAAGATATCTACATATATATTATTGTTGAGGTCTAAATATTATTAGCAGCTTGTTCAACTGTTTTGGCTGTAACCTCCTTTTACTTTCTTGCACTTGTTTGGTCTTCGTATCTGTTTTTTAATGTGTTACTTGTTTTCTGTTGTATCACTATGGTTCCAACGATCATGTTAATTTGAGGGAGGATGTTTTGAGTAAGTGTTACAGATAATTATTGTATTACAGTTCTGAGTGATGACCAGGATTTAGGCAACCATACTTTCCCATCTTTTTTCCTGTTTTTTGGAAAATAAACATGTGATATGGGTTCTGTTAGTTGTGAAGATTCTGCCACCAACGTAATTAATATCGGGATTCACTGGACTTTGGTTCTTTAACTTCGTTCTCTCTGTCTTATTATAATTATGAGCATGATATGTTATATGCTTGTATGCTATATAGTCTTCCATAGATATTAATGTCACATATTAACTTCTGTCACACTGGTACTTAGCGAGTAGGGTAATTTGGCGGCAAATTTCCGATTTTCTATGCCATCATTAAGAACATGCAGACTTATTGTTAGCCATGGCGCAGAAAATCTACATACTTGTAACTCTGTGCTGTCTCTTGGCTTGATTTTGTACCGATTGCAAAACTTGTCTCACAAAGTTTTTGCCGTAACAAAAGGCTCGCCTTTTCTTGAACAATTCCTACAGTGCCTTGTACAAGTCTTCTAGTGCAGTCTTTTTAAGTTTGTCTTTGGAGACCCTCCAACATATTTGTGGAGAAAGAAAAAAAATATTTACTGTTGTATTATTTTCTTCTTAATATTTGACAAGATGACTTTCAGTGTGTAAACTTGAGTGGATCGCCATAAGATATTGTTGGTTCTGGAATGGGTAACTATTTGCAGATATAGCTGCAGCAAAAGCCTTCACAAGCTCTCTTGCGCTATCCTGATGCCCACTTCTTGGCGTACTACAATTTAGTGGTGGGTGGTGTTGGTATTAGTTTGTTTGCGCAAATGCAGGCAGTTCAGTCTTGCATGGTAAAATCATGTTCATCGTAAACTGGGCTTTTCTTCTTATGTCTGTAAGAGTTTAGCTTTTTGGGTGTTTCCCTTTGTCCTCCATTCAGCTTTTTCCTTTTCTGCTTGCCGTCTCTTACTATGCTGTCATCATATCTTCAGCCTCAAGGCTTGCCGTTTCTGTATGTGGTTCTCTTGCTCTGCCATAATCTGCCAGATAGTTTGTGGCAGCATACTTTGCAGAAATATCTTGCCATTTTAACTGAAGTTGCAGTGGATCTAGCAGAACTTGATGTTCATTTTGCGCCTGAAAATGAAACACTTAAGACAGCGGAAGCAAAGAAAGATATAGCATTGGGTCAAACCCTTTCTTCACTTGTGCCTTGAATTTCTAACCATACAACAATCTTGTTGGGTCCATGTACGTCCCGGCCATTTCTTTTTTGTTTAAAATACAGTGATACATTTAAAGGGGAACATTATCACAATTTCAAAAGGGTTAAAAACAATAAAAATCAGTTCCCAGTGGCTTGTTGTATTTTTTGAAGTTTTTTTCAAAATTTTACCGGTCTTTAAAGTGCTTGATTTTCGCTATTTGCGATGCCACTATCCATTTCCCTGTGATGTCATACAGTGCTGCCAATGTAAACAAACAATGGCAAATAGCATAGCAAGATATAGCGACATTAGCTCGGATTTAGACTCTGATTTCAGCGGCTTAAGCGATTCAACAGATTACGCATGTATTGAAACGGATGGTTGGAGTACGAAAGTATTGAAGAAGAAACTGAAGCTATTGAGCGAATAGCTATTGACACTATTCATAGCCATTAGCATGGCTGAATAGCTGCGTTAGCATCGCCGGTAAAATGTGCGGACCAAACGATCAGGACTTTTGCATCTTGTGACACTGGAGCAACTTAAAACCGTCGATTGGTAAGTATTTTTTTCGCATTAAATGTGGGTGGAAGGAAACGTAATATAGTTGCAAATGCATCTGCAGGTTATCCATACATCTCTGTGCCATGTCTGCTTTAACACCGCCGGTAAATAGAATGTTAGCATCGATTAGCGTAGCATGTTAGCATCGATTAGCTGGCAGTCAACATCAACAAAACTCACCTTTGTGATTTCTGTGACTTTATCGTTACAAATGCATCTGCAAGTCATCCATACATCTCTGTGCCATGTCTGCTTTAGCACCGCCGGTAAATAGCATGTTAGCGTCGATTAGCGTAGCATGTTAGCATCGATTAGCTGGCAGTCACGCCGCGACCAGATATGTTTGATTAGCACATAAGTCATCATCAACAAAACTCACCTTTGTGATTTTGTTGACTTTATCATTGCAAATGCATCTGCAGGTTATCCATACATCTCTGTGCTATGTCTGTCATCGCCGGTAAAATGTGGAGCCACTTTGGTACATTCAATGGGGCTCTGGCGGCAGACACTTTCGCATCTTCGGGCCAGTGGTGCAACTTGAATCCCTCCCTGTTAGTGTTGTTACACCCTCCGACAACACACCGACGAAGCATGATGTCTCCAAGGTTCCAATAAATAGTCGAAAAAACGGAAAATAACAGAGCTGAGACACAATGTTTACAATGGGTTGAAAATGAAAATGGCGGCTCTATTACCTCGGCGACGTCACATTCTGACGTCATCCCCTCCAGAGCGATAAACAGAAAGGCGTTTAATCCGCCAAAATTCACCCATTTAGAGTTCGGAAATCGGTTAAAAAAATATATGGTCTTTTTTCTGCACCATCAAGGTATATATTGACGCTTACATAGGTCTGGTGATAATGTTCCCCTTTAACAAATTTCCCCTGTTTTTACTTTGATAATAACAAGAAAACAGGTTGTTTTTTGTTATCTTTAATCCGATTTAAATGTGTTTGAAAATTGGAATTAAAACGAGTGGAAAAACATTGTATATTCCCAGTTCAATGTATGAATATATGGGTAGATTGCACATGCTCAGTGTCTTTTGTCAGTATCCTTGTCTTCGAGTGACGGAATAACAACAGAAGAGCGACGTACACTGACCCATAGACTTGCACAGACCCGTTTGCCTGCTTGATAGAGAATTAATGTGTCACTTTCCATGTCTCTGGACATTAAGAAATAGAAGGGAAGTCTTGACCACGACAAACTTGTTTTGACACCGTTCGTCTTCTTCATATAACCCCTTAAAATCAAACAAAAAATTTTTTTGCAAAATGTTCTTATCGACTATGCTACAGTAAACCTGCAAGTTTACATTGGCCACAAAGAAAACTTTCCCTTCTAAGAGTGTGTTTATTTGAATGTAAATTTGATTATATTCTGAACTTGTTTTTGGTCAAAATAAAAGTTTCAGTTTTACCTTTTGATTTGCCTTATGGTTTCAAAGAATTAAATGTTAGACTTAATTTATTGAAATGGTCTTAATGGAGAAAGACCACTCTGCTATTAGATACAGTTCCTCTACTGCCTTCCAGAAATAGCCTTATGAAAACACAACTTAAATGTGTGACCTATGGATTCTTCTTGGAAAAACTGCTGAAATCATTTTCTCATAACACTTAAACACATCTTATTTTGTTTCTTTTCCTTGGCGAGCTGCCAGGCTCCCCCGCATCAGACACATGAAGGCGAGGCAGGTCCAGACATGTCATGCAGCCAGAGTTCAGCTCTCACATTGATCAGACATGTCACTGATGGCTTTACTTGCTTTTACGCCACCACAACCACAGTTACCAAGCCATGGTCCAACTATTTAGAGTAAAAATTCCAAATAAAGGATAAATCAATTAAATATCAAATATATATATACTATTGGATGTAATTGTATCAATATCTCTTGGTACGGGATCACGGTATTAAGGCCACGGTATGATATTATTGCAGTATACCGTATTTTTCTGACCATAGGTTGCACTGGATTAAAAGGTGCAATGCCGATGAGCAGGTATATTTTCATACAAAAGGCGCACCGGATTAAAAGGCGCATTAACGAGTCCTAGTAGGATTTTTTTTCTAAATGTAAAACACTATCTTGTGGTCCACATAACATGTAGAGATGTTTATTTGGTCAAAATGTTGCATAGATATTTTACAGATCATCTTCCAGTCGCTTTCTGAGCATCTCTTCAGGATGCGCCGTTTTGTGGGCGGTCTTGTTTACGTGGCTCACATTCGACAGCGTCTTCTTCCCGTCATCTTTATTGTAGCGGTGTAGCGTGCAAGGACGGGACTGGAAGAAGTGTCAAAAGATGGAGCTAACTGTATTAATGACATTTAGACTTTACTTAAATCAATAACGGAGCAGCAGCTTCTCATCCATGGTTCAATAATGCAACATCAACCGTAAATGTGTCACGTGAAAAAACGTCCAACCGGAACCCTTTAATAACTAAAGTTCCGTGGGTGAATTATGTAAACCCACTACAGTTTTTAGCACTTTGATAGCTAGTCTACTGACAAATATAAGTAAGAACTTTACGCTACTTTATATGAGAAATGGAAACAGCAAAAGATGAATGCCACATAAGAAAAGAAAAAGGAGAAGCCTATGATTACGTTGTCACCACGGACTACAATGGCGGGTTCGCGCAAATTTTCAAGACTTATGCAGATCCCAAATACACATCAGCAGGTACCAGAAGGTACAAAAAGTTGGTTTTGCATAATATTGTGAAACAATACGCCATGTAATATGTCTGCTAATAGGTTCCGTTTTGCGGTCCTTTTAAACGCACCATAATAATACATTTATTTTTAATGCGCAGACAATCCATAAAACGATGCGGCTTTATAGCTTACCGTAGTCGTACTAAAAACATTTTGACAGATTTTCACTCGCTGTGTGTAAGGTTCTATCTTCTCAATAGAACATTTGTAGTTTTGGTGTTGTTTACTTGCGTCATATTGCAGTCTACACATATCTCTTATGTACGACCACCATCTACTGGTCACACTTATTATTACACCATGTAACAAATAAAATTGCTTCTAAGTCGGTAACCACAACCAGAATTATGCCGTACGTTAGACGCACCGTGTTAAAAGGCGCACTGTCTATTTTTTAGAAAATAAAAGGATTTTAAGTGCGCCTTATAGTCCGAAAAATACGGTATGTCCCAAAAAAAACTTATACATGCCATACTGTGTAAAATAAAGTAGCAAGAATGTTTGTGATAAACCGCAATTGAATGTAATTCTCAAATGTTCTAATTATATTTATTACTAAAAACATGTATTTTTAAGTACAAATAATTATGCAGAAACATCCACTTTTTCAAGCAACTGTTAAAAAGAAAATGTTTAAACCGCAATACCGTGGTATCTAGTCGGGGTGTAAAAAAAGAAAAAGATTTTCAGATTAAACGCGATTTTTAATTGTAACAATTTTTAATTGACTCAGATTTCCTCGCCCTATTTTTGTGCTTGACTCGGTGTCAGTCACACACTTTAAAATCTGTGGTAAAACTGGACTAAAATATTTTTGAGTCCGAATATGTCATATAACGGTATGTTTATGTGCTTCTCTTCAGATCCGCATGCGTGATGATGCTCTTCCTCTGGCGCACATCGCCATCGCTGTGGAGGGGGCCGGGGCTGCCAGCGCTGACATTGTGCCTCTCATGGTGGCTAATGCCATCATTGGAAGCTACGATCTCACCTACGGCGGTGGAAAGGTTTGGCAACTTTCTTGTGATCTTATTCTTCTAAACACAAAAGTGCATTTTCCCCTTTAAGCTTTGCCCACTCGAGACTGTCTGTGTTTTGAGTGGCCATTATGGAAGGGTAAAGCAATGGTCTCTCTAAAGACCTGGGTCAGGGGTTTAACCCCCTGCCCCTGGACTTGTTGGGAGAAACATTTGCAATACAAGCAGAAGTTAAAAATGTTCTTCTTGACTATCTAACATTCCAAACATAGTGAAAAAACACAAAATTAATGACAATAAAACCCAAGTTATGGTTTAACGGTAATACAGTTTTGGAGGGAATTGCACTATGTAGTGATGCAGTCATTATGGAAGATTTCATTTTAATTGTGCAACCTACAGTACTCCCAGCATATTCTTCGTTTGGCATTCGCGTCCCTGCATGGGTGCAGATTTAATTATTTTGCTTAAATTGCAATTAATACATGTTTTTATTATTACTTAAAGTTGTACCGAGGGAAAAGACTGTTGCCGCTGTGAATAAAACAGAGGGCTCTACCACACAAGTAATATATAACAACTAATCAGTTATTGGAATAGTTGGCAAATAATTAATTCATCGCTTAGTTGTCTAAAAATTAAGGCTGTTAAGTGATTAATTTTTTTACTTCGGCCTTTTTAAATCTTTTTATTGATGTGCCTTAGTCGGTTCTTCTCTACTGTACACCTGATGAAGGAATTGTATAGTCTTCTTTAAACTCTTAATTAGAGATGTCCGATATTATCAGGCGATACATGCTTCAAAATGTAATACCGGAAATTATTGGTGTCTGTTACAAAATTATCGGTATCGGTTTCAAAAAGTAAATTAAGACTTTTCAAAGCGCCACTTTGTACACAAACGTAGGATGAAGTACAGAGCGCCAATTAACCTTAAAGGCACTGCCTTTGCATGCCGGCCCAATCGCATATCTGCGGCTTTTCACACACACACACAAGTGAATGCCACGCATACACACAAGTGAATGCCACGCATACTTGGTCAACAGCCATACAGGTCACACTCAGGGTGGCCATATAAACAACTTTAACAGTGGTACAATTATGCACCAGACTGTGAACCCACACCAAACAAGAATGACAAACACATTGCCAAGAATCCCTTGCAACACTAACTCTTCCGGGACACTACAATATATACCCCCCGATAAACCGCCCACCTCAACCTCCTCATGCTCTCTCAAGGAGAGCATGTCCCAAATTCCAAGTTGCTGTTTTGAGGCATGTTAAAAAAAATAATGCACTTTGTGACTTCAATAATAAATATGACAGTGCCATGTTGGCATTTTTTTCCTATAACTTGAGTTGATTTGTTTTGGAAAACCTTGTTACATTTAGGGCTGGGCGATATTGCCTTTTTTTTAATATCGTGATATTTTTAGGCCATATCGCGATTTACGATATTTTGCCTTGGCCTTGAATGAACACTTGATGCATATAATCACAGCAGTATGATGATTCTATGTGTATACATTAAAACATTCTTCTTCATACTGCATTCATATATGCTACTTTTAAACTTTTATGCAGAGAAGGAAATCACAACTAAGTCAATTGACCAAAGTGTATTTATTAAAGTTATTAAGCAATGGCACAAACATTCAAGTCATTTCCAAAACATAAAGTGCAAGATTGTCAGAGACATTTTAAGTGTCAAATAAAAATGAGCTGCAAGATAGGAAATCAAATAGTATTCGTCCTTCACTATGTGGTATGTTACTAAGGTTATGAAATTCTCTTCATTCTGTAGCGAGTGACTTTTCAAATGATGCTACATATTAGCAGTAATGCTACTTTTATAGCAACGCTTTTGCTCCACACTTGACAAATTACGGTTGTCTGTTTGACATATTCCCACTTGAAGCCGAACCACCGCCAGACGATGGAAACCCTGCTGTTTTTATTGGGAATTAAGTCTTCCTTCATTTGTTACCAGATCCGCAACTTCTTTGTCTCGTACGGCTACGTTAGCAGCTAACGTTAGCCACGCCGCTACCTCTCTGCTGGGCGATGGCGTGTATGTGACGTGTGTAAGAATGTGCACCTGCTTGTCTGTGAGGAGAGACAGGAAAGAGTGAGAAGAGCCTGAATGCCCGCAGCTGCGTGAGAACATATACTCGAATATTACGATATAGTCATTTTAAATATCGCACAGAGACAAACCCGCGATAGTTACATTGTTTAATGCAGGGGTGTCAAACTGAAATACAGAGTGGGCCAAAATTTAAAACCGAACAAAGCCGTGGGCCGAGGTTGAACAAAATAACCTTCTAATAGGGACACGAACAAGTTTTGCATTGAATATTGAACAAGCAAGGCTTATATAACTTTATAGTGACATGCAAAATAGAGTTTCTAATAATAATAATAATTAAATATCAATGGCATTTCAAATAAAATTTAAATAATAATTGAATGCCTCTTTTCGGCGGCGGGGTTGAGGTGGACGGGGTTTGGTGATAGCGAGGGGTGTATATTGTAGCATCCCGAAAGAGTTAGTGCTGTAAGGTTTTCTGGTTATTTGTTCTGTTGTGTTTATGTTGTGTTACGGTGCGGATGTTCTCCCGAAATGTGTTTGTCATTCTTGTTTGGTGTGGGTTCACAGTGTGGCACATATTTGTAACAGTGTTAAAGTTGTTTATACGGCCACCCTCATTGTGACCTGTATGGCTGTTGACCAAATATGCCTTGCATTCAATTATGTGTGCGTGTGTGTGTATGTGTGTAAGCTGCATATATTATGTGACTGAGTCGGCACGCTGTTTGTATGGAGGAAAAGTGGATGTGGCGACAGGTTGTAGAGAACGCCAAAGGCAGTGCCTTTAAGGCCCACCCCCAATATTGTTGCCCGGGATGAAATTCGGGAAGGGCACTGAACTTCAGGCGTCTCCCGGGAAAATCGGGAGGGTTGGCAAGTAAGAGTATTTGCGGTGAATGTGGTGTTACAGCGGCGGGCCAGCTCTAATGTTAATTTGATATTGCCTCAAGGGCCAAGTGAAATTACACGGCGGGCCAGAGTTTGACACCTTTGGTTTAATGCATCCAGCGGGGCATCACAACAGAATTAGGCATGATGTGTTAATTCCACGACTGTATATATCGGTATCGGTAATTAAGAGTTGGACAATATCGGAATATTGGATATCGGTAAAAAAGCCATTATCGGACATCCCTACTCTTAATGATCTTATATCAAAATCATACAG
Organism: Nerophis ophidion; assembly: GCF_033978795.1. Lineage (NCBI taxonomy): Eukaryota > Metazoa > Chordata > Actinopteri > Syngnathiformes > Syngnathidae > Nerophis > Nerophis ophidion. Next base: position 40,805,277 of record NC_084626.1, read on the forward strand.
TTTTGGTTTTAGCTCTTGGAACAGTCTATTGTTAGGCAATCATTCCTAAAAAAGTGTTTCTTTTTCCTACATGTGGGGAAAGGATTTTAAATGACACGAGCATTTTTATTGAATTTGTGGTTGTCAATGCTCCTGATTTTGTGTCGACTCATTGCTGCATTTCTGAATATGTCCGCTCCTTGTTCACGAGCAGCATTTGAGCAGCCGTTTGGCTCGCCTGGCAGCGGAGGAGAACCTGTGTCACAGCTTCCAGGCCTTCCACTCGTCCTACAGCGACACCGGCCTGATGGGAATTTACTTTGTGACCGACAAGCACCACATCGATGACATGATGCACTGGTCCCAGAACGCCTGGTCAGACCTAATAACAATAAGTGTATTTGTTCCTCTGAACTGCCGTAAAAGCTGTTTTGACTCACGCAGGATGAACCTGTGCACCACGGTCACGGAGAGCGACGTAGCCAGAGGCAAGAACGCCCTGAAGGCCAGCTTGGTAGGAAAACTGGATGGTACGGAACATGTCTTTCACACCCTCTCTCTAAAGCAGGCCCCGAAAAGTAAATCACCAGACTGTGTCTCTTAGGAACAACGGAAATTTGTGACGACATCGGCAGGCACGTTCTGAACTACGGACGGCGTATTCCTCTCGCTGAGTGGGACGCTCGGATTGACGTGAGTCCCCTCGTGAACTCAGCCAACAATTTTGGTCGTGCCTGACGACGAGTTTCTGTCTTTTCAGGCTGTGACCCCCAGGGTGGTTCGTGACGTTTGCTCCAAGTACATCTACGACAAGTGTCCCGCTGTGGCTGGTGTCGGTGAGTTGAAGTCTTCATTCAGCCTTTTCTTTTTTTCCCCCCCTTCTAATCGCATCCCTGCCTCTCTTTGTTAGGCCCCATTGAACAACTTCCCGACTACAACAGAATGCGCAGTGCCATGTACTGGCTCAGGTTTTAAATGTCATTGTGGCGTTGATTTTGTTTTTTTCTCGCCTCAACCTCAAGCCAACTTTCCCTTCCACTTCTTATCATGCACTCGGCCAGTGGGGGAACTAGTCTGACTATAATTGGTAACCTCACTTACCTGGTACAGATGTGTGCATGGTGCATTTACTGTACACAGGACTCAGTACATCATAGATAATTCTGGAGTATCAGTGTATTTATCAATTCTGTAAGGTTTGTTTCTGTCCTATTGTACATAATAGACGATCTCATTCTGATGGAAATAAAACCAAAAAAACGTAACACACCGGCTCTTCTTTCGTTTGTGCTATGTATTTGGTTATGGCTGTTCAAAGTAGGGCTGGGTGATATTGGCTTTTATTAATATTTCGGTATTTTTATGCCATTTCGCGATATACTATATATATCTCCATATTTTGCCTTAGCCTTGAATGAACACTTGATGCATATAATCACAGCAGTATGATGATTCTGTGTCTACATTAAAACATTATTCTTCATACTGCATTAACATATGCTCATTTTAAACTTTCATGCAGAGAGGGAAATCACAACTACCAAATTTTTCGGATTATAAGTCGGTCCGGAGTAAAAGTCACACCGGCCCAAAATGCATAATAAAGAAGGAAAAAAACATATATAAGTCGCACTGGAGTATAAGTCGCATTTTTGGGGAAAATTTATTTGATAAAATCTAACACTAAGAATAGACATTTGAAAGGCAATTTAAAATAAATAAAGAATAGTGAACAACAGGCTGAATAAGTGTACGTTATATGAGGCATAAATAACCAACTGAGGTGTCTGCTATGTTAACCTAACATATTATGGTAAGAGTCATTCAAATAACTTTAACATAGAACATTCTATATGTTTACCAAACAAACTGTCACTCCTAATCGATAAATCCAATGAAATCTTTTTCCTCTATGTCGCTTCTAAACAACTCTGCCAACTCCAAAGGTATGCGCCGCTTCCTCTTGTCGGTTTTCTGCTGCTTATTTCACTACGTCCAGCTTGTAATCTGCAGTACATGATTTCCTTTTCGGTGCCATTTTTGTTCAACCCTTCTCAGTTTTTATAAGTTACCGCCAACGATGAAATGATCCATTCTAATAGCTACGGCAGTAGCATATAGCAGTTAGCATTCCATGACCCACAATGCTCTTCTGCCGTGACCCTCCCCCACCGAATTCTTATTGGTTGACGTGTGTGTGACGATTGCTGATATTTTCTTCGTCTCTTCCGCGAATGAGATAAATAATATTATTTGATATTTTACAGTAATGTGTTAATAATTTCACACATAAGTCGCTCCGGAGTATATGTCGCAACCCCTGCCAAACAATGAAAAAAAAACTGTGAAAAATACGGTATTCAGCGGTAAAACATTGTTGGGGTGTGAACGCAACACCATCGTATATTTTGTAATATCTAATAAAATTGCTCTACATTCTGGATCTATATATTCAAAGACAAATTTGTGTTTTTGTTCATTAATAGTATCAGCATGTAATTCTTTATTACATGACGCCTTTATCTCTAGTTTTACATTTTCATAGAGAGAGGTATTTTTTAATTAATGTACATGTAGTAATGTGTTTACATGTACATGCTGGATCATGACAACTCCATTGAGAGTTTCAGTAGAAATATGTCATATAGGAATTAACTATACATCATAAAACATTGACAAAATTTTGTCACATGAATGTTTTTTGAAGGAATTACTTTGTGGAATGGAAAAAAACAAGGGATGTAAAAAAAACAACAACATGCGTTTACTTTTTGATATCAATATAAAACACAAAGCAGTTTGGCTAATGAAAATAAAGTCCAATAAACAAGCTTTGTTCTTCAACAACCATCACACAGGAAAACAGCAAAATAGTTCAAATAAGTCAGGGCGTGATGTGACAGGTGGTGACAGTACACCTACTTTGAGACAAAAGCTATAGTGATGCATGCTTGCTTATGGTTTAAAGTCATATCCAACAATTATAACAACAACGTTTTACTGTCAACCGAGTTTCGATTTTTAAGGATTTCTGCTGGTGGTGTGCCTCTGCATTTTTTCAATGCAAAAAATGTGCCTTGGCTCAAAAAAGGTTGAAAAACACTGTTCTCACTGACCTCTTCCGTAACCAATTAGTGGTGCTTCTCCCGTCACAATTATTTTTGCTTTTTACCTTCCTGAGAACCAGCGTCTTCTGCAGTGGACTTATGATTTTTGTCCATTTTGTCGGAATTCTGAAATTCAAAAGAACAAAAAATTATCCTGTCTTTACAAGCCTGCTGTTTTTCAGGATTTACTGCAAAAAATCTATTCATGGATCATCTACTGCTGTGTTTCTCAATTATTTTCTGATATGAACACCATTTTTCCACGACTCCCCTGAATTTAATTACTATTGAGAAGTTAATATTTATTCATCTGTACGACGACCAGAGTAACCTTCGTCATACATGCCGCTGACTACTCCCATTTTTCTTTTCATTCCTTTTACAAACTTCTCCATCTCTTTGCTTCTGTTAAAGTTAAAGTACCAATGATTGTCACACACATACACTACCAAAGTCCTACTAAAACATTTTAATAGATGTTTGAGTGCCGTGTGTTTATGTTCTATATTTTCAATGGAACATATAAAATGTTGGTGTTTACTGCCATCATATTGCAGTCTACACATCTCTTATGTTTGACTGCCATCTACTGTTCACACTTATTGCACCATGTACCAAATAAAATTATTCCGTACATTATGCATACCGGGTTATAAGGTTGCACTGTCGAGTTTTGAGAGGAAAAAAAGATTTCAAGTGCGCCTTATAGTCCAAAAAATACGGATTGCTTCTACTGGTTTGTAATACTAAGTACACACGTGTTCCTGTGTACTTACTACCTCTACTGGGTAGTAGTAAGTGCACATGTGTTCCTGTGCTTGATGCTCCTACTTGGTAGCAGAGGAAATAGTAGTAGGAAGTACTCGTGTCCCGGTGTACTTACTACCTCTACTGGGTAGTAGTAAGTGCACATGTGTTCCTGTGCTTGATGCTCCTACTTGGTAGCAGAGGAAATAGTAGTAGGAAGTACTCGTGTCCGGGTGTACTTACTACCTCTACTGGGTAGTAGTAAGTGCACATGTGTTCCTGTGCTTGATGCTCCTACTTGGTAGCAGAGGAAATAGTAGTAGGAAGTACACGTGTCCCAGTGTACTTACTACCTCTACTGGGTAGTAGTAAGTGCACATGTGTTCCTGTGCTTGTTGCTCCTACTTGGTAGCAGAGGAAATAGTAGTAGGAAGTACACGTGTCCCAGTGTACTTACTACCTCTACTGGGTAGTAGTAAGTGCACATGTGTTCCTGTGCTTGTTGCTCCTACTTGGTAGCAGAGGAAATAGTAGTAGGAAGTAAGCGTGTCCTGGTGTACTTACTACCTCTACTGGGTAGTAGTAAGTGCACATGTGTTCCTGTGCTTGATGCTCCTACTTGGTAGCAGAGGAAATAGTAGTAGGAAGTACTCGTGTCCCGGTGTACTTACTACCTCTACTGGGTAGTAGTAAGTGCACATGTGTTCCTGTGCTTGATGCTCCTACTTGGTAGCAGAGGAAATAGTAGTAGGAAGTACTCGTGTCCGGGTGTACTTACTACCTCTACTGGGTAGTAGTAAGTGCACATGTGTTCCTGTGCTTGATGCTCCTACTTGGTAGCAGAGGAAATAGTAGTAGGAAGTACACGTGTCCCAGTGTACTTACTACCTCTACTGGGTAGTAGTAAGTGCACATGTGTTCCTGTGCTTGTTGCTCCTACTTGGTAGCAGAGGAAATAGTAGTAGGAAGTACACGTGTCCCAGTGTACTTACTACCTCTACTGGGTAGTAGTAAGTGCACATGTGTTCCTGTGCTTGTTGCTCCTACTTGGTAGCAGAGGAAATTGTAGTAGGAAGTACTCGTGTCCCGGTGTACTTACTACCTCTACTGGGTAGTAGTAAGTGCACATGTGTTCCTGTGCTTGATGCTCCTACTTGGTAGCAGAGGAAATAGTAGTAGGAAGTACACGTGTCCCAGTGTACTTACTACCTCTACTGGGTAGTAGTAAGTGCACATGTGTTCCTGTGCTTGTTGCTCCTACTTGGTAGCAGAGGAAATTGTAGTAGGAAGTACTCGTGTCCCGGTGTACTTACTACCTCTACTAGGTAGTTGTATGTACACACATGTTCCTCTGAACTTACTACCTCTAATGGGTATTAGAGGAGGTATGTTTTTACTGGTTCGTAGTAGCACGTACACATATGTATACACAGTAACTTAAGAAAAAGCTTTTCGAATAATTTAAAGACAAACGGCGCAGGCTTTACCGAACAGACCGGTTTAGAAAAGGTCTTGGTCAGTGTGCAATTGCCAACAGGAAGTGATGCACTTAAATAGTCACAACTGTGGTCAATCAATTGACATGATAAATTAAGAACTTAAAAAATTTAAATTCACAGATAATAGGCAAAATGGAAAATTGTTGAAAATAAGTCAAATACTCATAGGAAAAAAAAAATAGTAAGTACCTACCGTCTTTTTTCTAACCTCTGTTTATTCAAAAACATACACAGCCCATAATCACAAGTGTCTCAAAAGGCTTCCCAAACTCACCACGACGACATCTGATCAAAACCCACATCTGGGCAAGGAAAAACTCCAAAGACAGAAGAAGAAACGTTGAGAAGGGAGCACAGATGTGTGAGTATAATTATTGAAATGTTCAATGAATAGATCCTGACAACAGGATCTTCTTCTGGGATCAGCCAGGTCAACTGTGCATGGAAGTGGTCCACCTCGGGTCAGCTAGCACCTCACCCAGACTGGTACCGCTCCAGGAAATACCCGTCATTGTGTGAATGCTCCAAAGCCTTCACACATACAGGTATATGGTTTTCTACACCAAAGTTAATCTATTCATTTAACTTCTTTTTTTTGTTCTCCGGATTTTGGCGTGCTCTACCGCTCCAACTTCAAACTGTACAGCCTATTCGGGAATTGTGGGCTTTCCCTTGACAAATCCCCAGAATTCCAAGTTTTCCGGGACATTTTTCCCATTCAAAATAAATTGGCCATTTTTCCAACATCCACCTATTCCACATTTCAACCAATTCAAACCATTCCACCTTCAACACTTTCCACTATTCTGGGAATTCAAACTATTATTTTTCTAAAGTTCCAAAAAATTCCAGGAATTTCTGTTTTTTCAAACCCTTTTTTTAACCCTTTTGTCTGTCAACTATTTTCAACCCACTTCAACCGTTCCACCGTCATAACATTCCTCTTAATGAGAGAAAAAAAAACCTGCAAAAAATCCTGGTTTTCCCGAAATTCCAAGAATTCTTTAATACCATTTCTCAACGAAAAATGTTACCACTTCAACATTTCTCGACCTAATTGAAAAATTCCAACTCAACTCATTCAGACCATTCAATTTTTTTACCATTTTCAAAAGGACAAAAAAATAAGTTGTAAACAATTTGTGTATACAGGTGTTTAATGGCGTTCAAACTTATTTTTTTCAAGTTCCAAAAAATTCCAGGAATTCCCAGAATTCCCCTTTTTTCAATCCCTTTTTTTTATTATTAAACAATGTAGTTTATACTGGTGTTTAATGGCATTCTAACTTATTTTTTCAAGCTCCAAAAAATTCCAGAATTCCGATTTATCAAACCCTGTTTTTAACCCTTTTTTCTGTCGACTACTCCTTCCACATTTTTGAACACACTTGGAACGCTCCACGGTCAAAACATTCCTCAAACAAAGTTGTTTTTTTAACTTAAAACATTTCCGGTTTTCAAGAAATTCCAAGAATTTCTTAAAACCATTTCTCAATTAAAAATGTTACCATTTCAACATTTCGTGACCGATTTGGAAAAATTCCAACATCGACCATTTCAACTCGTTCAGATCATTCAAGGTTGTTTTTTTTACCATTTTCAAAAGGAAAAAGAAACAAATTTGTAAACAATTTGTGTATACTGGTGTCTAATGTTTAATGGCACCCAAACTTATTTTTTTCAAGTTCCAAGAATTCCAGGAATTCCCCTTTTTTCAAACTTTTTTTTTATTACAAAATGTAGTTTATATTGGTGTTTAATGTAAACAATGTAGTGTATACTGGTGTTTAATGGCATTCAAACTATTATTTTTTCAAGTTCCAAAAAATTCCAGGAATTCCGATTTATCAAACCCTGTTTTTAACCTTTTTTTCTGTCGACTACTCCTTCCACATTTTTCAACACACTTCGAACGCTCCACGGTCAAAAGCGTCCTCAAACAAAGTTGTTTTTTTAACTTAAAAAATTTCCGGTTTTCAAGAAATTCCAAGAATTTCTTAATACCATTTCTCAATTAAAAATGTTACCATTTCAACATTTCGCGACCGATTTGGAAAAATTCCAACACCGACCATTTCAACTCGTTCAGACCATTCCAGGTTTTTTTTTTTTTACCATTTTCAAAAGGAAAAAAGAAACAAATTTGTAAACAATTTGTGTATACTGGTGTCTAATGTTTAATGGCATCCGAACTTATTTTTTTCAAGTTCCAAAGAATTCCAGGAATTCCCCTTTTTTCAATCCCTTTTTTTAATTACAAAATTTAGTTTATATTGGTGTTTAATGTAAACAATGTAGTTTATACTGGTGTTTAATGGCATTCAAACTAATATTTTTTCAAGTTCCAAATAATTTCAGGAATTCTGATTTATCAAACCCTGTTTTTAGACCCTTTTTTCTGTCGACTACTCCTTCCACATTTTTCAACCTACTTGGAACGCTCCACGGTCAAAACATTCCTCAAACAAAGTTGTTTTTTGAACTTAAAAAAATCCTGGTTTTCAGGAAATTACAAGAATTCCTTAATACCATTTCTCCATTAAAAATGTTACCACTTCAACATTTCTCACCGATTTGAAAAATTCCAACACCGACCATTTCAACTCGTTCAGACCATTCAAGTTTTTTCACCATTTTCCCAAAAAAATTCCCGCTTTTCCCTAAATTCCCCAATTTTTTTCTGAAATTCCCATTGAAATCAATGTGACATTCTTCAAACTTCCTCAACTCCCCCATTTTTCATCTGATTCAAACAGTTCCAACTTCAAAATTTCAGCATGTTTGGGAATTGTGTGCTCTACTTCCAACAATTCTAAAAATAATTCCAGGATTTCAGTTCAACATCAGCCTTGGAGCATTCCCACGCAATTCCCTCATCTAGGTACCTGATCTATTTATTTTCATGGACCGAATGTCCCTTAGGGACGGAGGACCCTATTATATTTCTAAGGTTATTCTTTATTATTATTCCGCTGCCTCTTTGAGCTGTAATTCGACCCCCTTAACATGCTTCAAAACTCACCAAATTTGACACACACATCAGGACTGGCGAAAATTGCGATCAAAAAAAAAAACTCGAAATTGCGCTCTAGCGCTCCCTAGGAATAAAACACAGACAAAACTACTCCTAGGAAGAAAACACAGACAAAACTGCTTGTAACATCCGGTAGGAATGTCGTAGAGACATGAAACAAAAACCTCTATGTAGGTCTCACTTAGACCTACATTTCATTAATTTACACAGGAAGTTGGCAGTTACCCCTTCAAAACAAAAGTTTTGTAAAAACCTGTCACCTTTTTTCAAACATTATCTCCTCTGAACGCGTTTGTTGTGTTGGCTTCAAACTAGCACAGGAAAGAGATTGAACCCTTCTGATTAAAATTTGACGAAAGAGTTTTTCCAACTGCTGCTGTTTTGATTTTACGAGCCTTCAAAGCTGCTGCTGTCTCAAGATGGCTGCTTAAAAGCAGGAAGCACCAGCGTGACCACACAATGCAGAGAAGGTAGGTAATGTGCGGGTAAAGATATGTTGACTGGGTGAAAGAAGGAGGCACCAGTCTGACTCCAGGATACAGAGAATGTAGGTAATGTGCAGGTAAAGATATGTTGTCTGGGTGATGGCAGGAAGCACCAGCTTGTATGGGTGAAAGAAAGAAGCACCGGTGTGACCCTAGGATGCAGGGAAGGTAGGTAATGTGCAGGTAAAGATATGTTGATTGGGTAAAGCCAGGAAACACCAGCAAAAGTCGGTCCCGTCCATCTCTGCCTGCAGCTTTAATTTGATTTGATTTACTATGAATTAATAAAAGCACCGATGTGACACCACAGGAAGTGTGCTGCGTGGATGACCGACCCAAATCTGCTGAGGAAAAAAACGCTCAATATCTGCGCGCGCCTTGACTCACGTGTGACATCATCATGTTCCTGCGGAGTCAGGCCGCATAAGACGGCCAATGGGACTGGTACGTACGGATGTGAAGAAGATGGCTGACGTCTGCGGCCCCGTGTTTGCCTTATCCGCTGTGACTCCTCTCGCTTCGGGAGCCCCGGGGGCCCGGCCGGCGTGTCGCGTCTCTCTCATTAGTCAGATGAGGATCGGTCCGGTGACGGGCTGCACTGGAGGTGAGTAACAGACCGAGGTACGATCTTCCTCTTTTTGTCCGACGCACGTTTTGTACGTCTTTTGTCCTTGTTAGGCCGACTCAAAATGACGTCTTGGAATTATTTAAGATAACATTCAATGAAATGTACACACACAAAGTGTCTTTTTAAAGTGGCGACACGCTTGGGCGTCTGCTGCTTATCGGCCTAATGAAGCCTGCGAAACATCTGCCCAGTATTTGGGATTGTTCCTTCAAGTAGAACCGCCTCTTTTAGACTTTGTGACGCTGGCTTCTGGAGTGACCTGACAGGTTCCTAGGACACGTCCTGTTGATTAAACATGTGCTTCAGTAAAAGGGCCCGCCAAAAAAAAATAAAAAATTAACTCTCGCTTCCGACACGCTTGAAGTGACCGCCTTTAACTGTCACGTCTATGGGATCATGTTTTGTTATGGTCATGTTTGGTTTTGTTTTTTGGACATTCAGTTCTTGTTCCTGCATTTCCTTGTTTGTCTTATTACCATAGCAACTCATTAGTTTTCACCTTGTCCTCATGTCTCACACCTGTTTGCACTCAGCATAGCTATTATTTAAACCGGAAGTTGCCAGGAAGTCAGTCTGGCGACTTTATTCCTCAACTGCCTTCATGCCACGCCATTGCGGCTTAATAATTCTGTCCAAGTTTCCCTCCTGGCCATGCCACGTAAGTTTATGTTTTTTTAGGTCACAGTTATTGAGTTTTGAGTTTCATGCCATTGTGCTAGTTTTTGTTGTATAGCCAAGTTTTGTTCTTCCGTCGTCATGCGCGCCTTTTGTTTCCTTCCTTTTGTAGTTTGTTAGTAGAGTGTTTATAATAAAGGATGTACTCACATTCACGTCTCGCTCGTGCAAACTTTCCTTTGCATCGGAAAAACAAACCATCCCATAGTCCAGGGGTAGGCAACCTTTGGCTCTAGAGCCAGATGTGGCTCTTTTGATGACTGCATCTGGCTCCTAGATAAATATTAGCTGACATTGCTTAACACAGTAAGTAATGAATAATTCCGCTGGCAATCACAGTGTCAAAAATAACGTTCAAAATATAAAACATTCTCATGCATTTTAATCCATCCATCCGGTTCCTACCGCACCGGTTCAAGAAGTCGCATTAATGGTAAGAAGTATTTTACTTATTGTTGGTTAGTTTCAGAATAACAATGTTATTAAAAAGAATAACATACTTATTATACTCTCAAAATGTTGGTCTTACGTAAAAATGCACGGATTTATGTTGTATTTAGTCTTTAAAAAAATATTATATGGCTCTCACGGAAATACTTTTTAAAATATTTGTCTTGTATGCTCTCTCAGCCAAAAAGGTTCCCGACCCCTGCCATAGTCCATGTTTGACATTATCGAGGTCCTGTTTGTAGGCCTCCGTGGTTTTATGACGGGGTGTGCTGCAGAGTCACGATAGTGTGACCTGTTACGCTTCAAAGGCGGTTTCTTTATTCGGATCCCCGGTAGCTAATGCGATATAAGCTGCTTTTCTTAATGGGGTCTAACATTATAGCTCAATTGGTAGAGCAACTTGATGGTTCCAGGTTTGATCCCTAATCACTGCCGTTGTGTCCTTAGGCAAGACACTTTACCCACCTCCTCCCGGTGCCACCCACACTGGCTTAAATGTAACTTAGATATTGGGTTTCACTATGTAAAAGCGCTTTGAGTCACTAGAGAAAAGTGCTATATAAATATAATTCACTTCACTTCAAATAACTCCACTTTTAAAATAAAACATTTATTACATACGATTGTTATCAAGTGTAGGATCACACAAAAGCCATACGAATGTTTGCAAAATAAAAGGTACACAAATAGACTAATAAGACAAGAAAATAATTGTTACTCTTCTGTAAATATATGAAGTCTTACTCTCTAATAAGTTACTGACTTCATTCCCATTCTAAGACAGCATTGCACAATTCTGGTGTACACACTTGTGTTAATTGTAAACAATGTAGTGTATGCTGGTGTTTAAAGTAAACAATGTAGTGAATACTGGTGTTTTATTATAAACAATGTGGTGTATACTGGTGTTTAATGTAAACAATGTGGTGTATACTGGTGTTTAATGTAAACAATGTAGTTTATACTGGTGTTTACTGTAAACAATGTTGTGTATAGTGTTTAATGTAAACAATGTAGTGTATACTGGTGTTTAATGTAAACAATGTGGAGTATATTGGTGTTTAATGTAAACAATGTAGTGTATACTGGTGTTTGATGTAAACTGTGTGATGTATACTGATGTTTAATTTAATTACAAAGTTAAATTACCAATGATTGTTAATGTAAACAATGTAGTGTATACTGGTGTTTATTGTAAACAATATACAGTATACTGGTGTTTAATGTAAACAATGTAGTGTATACTAGTGTTTAATGTAAACAATGTAGTGTGTACTGGTGTTTAATGTAAACAATGTAGTGTATAATGGTGTTTAATGTAAACAATGTAGTGTGTACTGGTGTTTAATGTAAACAATGTAGTGTATACTGGTGTTTAATGTAAACAATGTAGTTTATACTGGTGTTTAATGTAAACAATGTAGTGTATAATGGTTTTTTATGTAAACAATGTAGTGTATAGTGGTGTTTGATGTAAACTGTGTGATGTATACTGATGTTTAATTTAATTACAAAGTTAAATTACCAATGATTGTTAATGTAAACAATGTGGTGTATACTGGTGTTTAATGTAAACAATGTAGTGTATACTGGTGTTTATTGTAAACAATGTAGTGTATACTGGTGTTTAATGTAAACAATGTAGTTTATACTGGTGTTTAATGTAAACAATGTAGTGTATACTGGTTAAAACTAAACAATATAGTGTTTACTGATGTTTAATGTAAACTGTGTGATGAATACTGATGTTTAATTTAGTTACACAGTTAAATTACCAATGATTGTTAATGTAAACAATGTGGTGTATACTGGTGCTTAATGTAAACAATGTAGTGTATACTGGTGTTTATTGTAAACAATGTAGTGTATACTGGTGTGTAATGTAAACAATGTAGTTTATACTGGTGTTTAATGTAAACAATGTAGTGTATACTGGTTAAAACTAAACAATATAGTATATACTGATGTTTAATGTAAACCGTGTGATGTATACTGATGTTTAATTTAGTTACACAGTTAAATTACCAATGATTGTTAATGTAAACAATGTGGTGTATACTGGTGTTTAATGTAAACAATGCGGTGTATACTGGCGTTTAATGTAAACAATGTAGTTTATACTGGTGTTTAATGTAAACAATGTAGTTTATACTGGTGTTTAATGTAAACAATGTAGTTTATACTGGTGTTTAATGTAAACAATGTAGTTTATACTGGTGTTTAATGTAAACAATGTAGTTTATACTGGTGTTTAATGTAAACTATGTAGTTTATACTGGTGTTTAATGTAAACAATGTAGTGTATAATGTTTTTTAATGTAAACAATGTAGTGTATACTGGTGTTTATTGTAAACAATGTAGTTTATACTGGTGTTTGATGTAAACTGTGTGATGTATCCTGATGTTTAATTTAGTCACACGGTTAAATTACCAATGATTGTTAATGTAAACAATGTGGTGTATACTGGTGTTTATTGTAAACATTGTAGTGTATACTGGTGTTTAATGTAAACAATGTAGTGAATACTGGTTAATGTAAACAATATAGTATATACTGATGTTTAATGTAAACTGTGTGATGTATACTGATGTTTAATTTAGTTACACAGTTAAATTACCAATGATTGTTAATGTAAACAGTGTGGTGTATACTGGTGTTTAATGTAAACAATGTGGTGTATACTGGTGTTTAATGTAAACAATGTAGTTTATACTGGTGTTTAATGTAAACAATGTAGTTTATACTGGTGTTTAATGTAAACAATGTAGTGTATACTGGTATTTAATGTAAACAATGTAGTTTATACTGGTGTTTAATGTAAACAATGTAGTTTATACTGGTGTTTAATGTAAACAATGTAGTGTGTACTGATGTTTAATGTAAACAATGTAGTGTGTACTGGTGTTTAATGTAAACAATGTAGTTTATACTGGTGTTTAATGTAAACAATGTAGTGTATAATGATTTTTGATGTAAACAATGTAGTGTATAGTGGTGTTTGATGTAAACTGTGTGATGTATACTGATGTTTAATTTAATTACAAAGTTAAATTACCAATGATTGTTAATGTAAACAATGTGGTGTATACTGGTGTTTATTGTAAACAATGTAGTGTATACTGGTGTTTAATGTAAACAATGTAGTTTATACTGGTGTTTAATGTACACAATGTAGTGTATACTGGTTAAAACTAAACAATATAGTGTATACTGATGTTTAATGTAAACTGTGTGATGAATACTGATGTTTAATTTAGTTACACAGTTAAATTACCAATGATTGTTAATGTAAACAATGTGGTGTATACTGGTGTTTAATGTAAACAATGTGGTGTATACTGGTGTTTAATGTAAACAATGTCGTTTATACTGGTGTTTAATGTAAACATCCATCCATTTTCTACCGCTTATTCCCTTTCGGGGTCGCGGGGGGCGCTGGCGCCTATCTCAGCTACAATCGGGCGGAAGGCGGGGTACACCCTGGACAAGTCGCCACCTCATCGCAAACAATGTAGTTTATACTGGTGTTTAATGTAAACAATGTAGTTTATACTGGTGTTTAATGTAAACAATGTAGTGTATACTGGTGTTTAATGTAAAAAATGTAGTTTATACTTGTGTTTAATGTAAACAATGTAGTGTATACTGGTATTTAATGTAAACAATGTAGTTTATACTGGTGTTTAATGTAAACAATGTAGTGTATAATGGTTTTTAATGTAAACAATGTAGTGTATACTGGTGTTTATTGTAAACAATGTAGTTTATACTGGTGTTTGATGTAAACTGTGTGATGTATCCTGATGTTTAATTTAGTCACACGGTTAAATTACCAATGATTGTTAATGTAAACAAAGTGGTGTACACTGGTGTTTATTGTAAACAATGTAGTGTATACTGGTGTTTAATGTAAACAATGTAGTGAATACTGGTTAATGTAAACACTATAGTATATACTGATGTTTAATGTAAACTGTGTGATGTATACTGATGTTTAATTTAGTTACACAGTTAAAATACCAATGATTGTTAATGTAAACAATGTGGTGTATACTGGTGTTTAATGTAAACAATGTGGTGTATACTGGTGTTTAATGTAAACAATGTAGTTTATACTGGTGTTTAATGTAAACAATGTAGTTGATACTGGTGTTAAATGTAAACAATGTACTGTATACTGGTATTTAATGTAAACAATGTAGTTTATACTGGTGTTTAATGTAAACAATGTAGTGTATAATGGTTTTTAATGTAAACAATGTAGTGTATACTGGTGTTTAATGTAAACAATGTAGTGTATACTGGTGTTTAATGTAAACAATGTGGTGTATACTGGTGTTTAATGTAAACAATGTAGTGTATACTGGTGTTTAATGTAAACAATGTAGTGTATACTGGTGTTTAATGTAAACAATGTAGTGTATACTGGTGTTTATTGTAAACAATGTAGTGTATACTGGTGTGTAATGTAAACAATGTAGTTTATACTGGTGTTTAATGTAAACAATGTAATGTATACTGGTTAAAACTAAACAATATAGTGTATACTGATGTTTAATGTAAACTGTGTGATGAATACTGATGTTTAATTTAGTTACACAGTTAAATTACCAATGATTGTTAATGTAAACAATGTGGTGTATACTGGTGTTTAATGTAAACAATGTGGTGTATACTGGTGTTTAATGTAAACAATGTAGTTTATACTGGTGTTTAATGTAAACAATGTAGTTTATACTGGTGTTTAATGTAAACAATGTAGTTTATACTGGTGTTTAATGTAAACAATGTAGTGTATACTGGTATTTAATGTAAAAAATGTAGTTTATACTGGTGTTTAATGTAAACAATGTAGTGTATACTGGTATTTAATGTAAACAATGTAGTTTATACTGGTGTTTAATGTAAACAATGTAGTGTATAATGGTTTTTAATGTAAACAATGTAGTGTATACTGGTGTTTATTGTAAACAATGTAGTTTATACTGGTGTTTGATGTAAACTGTGTGATGTATCCTGATGTTTAATTTAGTCACACGGTTAAATTACCAATGATTGTTAATGTAAACAAAGTGGTGTATACTGGTGTTTATTGTAAACAATGTAGTGTATACTGGTGTTTAATGTAAACAATGTAGTGAATACTGGTTAATGTAAACAATATAGTATATACTGATGTTTAATGTAAACTGTGTGATGTATACTGATGTTTAATTTAGTTACACAGTTAAATTACCAATGATTGTTAATGTAAACAATGTGGTGTATACTGGTGTTTAATGTAAACAATGTGGTGTATACTGGTGTTTAATGTAAACAATGTAGTTTATACTGGTGTTTAATGTAAACAATGTAGTTTATACTGGTGTTTAATGTAAACAATGTACTGTATACTGGTATTTAATGTAAACAATGTAGTTTATACTGGTGTTTAATGTAAACAATGTAGTGTATAATGGTTTTTAATGTAAACAATGTAGTGTATACTGGTGTTTAATGTAAACAATGTAGTGTATACTGGTGTTTGATGTAAACTGTGTGATGTATCCTGATGTTTAATTTAGTCACACGGTTAAATTACCAATGATTGGTAATGTAAACAATGTGGTGTATACTGGTGTTTATTGTAAACAATGTAGTGTATACTGGTGTTTAATGTAAACAATGTAGTGAATACTGGTTAATGTAAACAATATAGTATATACTGATGTTTAATGTAAACTGTGTGATGTATACTGATGTTTAATTTAGTTACAGTTAAATTACCAATGATTGTTAATGTAAACAATGTGGTGTATACTGGTGTTTAATGTAAACTGTGTGATGTATACTAATGTTTAATTTAATTACAAAGTTAAATTACCAATGATTGTTAATGTAAACAATGTGGTGTATACTGGTGTTTATTGTAAACAATGTAGTGTATACTGGTATTTAGTGTAAACAATGTAGTGTATACTGGTGTTTAATGTAAACAATGTAGTGTGTACTGGTGTTTTATGTAAATAATGTAGTGTATACTGGTGTTTAATGTAAACAAGGTAGTTTATACTGGTGTTTAATGTAAACAATGTAGTGTGTGCTGGTGTTTAATGTAAACAATGTAGTGTATACTGGTGTTTGATGTAAACAATGTAGTGTATACTGGTGTTTGATGTAAACAATGTAGTGTGTACTGGTGTTTAATGTAAACAATGTAGTGTGCACTGGTGTTTGATGTAAACAATGTAGTGTGCACTGGTGTTTGATGTAAACAATGTAGTGTGTACTGGTGTTTAATGTAAACAATGTAGTGTATACTGGTGTTTAATGTAAACAAGGTAGTTTATACTGGTGTTTAATGTAAACAATGTAGTGTGTACTGGTGTTTAATGTAAACAATGTAGTGTATACTGGTGTTTAATGTAAACAATGTGGTGTATACTGGTGTTTAATGTAAACAATGTAGTGTGTACTGGTGTTTATTGTAAACAATGTAGTGTGTACTGGTGTTTAATGTAAACAATGTAGTGTGTACTGGTGTTTAATGTAAACAATGTAGTGTGCACTGGTGTTTGATGTAAACAATGTAGTGTGTACTGGTGTTTGATGTAAATAATGTAGCTTATACTGGTGTTTAATGTAAACAAGGTAGTTTATACTGGTGTTTAATGTAAACAATGTAGTGTGTGCTGGTGTTTAATGTAAAGAAGGTAGTTTATACTGGTGTTTAATGTAAACAATGTAGTGTGTACTGGTGTTTAATGTAAACAATGTAGTGTATACTGGTGTTTAATGTAAACAATGTAGTGTATACTGGGGTTTAATGTAAACAATGTATTGTATACTGGTGTTTAATGTAAACAATGTAGTGTATACTGGTGTTTAATGCAAACAATGTAGTGTATACTGGTGTTTAATGCAAACAATGTAGTGTATACTGGTGTTTAATGTAAACAATGTAGTGTATACTGGTGTTTAATGTAAACAATGTAGTGTATACTGGTGTTTATTGTAAACACTGTGGTGTATACTGGTGTTTAATGTAAACAATGTAGTGTATACTGGTGTTTAATGTAAACAATGTGGTGTATACTGGTGTTTATTCTAAACTGTGTGGTGAGAGCTCGAGGCCACTCTCTGTGTTTTTAGGCTATAACACGAGTGCCAGCTCTTTGATAAATAAGGTGAGCAGCACAAATTAATGCAAATACAGAAGTGGCGTCTGGAGGCCCGGGGCCACTCATCACCATCAATACTCTTCCATAATATCAAAAGTTCATGTTAAATGTTAATATTTGCTTTTTATGTATGTTTGTGTGTGTATATATATATGTTTGTGTGTATGTATATATATATATGTTTGTGTATATATATGTGTTTGTGTGTATATATATGTATATATGTTTGTGTGTGTGTATATATATATATATATATATATGTATATGTATGTTTGTGTATATATATATGTTTGTGTATATATATGTGTTTGTGTGTATATATATGTATATATGTTTGTGTGTATATATATGTTTGTGTGTATATATATATATATGTATATATGTTTGTGTGTGTGTATATATATATATATATATATATATATATATATATATACATATGCACTTACATAAATATATACATATGTATATGCATACGAATATATATATATACACTCACGTATACATATAAACAGTATATACATATATATATACACAAACACACATATATATATATATATAACACACATGTATGTGTATATATATATATATATATATATATATATATATATATATATATATACATACATACATACATACACATATATAGGCCACGGGGAAGATCCAGGACATGTTGGGAAGACTATGTCTCCCGGCTGGCCTGGGAACGCCTTGGGATCCCCTGGGAAGAGCTAGACGAAGTGGCTGGGGAGAGAGGAAAGTCCCTGCTTAGGCTGCTGCCCCCACGACCCAACCTAGGATAAGCGGAAGAAGATGAGATATATATATATATATGTATTTTTTATATATATGTGTGTGTGTGTGTGTGTGTGTGTGTGTGTGTGTGTGTGTGTGTGTGTGTGTGTGTGTGTGTGTGTGTGTGTGTGTGTGTGTGTGTGTGTGTGTGTGTGTGTGTGTGTGTGTGTGTGTGTGTGTGTGTGTGTGTGTGTGTGTGTGTGTGTGTGTGTGTGTGTGTGTGTGTGTGTGTGTGTGTGTGTGTGTGTGTGTGTGTGTGTGTGTGTATATACACATATATATGGCCCTGTCGGAGGTGCGTCAGGCAGTAATGCCCTGCAAGTGTTTACTTGTGCTTACATCTATATATATATATATGCAATATATATATGTATATATATATATATGTATGTATATATATATTTATACACACACATATACATATATATTCCTCACGCATTAATTAACCTAAAAGAGCGCACTTGCTGCATGTCACGTTATCGATGGTAAAATGCATTTTTAGACAATATAATTTGCCTTAGTGGCTTGGAGACGGTAAAAATGGACTAGTAAGGACAGATTAAAAAAAAAAAAAAAAAGAATATTAAAAAATAAATACAATAAAAAAAGTTTTTTTATTTTTTTTATTTGGGACTTCCCGCGTGCCGGATTTTGGACGCCTGGGGGGGCCGTAGTTTGGGGACCCCTGATCTATAGTGTGTAAAAATATAGCGAGTGGATGGATGCGCTCCACCAGGTTTGAGTCCTGAGCGGCGACGGGTCAAGAGGTTGCCTTTCTTTTCTCTGTTTATCATGTTTCTACTCGCCCAGGCTTAGTTGCAGGTCATGTGCAGCGATCAATGATGCGGGTCTTATCAATGCGGGATGAAAAGGTGCGAGCAGAGATCACATCGCTCACTTTTTGGCGTCAGAGGATATTGCTCCCTTTTGAATAGCTGCACTGTGACTGCTATTTTTAGAGCGGGACGGCGGCGAGTGGGGAGGGAAGGAGATAAATAGGAAGGGAGGAGGGGAGGAAGAGGACACACGCGGAGGGGACGGTCAGCAGTGAGAAGAGCAGGTCAGGCATCAGCCAGCACAGGTCACTCCACACTTGGGCTTCCACAAACTGACCTGAGATAGTTTGCAGCACTTTTGTCACGTGACCAACTATCCACTGAGTGAGTATTTGTTGTCATGTACTCTCAGGATGTCGTCTTGATTACTTTTCATCTTTGGAGGGTTTCATGCTTTGTAACACTAAACTTTATCTGATTATATTAAACTAAACTTTATCTTTCAATGTTTTCACTTGGCTATGTTAAAAAGTTTTAAGCTTGACTATGTTAAAATATTATTAACTTGACTGTTATAATATTTCAACTTGGACATCTTCCATTATTTTCCAAACGTGACTGTATTACAATGTTTAAAACTTGATTACTTTACAATATTTTTAACTTGACTGTTACAATATTGTTTTAATTTTTTGACATTTTTAGAATTTGTTAAACTTGACTGTTATATTTTACACTTGACTTATCTTACAATGTTTTAAACTTGACTACTTTACAATATTTTAAACTTCAATTTCTTACAGTGTTTTCAAACGTGACTTTCTAGCAATATTTTAAACTTGACTTTTATCTCACAATATTTTAACTTTGACTATTGGGCAATATTTTGAACTTGACTTTATCTTACAAGATTATAACTTTGACTATCTTACAATATTTTAAACTTGACTAACTAACAATATTTTAACCATGACTATGTTACAATGTTTTAAACTTGACTATTTTAAAACTCAATTTTATCTTAAAAAAATAAACCTGACTATCTTACAATGTTTTAAACTTTGCTTTCTGTAAATATTTGAACTTGACTGTCTTACAATATTTTTAACTTGACTACTTTGCAATATTTTAAACTTGAATTTCTTAGTGTTTTCAAACGTGACTTTCTAGCAATATTTTAAACTTGAGTTTTATCTTACAATATTTTAACTTTGACTATCGGGCAATATTTTGAACTTGACTTTATCTTACAAGATTATAACTTTGACTATCTTAAAATATTTTAAACTTGACTAACTAACCATATTTTAACCATGACTATGTTACAATGTTTTAAACTTGACTATTTTAAAACTCAATTTTATCTTAAAAAAATAAACCTGACTATCTTACAATGTTTTAAACTGTGCTTTCTTAAAATATTTGAACTTGACTGTCTTACAATATTTTTAACCTGACTACTTTACAATATTTTAAACTTGAATTTCTTAGTGTTTTCAAACGTGACTTTCTAGCAATATTTTAAACTTGACCTTTATCTTACAATATTTTAACTTTGACTATCAGGCAATATTTTGAACTTGACTTTATCTGACAAGATTATAACTTTGACTATCTTACAATATTTTAAACTTGACTAACCAACAATATTTTAACCATGACTATGTTACAATGTTTTAAACTTGACTATTTCAAAACTCGACTTTGTCTTTGAAAAATGAACCAGACTATCTTACAATGTTTTAGACTTTGCTATCTTAAAATATTTGAACTTGACTGTCTTACAATATTTTTAACTTGACTGTCTTACAGTGTTTTATACTTGACTACTTTACAATATTGTCAACTTGAAGTTCTTACAATGTTTTAAACTTGACTGTTACAATATTTTAAACTAAAATATCTTACATTATTTTCAAACATGTCTTTCTAGCAATATTTTGAACTTGACTTTATCTTACAAGATTATAACTTTGACTATCTTACAATATTATAAACTTGACTAACTAACAATATTTTAACCATGACTATGTTACAATGTTTTAAACTTGACTATTTTAAAACTAAATTTTATCTTAAAAAATAAACCTGACTATCTTACAATGTTTTAAACTTTGCTTTCTTAAAATATTTGAACTTGACTGTCTTACAATATTTTTAACTTGACTGACTTACAGTGTTTTATACTTGACTACTTTACAATATTTTAGACTTGACTGTTACAATATTGTCAACTTGAAGTTCTTACAATGTTTTAAACTTGACTGTTACAATATTTTAAACTAAAATATCTTACATTATTTTCAAACATTCTTTCTAGCAATATTTTAAACTTGACTTTATCTTACAATATTTAAACTTTGACTATCTTACAATATTTTAAACTTGACTAACTTACACTATCTTACAATGTTTTAAACTTGTCTGTCTATTTTTTTAAACTTATCTCACAAAATGTTAAACTTGACTATTTCACAGTGTTTTAAATTTGACATTTTTAGAATTTGTTAAACTTGACTGTTACATTTTACACTTTACTTAATCTTACAATGTTTTAAACTTGATTTTCTTAGTGTTTTTATCTTCACTGTCTTACAATATTTTTAACTTGACAGTCTTACAATGTTTTAAACTTATAGACAACATTTTAGACTTGACTATTTTACAATATTTTAAATTTGACATTTTTAGAATTTGTTAAACTTGACTGTTATATTTTACACTTGACTTAATCTTACAATGTTTTAAACTTGACTACAATATTTTAGACTTGACTGTTACAATGTTGTCAACTTGAAGTTCTTACAACGTTTTAAACTTGAAGTTCTTACAGTATTTTCAAATGTGGCTTTCTAGCAATATTTCAAACTTGACTTTTTCTTACAATATTTTAACTTTGACTATCTTACATTATTGTAAACTTGAATTTATCTTACAATATTTTAACTTTAACTATCTTACAATATTTTAAACTTGTCTATTTCAAAACTCGACTTTATCTTAAAAAAAAAACAACTGACTATCTTACAATGTTTTAAACTTGGCAATCTTAAAATATTTTTAACTTGACTATGTTACACTTGGTTAACCTTAACTATGTTACAACATGTTAAACTTGATGATGTTACAATAATTTAACCTTAATAATGTTACACTTTGTTAACCCTAACTATGTTACAATATGTTACCCTTGACCATGTTACAATATGTTCACCATAACGATGTTACAATATGTTAACCATGACTATGTTTCAATATTTTAACATTATGTGACAATATGTTAACCTTGACTGTTACAATATGTTAATCTTAACTATGTTACAATATGTTAAACGTGACTGTTACAATATTTTAATCTTAACTATGTTACAATATGTTAAACATGACTATGTTACACTTTGTTAACTAACTATATTACGATGTGTTAAATTTAACAATGTTACAATATGTTAAACTTGACTGTTACAATATGTTAAACTTAACTATGTTACAATATGTTAACTTTGACTGTTACAATATGTTAATCTTAACTATGTTACAATATGTTAACCGTGACTATTTTACACTTTGTTAACCTTAACTATGTTACAATGTGTTCAGCTTAACAATGTTGCAATATGTTAAACATCACGGTTACAATATGTTAAACTTGACTGTTATAATATTTTAACCTTAACTGTTACTTTGTTAACCTTATTAACTGTTACAATTTGTTAACCTTGACTATGTTACAATATGTTAAACTTGACTATGTTACAATATTTTAACCTTAACCATGTTACACTTTGTTAACATTCACAATGGTAAAGTATGTTAAACGTCACTGTTGCAGCCATGAATTGATTAACGTGGACCCCGACTTAAACAAGTTGAAAAACTTATTTGGGTGTTACCATTTAGTGGTCAATTGTACGGAATATGTACTGTACTGTGCAATATACTAATAAAAGTATCAATCAATCAATCAAAAAACAATATGTTAATCTTAACTATGTTACAATATGTTAAACTTGAATATGTTACAATATGTTAAACTTGACTGTTACAATATGTTAAACCTGACTATGCTACAATATGTTAAACTCGACTGTCATAATATTTAAACTTAACTATATTACACTTTGTTAACCTTAACTATGTTAAACTTTGTTAACCTTAACTGTGTTACACTTTAACATTAACTGTATTAAACTTTGTTAACCTTGACTATGTTACAATATTTTGAACTTGACTGTTACTATATGTTACAATATGGTCAATTTGACTGTTACAATATTTTAAACCTAACTATGTTTCACTACTTTAACGTTAAGTATATTACAATATGTTAAACTTCACAATGTTACAATTGGTAAAACTTGACCATGTTACAATATGTTAAACTTGACTGTTACGATATTATAAACTTAACTATGTTACACTTTTTTAACCTTAACTTTATTACAATATGTTAAACTTGACTATGTTACAATATTTTAACCTTAAATATGTTACACTTTAACCTTAACTATATTACAGTGTGTTAAACTTGACTATGTTACGATATTTTAAACTTAACCATGCTACACTTTGTTAACCTTAACTATATTACAATATGCTAAACTTGACTATGTTACAGTATTTTAACCTTAATTATGTTACACTTTTTTAACCTTAACTATATTACAATATGTTAAACTTGACTATGTTCGAATATTTTAACCTTAATTATGTTACACGTTGTTAACCTTAACTATATTACAGTATGTTAAACTTGACTGTTACTTTATGTTCAACTTAACTATGTTGCAATATGTTAAACTTGACTATGTTACGATATTTTAAACTTAACTATGTTACACTTTGTTAACCTTAACTGTTACAATATGTTAAACTTGACTTTTACAATATTTTAACCTTAATTATGTTACATTTTTTTAACCTTAACTATATTACAATATGTTAAACTTGACTGTTACAATATTTTAACCTTAATTATGTTACACTTTGTTAACCTTAACTATATTACAGTATGTTAAACTTGACTATGTTACAATATGTTAAACTTGACTATGTTACGATATTTTAAACTTAACTATGTTACACTTTGTTAACCTTAACTATATTACAATATGTTAAACTTGACTATGTTACAGTATTTTAACCTTAATTATGTTACACTTTTTTAACCTTAACTATATTACAATATGTTAAACTTGACTATGTTCGAATATTTTAACCTTAATTATGTTACACTTTGTTAACCTTAACTATATTACAATATGTTAAAATTGACTGTTACTATATGTTCAACTTAACTATGTTGCAATATGTTAAACTTGACTATGTTACGATATTTTAAACTTAACTATGTTACACTTTGTTAACCTTAACTGTTACAATATGTTAAACCTGACTTTTACAATATTTTAACCTTAATTATGTTACATTTTTTTAACCTTAACTATATTACAATATGTTAAACTTGACTGTTACAATATTTTAACCTTAATTATGTTACACTTTGTTAACTTTAACTATATTACAGTATGTTAAACTTGACTATGTTACAATATGTTAAACTTGATGATGTTACGATATTTTAAACTTAACTATGTTACACTTTGTTAACCTTAACTATATTACAATATGTTAAACTTGACTATGTTACAATATTTTAACCTTAATTATGTTACACTTTTTTAACCTTAACTATATTACAATATGCTAAACTTGACTGTTACAATATTTTAACCTTAATTATGTTACACTTTGTTAACCTTAACTATATTACACTATGTTAAACTTGACTGTTAGAATATGTTAAACTTGACTATGTTACGATATTTTAAACTTAACTATGTTACACTTTGTTAACCTTAACTGTTACAATATATTAAACTTGACTTTTACAATATTTTAACCTTAATTATGTTACACTTTTTTAACTTTAATTATATTACAATATGTTAAACTTGACTATTTTACAATATTTTAACCTTAATTATGTTACACTTTTTACCTTAACTATATTACAATATGATAAACTTGACTATGTTCGAATATTTTAACCTTAATTATGTTACACTTAGTTAACCTTAACTATATTACAGTATGTTAAACTTGACTGTTATTATATGTTCAACTTAACTATGTTACAATGTGTTAAACTTGACTATGCTATGATATTTTAAACTTAACTATGTTACACTTTGTTAACCTTAATTGTTACAATATGTTAAACTTGACTTTTACAATATTTTAACCTTAATTATGTTACACTTTTTTAACTTTAACTATATTACAATATGTTAAACTTGACTATGTTACAATATGTTAAACTTGACTATGTTACGATATTTTAAACTTATGTTACACTTTATTAACCTTAACTGTTACAATATGTTAAACTTGACTTTTACAATATTTTAACCTTAATTATGTTGCACTTTTTCAACCTTAACTATATTACAGTATGTTAAACCTGACTATGTTGCAATATGTTAAACTTGACTATGTTGCAATATGTTAAACTTGACTATGTTACGATATTTTAAACTTATGTTACACTTTTTTTACCTAAACTATATTACAGTATGTTAAACTTGACTATGTTACAATATGTTAAACTTGACTATGTTGCAATATGTTAAACTTGACTTTCTGACAATATTTTCAACTCGACTCTTCCTGTTGATCCCAAGTGCTTTGCAGCGATTGAGGCACTAACTCTTGCATCATCCCCCCAACAGACTCGGGGCCATGAGAGCGGCGCAGTTTTTTTTCTGCCTGCTCCTTCTGCACGCTCAGAGAAGCAGCCCTGCTCTCGCCAGATATGACGAGGACACCATAAGAGGCGCGCCGGCCGTCGACGCCATGAACACCGTCGGGGCTTCGAACTCGGTGCTCGGCTCGGAGCATCGCCCCTTTCTCCGGCAGGAGCGTGCACCGCGCCTGTCGGCCCAGGTGCCCAAGAGAGCCCAGCAGGGGTCACGCTTTGCTCTGTCCCTGGACGTGCCCACCAGCATCCTCAGTGTCCTCATAGACCTGGCCAAGAACCAGGACTTGAGGACCAAAGCGGCGGCCAACGCGGAACTGATGGCACGGATTGGCAAATAACGGATAAAGGACAATGGCGGACAATGTTAGCCCAGCTAGAAGCCATTATTATCTGCTTCACCTGGTCCTTCATGTACGATGACATCACTTGTACCAGATAAAGCTACTATGTGACATCTGCTCGCTCGTTTCAGTCCTTCATCGCTGGCCTCGTTCTAATCCAATCTGCTCCCTCTGTTTGCAGCCTCCTCAATAGCATCATAATCATAATAACGCATTTCCACTCTGGCATGGGCGAGCCTTTGAAGGCGAGCGAACGCGTCACGGCGATGGCTGATAAAGCCGACATCGCGACAGGATATTGACCTCGCGGAGGCAGCTTTCACATCGTGTACGCCGCCTTTTGTCCGCCCTTGCTCGTTACTTTTGACACTTCCTGGCTATTTTCAGTCTTCATCTGCAAAGGCGTGATTCATGCAGCGTCCCGCACTGAGCATGAAATGGGATTCAACCGAGTGAAATAAATGAATTCACGCTGCGAGGTTGCTGTGTTTTACGCAGGTCACCATCCTGACCCCATCAATTAAAGCTTATAAGGCTTGCAGACGGATTCACTCAGCAGCAAATATATTTTCTACTACTCATGCAAAATCGCACAATTGTGTGCATGTAGTACCGAGGTGTCCAAACTTTTTGACTTGGGAGGGCTGAATTAGGCAAAAAAAAAAAAAAATGGCCGGGGTCCGAAAGCTGACTGCATGAAAAGTAGCAAAATATATCTACACATCCATTTTTCTACCGCTTATTATACACATATATACGTCGTTAGGTCCGAAAAAAACACACAGGCTATATCATCCCTACAAGCCTGTAACAGGCTTGTAGGGATGATATAGCCTGTGTATTTTTTCCGCTCTACCCCAGTATTGAGCACTATATAGCAAAAAGAGCACGGAAACCTTGACTATATACATACATACATATATATATATATATATATATATATATATATATATATATATATATATATATATATATATATATATATATATATATATTTATGTGCATTTGTATGTGTATATTCATATATATATATATATATGTGTATATTCATATATATATATATATACATATGTATGTGTATATTCATATATATGTATATATATATTCATATGTATGTGTATATTCATATATATGTATATATATATTCATATGTATGTATATATATGTATGTATGTATATATGTATGCATGTATGTATATATATGTGTATATATATTTGTATGTATGTATGTATATCTATATATATATATATATATATAGATATACATACATATACTGTATATGTAGTGAATTATATTTATATAGCGCTTTTCTCTAGTGACTCAAAGCGCTTTACATAGTGAAACCCAATATCTAAGTTACATTTAAACCAGTGTGGGTGGCACTGGGAGCAGGTGGGTAAAGTGTCTTGCCCAAGGACACAACGGGAGTGTCTAGGATGGCGGAAGCGGGAATCGAACCTGCAACCCTCAAGATGCTGGCACGGCCACTCTACCAACCGAGCTATGTATATATATATATATATATATATATATATATATATATATATACAGACACACACACACACAGTATACTGTATATTATATACTGTTTTCACTGCTGGACTCTAGAAAGAGGTTCCGCAGCCTCTGTAGCAGAACCTCTAGGTTCTGTAACAGCTTCTTCCCTCAGGCCGTAAGACTCTTGAACGCATCATAATAATCCCCTCAATTCCTCCCACAAATGGATTAACTGGCTGGAATAAAAAAGACAATATAACATACATTCATAAACCTTGATGCATATGCAAAAGTGCAATATATTTATCCGTACAGTAATCTATTTATGTATTTCTGCACCTTATTTCTCTTTTATCCTGCACTACCATGAGCTAACGCAACGACATTTCGTTCTTATCTGTACTGTAAAGTTCAAATTTGAATGACAATAAAATAAAGTCTATATAATATATATATATATATATATATATATATATATTCAATGTGTTTTCTTTATTTTCATGACTATTTACATTGTAGATTGTCACTGAAAGCATCAAAACTATGAATGAACACGAAAAATGTGAAATAACTGAAAACATGTTTCAATATTGTAGTTTCTTCAAAATAGCCACCCTTTGCTCGGATTACTGCTTTGCACACTCTTGGCATTCTCTCTATGAGCTTCAAGGGGAAAACCATTTCAGGTAACTACCTCTTTAAGCCTTAGTTTGGAAACCCCTGTTATAATTGATCTATTTTTGTTTTGTTTTGGTGTGTGATCTGCAAAACCACGAAATTGGTGCACATTATCATGAATGTTATTGAGAGACGAGGAAAAGGTCTGGATAGCATAAAATCCTGAGGATTTGAATATTTGTTTGGTTATTATCATTTTTTTTTTTGTCAGAACACAAAACACAGACGTCCACTGCAGATGACGCTGGCAATAGTACCACCAAAAGTAAGTTCTATAGCAGGGGTCGGGAACCTTTTTGGCTGAGAGAGCCATGAAAGCCAAATATTTAAAAATGTATTTCCTTAAGAGCCATATAATATTTTTATAACACCGAACACAACTAAAAGCCTGCATTTTTAAGTAAGACCAACATTTCTAGAGTATAATAGGTCTCTTATTCTTTGTAATAACATTATTCTGAAGCTAACTGTGGTGGGGGCGTGGCCTGTGGGCCTCCAGCAAACTTGGGTGTCCCAGGACCGGCCTCGAAATCAGCGACAGGTGCGTGGATGGCCCACCTGGGCCTTGTTATCTAATCACCTGTCGCTCTGTTATAAGCAGCAGCCAGGAGGAGAGATGGGGTGAATTGTAGCCAGAGCGCGAGCGAGAGAGAAAAAGACAATTGCTGGAAAGCAACTGAGAGACTTATTGAAAAATAAAACAATAATGTAACCCTGAAAAGGGCTCTCATGTCGGTGCTTGGTGGTCTGAATAACTCCCAGGAGGGCAAGCCCCACACTAACCAATAATAAATAAATTACTACTTACCATTAACGCAACTTCTTGAACATCAAAAAGCATGAGAATGTTTTATATTTTGAACGTTATTTTTAACACTGTGATAACAAGTGGAATTATTCATTACTTATCGTGTTAAGCAATGTCAGCTCAGATTTATCCGAGAGCCAGATGCAGTCATCAAAAGAGCCACATCTGGCTCTAGAGCCATAGGTTCCCTACCCCTGCTCTATAGTATCAATTGTCAAACAAGTATTAAGTAGTGAATAAATGAAAGACACCGTGCTAGAAATGAACGTATACATGCACTAAATTGACCCTAGTGTGTGAATGTTGTCTGTCTATCTGTGTTGGCCCTGCGATGAGGGGGCGACTTGTCCAGGGTGTACAGCGCCTTCCGCCCGATTGTAGCTGAGATAGGCGCCTTCGCCCCCCGCGACCCCAAAAGGGAATAAGCGGTAGAAAATGGATGGATGTATACATATATGCAGTATATTAATATTAACATGATTTTTACTTCTATTATTTCAACTACCACTGAAACACAGAAAGTTAACAAATGACAAAATATAAACTTGTGATTTACGGGAAGCGTCAACATGTGAAAGACATGGTGTGACTGAATTGTCAGTAATATACATTGAGAAGGGAAATGAATCTTACATTTTATAGTGCATATTGTTAGATTGTTCATAAACAAGGTGGTTTCGTTTATCCATAGGTTGGTTGATCCAAAAAAAAATGTATAAGCCTACATATGTTTCCTACTGAAATTGTGTTTTTTGATTGATTGAGACTTTTATGAGTAGATTGCACAGTACAGTACATATTCCATACAATTGACCACTAAATGGTAACACCCGAATAAGTTTTTCAAATTGTTTATTGGGGTCCACGTTAATCAATTCATGGTAAATGGTTATCGTGATTATTCTTAATGAAACGACACAATGTCCAATTTATTCACTCATTCACTCAATATTAAATTAAAAGATAAGATACAACACGAATGAAAAAAAGCAGAAAGAAGTCTGAACCAATATCTGCCCTTTATTTACACAAAAACATTAGCTGTTCAACTCAGAAGAAAAACAAAACAAAAAGTAGCTTACCAAAAGTCGTATCTTTTTATCATTGTGATTCCTATTTTTTTTTATATACAGAAGGAAAATGACATTTAGTTCCACTCAGTCAACTTGCAGAAATATTTAATTAAAATGCATATTTCCATTGTCATTGTTCTAAAACTAAATGTATATAAAAAAAAATCTGAGTTTAATTGATTTTTATTTTTATTAGTAATTGCACAGTACAGTACATATTCCGTACAATTGACCACTAAATGGGTGGTAAAAAAAAATAAAAATAAAATAAAAGAAGTTCCTTTTATGTAATGGTTACTTTTTCATTCTACAAACTAGTTAAAAAAAAAGAATCCGTCCTTTTTATTTACTTCGTGTTGGAGCGCTGTGATAATTTTCCACTCAAGAAAAAAACATAACAATTTGGCAAGTTCCGGTTCGGACCGGATGTCACGTGATTGCAGCAATCAAGTAGCATTAACCAGGTGTGCTCAGTTCATGCCGCATCCTAACAGCTCGAACAGCAAACAGCCTGGTAAGTGTGCATTTAAATCTGTTTTTATCTCCCAAAGCACGTCGTTTGGTGAGATATTATCAAGCCTTTTACAAAACCCAACGAATTTGTTTGATGCGACGTCTGCCTCATACACACTTTAACACAAAGTGTGGGGGGGGGAAAAACAATGGCCGCCTTTTTTTATTGTCATTTTGTTGCTGTCCTCATTTATACTCTCGCTTTTTCTACGTCGTTCAAGTGAAATGGTGTTTAATAGCATGAACCTTGCTGGGTTTAGGAACACTGCTTAAGAATTGTGTAAAAAAAAAAAAAAAAAAAAAGAGAAAGTTTTACCGTGTGTGGAACTTTCTGGAATGTTGGCTTTGCTTTCTAAGTGTCTGGCATCGATACAAAATAGCTTAAATATGTACTTGACATTCCACTGAGTCACAAACTGACAATCCTGTAAGGAAATCAAACATTTTTTTCAGTTTTAAAGGCCTACTGAAACCCACTACTACCCACCACTCAGTCTGATAGTTTATACATCAATGATGAAATATTAACATGCCAATACGGCCTTTTTAGTTTACTAAATTACAATTTAAAATTTCCCGGGGGTTTCGTCTTGGAAACGTTGTGTAATGATGACGTGTACGCAGGACGTCACAGGTTTTTAGGAAGTATGAGCGCTGCGCACACACACAGCTAAAAGTCGTCTGCTTTAACCGCATAATTACACAGTATTTTGGAGATCTGTGTTGCTGAATCTTTTGCAATTTGTTCAATTAATATTGGAGAAGTCAAAGTAGCAAGATGGAGTTGGGAAGCTTTAGCCTTTAGCCACACAAACACACGGTGATTCCTTGTTTAAAATTCCTGGAGGTGAAAATTTACTATGGATCAGAGCGCTGTCAAGCAAACATGAAACACGACGGAATGTCGACCATCAGGTTTCGGTGAGAAAATTGTGGTTAAGTCAGTTCCAACCGGGGAAAAGCTGAACTTGTGCATAAAGTTGCCGTCGACTCCCCTGAGACACTGCGCGTCAGGACACCCGTGGACACACCCTTTCGACTATCAGGTACTATTTAACTCACTAAAACACTAGCAACACAATAGAAAGATAAGGGATTTCCCAGAATTATCCTAGTAAATGGGTTTAAAAACATCGGAATACGTCCCATTGCAATCGTGTTTTTTTTTTTTTCTAGTCCGTCGCTATCAATATCCTCAAACACAAATCTTTCATCCTCGCTCAATTTAATGGGGAAATTGTTGTTTTCTCGGTCCGAATATTTAAAAATGTATTTCCATAAGAGCCATATAATATTTTTATAACACTGAACACAACTAAACGCCTGCATTTTTAAGTAAGACCAACATTTCTAGAGTATATAGAGTAGGTTTCGGTGAGAAAATTGTGGTTGAAAAGTCAGTTCTTACCGGAGAAAAGCTAAGCTTGTGCCGTCCATAAAGCTGCCGTCGACTCCCCTGAGACACTGCGCGTCAGGACACCCGTGGAGACACCCTTCCGACTATCAGGTACTATTTAACTCACTAAAACACTAGCAACACAATAGAAAGATAAGGGATTTCCCAGAATTATCCTAGTAAATGTGTTTAAAAACATCGGAATCCGTCCCATTGCAATCTTTCATCCTCGCTCAATTTAATGGGGAAATTGTTGTTTTCTCGGTCCGAATATTTAAAAATGTATTTCCATAAGAGCCATATAATATTTTTATAACACTGAACACAACTTTTAGGGTTTTTAGGAATCATGAGCGCTACGCACACACACAGCTAAAAGTCGTCTGCTTTAACCGCATAATTACACAGTATTTTGGAGATCTGTGTTGCTGAATCTTTTGCAATTTTTTCAATTAATATTGGAGAAGTCACAGTAGCAAGATGGAGTTGGGAAGCTTTATTCTTTAGCCACACAAACACACGGTGATTCCTTGTTTAAAATTCCTGGAGGTGAAAACTTACTATGGATCAGAGCGCGGTCAAGCAAACATGAAACACGACGGAATGTCGACCAGCAGGTTTCGGTGAGAAAATTGTGGTTGAAAAGTCAGTTCTTACCGGAGAAAAGCTGAGCTTGTGCCGTCCGTACAGCTGCCGTCGACTCCCCTGAGACACTGCGCGTCAACACACCCGTGGAGACACCCTTCCGACTATCAGGTACTATTTAACTCACTAAAACACTAGCAACACAATAGAAAGATAAGGGATTTCCCAGAATTATCCTAGTAAATGTGTTTAAAAACATCGGAATCCGTCCCATTGCAATCGTTTTTTTTTTCTTTCTAGTCCGTAGTTATCAATATCCTCAAACACGAATCTTTCATCCTCGCTCAATTTAATGGGGAAATTGTTGTTTTCTCGGTCCGAATATTTAAAAATGTATTTCCATAAGAGCCATATAATATTTTTATAACACTGAACACAACTAAACGCCTGCATTTTTAAGTAAGACCAACATTTCTAGAGTATATAGAGTAGGTTTCGGTGAGAAAATTGTGGTTAAAAAGTTAGTTCTTACCGGAGAAAAGCTGAGCTTGTGCCATCTATAAAGCTGCCGTCGACTCCCCTGAGACACTGCGCGTCAAGACACCCGTGGAGACACCCTTCCGACTATCAGGTACTATTTAACTCACTAAAACACTAGCAACACAATAGAAAGATAAGGGATTTCCCAGAATTATCCTAGTAAATGTGTTTAAAAATATCGGAATCCGTCCCATTGCAATCGTGTTTTTTTTTTTTTTCTAGTCCATCGCTATCAATATCCTCAAACACAAATCTTTCATGCTCGCTCAATTTAATGGGGAAATTGTTGTTTTCCCGGTCCGAATATTTAAAAATGTATTTCCATAAGAGCCATATAATATTTTTATAACACTGAACACAAACGCCTGCATTTTTAAATAAGACCAACATTTCTAGAGTATATAGAGTAGTTTTCGGTGAGAAAATTGTGGTTAAAAAGTCCGTTCTTATCAGAGAAAAGCTGAGCTTGTGCCATCCATAAAGCTGCCGTCGACTCCCCTGAGACACTGCGCGTCAACACACCCGTGGAGACACCCTTCCGACTATCAGGTACTATTTAACTCACTAAAACACTAGCAACACAATAGAAAGATAAGGGATTTCCCAGAATTATCCTAGTAAATGTGTTTAAAAACATCGGAATCCGTCCCATTGCAATCGTGTTTTTTTTTTTTTTCTAGTCCGTCGCTATCAATATCCTCAAACACGAATCAAGCATTTAAGTCTCACCTTAAAACTCATTTGTATACTCTAGCCTCTCACCTTAAAACTCATTTGTATACTCTAGCCTTTAAATAGACTCCCTTTTTAGACCAGTTGATCTGCCGTTTCTTTTCTTTTTCTTCTATGTCCCACTCTCCCGTGTGGAGGGGGTCCGGTCCGATCCGGTGGCCATGTACTGCTCGCCTGTGTATCGGCTGGGGACATCTCTGCGCTGCTGGTCCGCCTACGCTTGGGATGGTTTCCTGCTGGCTCCGCTGTGAACGGGACTCTCGCTGCTGTGTCTTGGATCCTCTTTGGACTGGACTCTCGCGACTGTGTTGTATCCATTGTGGATTGAACTTTCACAGTATCATGTTAGATCCGCTCGACATCCATTGCTTTCCTCCTCTCTAAGGTTCTCATAGTCATCATTGTCACCGACGTCCCACTGGGTCATTATTGTCACCAATGTCCCACTGGGTGTGAGTTTTCCTACCGAGGATGTCGTGGTGGTTTGTGCAGCCCTTTGAGACACTAGTGATTTAGGGCTATATAAGTAAACATTGATTGATTGATTGATCCTCGCTCAATTTAATGGGGAAATTGTTTTCTCGGTCCGAATAGCACTTTTTGTTGGAGGCTCCCATTAAAAACAATGTGAATATGTGAGGAGCCATCGACGGGTGACGTCATCGTCTGCAACTTCCGAGAGAGGCAGGGCTTTTCTCTTAGCACCGAAAGTTGCGAACTTTATCGTGGATGTCCATCCATCATCTTCCGCTTATCCGAGGTCGGGTCGCGGGGGCAACAGCCTAAGCAGGGAAACCCAGACTTCCCTCTCCCCAACCACTTCGTCTAGCTCTTCCCGGGGGATCCCGAGGCGTTCCCAGGCCAGCCGGGAGACATAGTCTTCCCAACGTGTCCTGGGTCTTCCCCGTGGCCTCCTACCGGTTGGACGTGCCCTAAACACCTCCCTAGGGAGGCGTTCGGGTGGCATCCTGACCAGATGCCCGAACCACCTCATCTGGCTCCTCTCGATGTGAAGGAGCAGCGGCTTTACTTTGAGTCCCTCCCGGATGGCAGAGCTTCTCACCCTATCTCTAAGGGAGAGCCCCGCCACACGGCGGTGGAAACTCATTTCGGCCGCTTGTACCCGTGATCTTATCCTTTCGGTCATGACCCAAAGCTCATGACCATAGGTGAGGATGGGAACGTAGATCGACCGGTAAATTGAGAGCTTTGCCTTCCGGCTCAGCTCCTTCTTCACCACAACGGATCGGTACAACGTCCGCATTACTGAAGACGCCGCACCGATCCGCCTGTCGATCTCACGATCCACTCTTCCCTCACTCGTGAACAAGACTCCTAGGTACTTGAACTCCTCCACTTGGGGCAGGGTCTCTTCCCCAACCCGGAGATGGCACTCCACCCTTTTCCGGGCGAGAACCATGGACTCGGACTTGGAGGTGCTGATTCTCATTCCGGTCGCTTCACACTCGGCTGCGAACCAATCCAGCGAGAGCTGAAGATCCCGGTCAGATGAAGCCATCAGGACCACATCATCTGCAAAAAGCAGAGACCTAATCCTGCGGTTACCAAACCGGAACCCCTCAACGCCTTGACTGCGCCTAGAAATTCTGTCCATAAAAGTTATGAACAGAATCGGTGACAAAGGACAGCCTTGGCGGAGTCCAACCCTCACTGGAAATGTGTCCGACTTACTGCCGGCAATGCGGACCAAGCTCTGGCACTGATCGTACAGGGAACGGACCGCCACAATAAGACAGTCCGATACCCCATACTCTCTGAGCACTCCCCACAGGACTTCCCGAGGGACACGGTCGAATGCCTTCTCCAAGTCCACAAAGCACATGTAGACTGGTTGGGCAAACTCCCATGCACCCTCAAAAACCCTGCCGAGAGTATAGAGCTGGTCCACAGTTCCACGACCAGGACGAAAACCACACTGTTCCTCCTGAATCCGAGGTTCGACTATCCGACGTAGCCGACGTAGCCTCCTCTCCAGTACACCTGAATAAACCTTACCGGGAAGGCTGAGGAGTGTGATCCCACGATAGTTGGAACACACCCTCCGGTCCCCCTTCTTAAAGAGAGGAACCACCACCCCGGTCTGCCAATCCAGAGGTACCGCCCCCGATGTCCACGCGATGCTGCAAAGTCTTGTCAACCAAGACAGCCCCACAGCATCCAGAGCCTTAAGGAACTCCGGGCGGATCTCGTCCACCCCTGGGGCCTTGCCACCGAGGAGCTTTTTAACTACCTCAGCGACCTCAGCCCCAGAAATAGGAGAGTCCACCACAGATTCCCCAGGCACTGCTTCCTCATAGGAAGACGTGTTGGTGGGATTGAGGAGGTCTTCGAAGTATTCCTTCCACCTATCCACAACATCCGCAGTCGAGGTCAGCAGAACACCATCCGCACCATACACGGTGTTGATAGTGCACTGCTTCCCCTTCCTGAGGCGGCGGACGGTGGTCCAGAATCGCTTCGAAGCCGTCCGGAAGTCGTTTTCCATGGCTTCCCCGAACTCTTCCCATGTCCGAGTTTTTGCCTTCGCGACCGCTGAAGCTGCACACCGCTTGGCCTGTCGGTACCTGTCCACTGCCTCCGGAGTCCTATAAGCCAAAAGGACCCGATAGGACTCCTTCTTCAGCTTGACGGCATCCCTCACCGCTGGTGTCCACCAAGGGGTTTTAGGATTGCCGCCCCGACAGGCACCAACTACCTTGCGGCCACAGCTCCGATCCGCCGCCTCGACAATAGAGGTGCGGAACATGGTCCACTCGGACTCAATGTCCAGCACCTCCCTCGTGACATGTTCAAAGTTCTTCCGGAGGTGGGAATTGAAACTTTGTCTGACAGGAGACTCTGCCAGACGTTCCCAGCAGACCCTCACAATGCGTTTGGGCCTCCCAGGTCTTTCCGGCATCCTCCCCCACCATCGCAGCCAACTCACCACCAGGTGGTGATCGGTAGAAAGCTCCGCCCCTCTCTTCACCCGAGTGTCCAAAACATGAGGCCGCAAATCCGATGACACAACTACAAAGTCGATCATGGAACTGCGGCCTAGGGTGTCCTGGTGCCAAGTGCACATATGGACACCCTTATGTTTGAACATGGTGTTTGTTATCGACAAACTGTGACGAGCACAAAAGTCCAATAACAAAACACCACTCGGGTTCAGATCCGGGCGGCCATTCTTCCCAATCACGCCTCTCCAGGTTTCACTGTCGTTGCCAACGTGAGCGTTGAAGTCTCCCAGTAGGACAAGGGAATCACCCGGGGGAGCACTTTCCAGTACTCCGAGTGTTCCCAAAAAGGGTGGGTACTCTGAACTGCTGTTTGGTGCATAAGCACAAACAACAGTCAGGACCCGTCCCCCCACCCGAAGGCGGAGGGAGGCTACCCTTTCGTCCACCGGGTTGAACTCCAACGTACAGGCTTTGAGCCGGGGGGAAACAAGAATTGCCACCCCAGCCCGTCGCCTCTCACTGCCGGCAACGCCAGAGTGGAAGAGGGTCCAATCCCTCTCGAGAGAAGTGGTTCCAGAGCCCTTGCTGTGCGTCGAAGTGAGTCCGACTATATCCAGCCGGAATTTCTCGAATTCGCGCACTAGCTCAGGCTCTTTCCCCCCCAGTGACGTGACGTTCCACGTCCCAAGTGCTAGCTTCTGTAGCCGAGGATCGGACCGCCAAGTGCCCTGCCTTCGGCTGTCGCCCAGCTCACAATGCACCCGACCTCTATGGCCCCTGCTATGGGTGGTGAGCCCATTGGAGGGGTGACCCACGTTGCCTCTTCGGGCTGTGCCCGGCCGGGCCCCATGGGAACAGGCCCGGCCACCAGGCGCTCGCCATCGTGCCCCACCTC
Source organism: Nerophis ophidion (assembly GCF_033978795.1). Lineage (NCBI taxonomy): Eukaryota > Metazoa > Chordata > Actinopteri > Syngnathiformes > Syngnathidae > Nerophis > Nerophis ophidion. The sequence continues at coordinate 40,843,393 of NC_084626.1, forward strand.
CGGGCCTGGCTCCAGAGGGGGGCCCCGGTGACCCGCGTCCGGGCGAGGGAAATCTGGGTCCATGGTTTTTCATCTTCATAAAGGTCTTCGAGCTGCTCTTTGTCTGATCCCTCACCTAGAACCTGTTTGCCTTGGGAGACCCTACCAGGGGGCTTTATGCCCCCGGACAACATAGCTCCTAGGATCATTTGGGACACGCAAACTCCTCTACCACGATAAGGTTGCAGCTCAGAGAGGAGTGGATGTTCTCTACAAAATCCTTTCATCAAAAATATAGCAATATCGCGAAATGACCAAGTATGACACATAGAATGGACCTGCTATCCCCGTTTAAATAAGAAAATCTCATTTCAGTAGGCCTTTAAATAAATTGCCAGAAATAGCCAATTTGCTCAATTTACTTTTAGTGTATATATATATATATATATATATATATATATATATATATATATATATATATATATATAATCTCGGAATGAAGCTGGACTCACTGGTGACGGTGGCAGAGAAGAGGACTGTTGACAAACTAGTGAGCATCCTGGATGATGCCAGTCACCCTGTGCATAGCGTTATCAGTAGCCAGAGGAGCCTGTTCAGTGCTAGACTGCTTCATCCCAAGTGCAGGACTAATAGACTCAAAAACTCCTTTGTCCCACACGCCATTAGACTGTACAAATCCTCTTTGGGACGGGGGTTGGGGGGTACTAGGATGACAGGGGATGCAAAACAATAACAGTGCAATACGTTTTCATAACATGGTCACTACTGCTTACTTTGTCTTGTTATATTCTTATTTTACTGTTGTATTTTTATTCCCATTGTTGCTTTTTATTTTTAATATAAAAAGCAATTTATTTTTATTTTTTACTCTTATTGTAATATTTCTCTATTTTGTTTCCATTTAAACCCCCATTATTTACTTTTTACTTTTATTTAAATTGATCTCAACTCTGTACACTGCTGCTGGAATTTTAATTTTCCTCAAGGAACTCTCGTGAAGGAATCAATAAAGTACTATCTATCTATCTATCTATCTATCTATCTATCTATATAAAAAAAAATGGGTATTTCTGTCTGTCATTCCGCCGTACATTTTTTTCCTTTTTACGGAAGGTTTTTGTAGAGAATAAATGATGAAAAAAACACTTAATTGAACGGTTTAAAAGAGGAGAAAACAGGAAAAAAATGAAAATTAAATTTTGAAACATAGTTTATCTTCGATTTCGACTCTTTAAAATTTAAAATTCAACCGAAAAAAAAGAAAAGAAAAATTAGATAATTCAAATCTTTTTGAAAAAATAAAACTAACTTATGGAAAATCGTTAGTAATTTTTCCTGAGTAAGGAAAATGGGGGTACGCGTACCCCTGGGGGGTACTTGAAGGTATGCCAAGAGATACGTGAGATTTTTTTTTAAATATTCTAAAAAGAGCAACAATTCAAAAATCCTTTATAGTAATGTACAGTATTGAATAATCCATCCATTTTCTACCGCTCATTCCCATTGGGGTCTCGGGGGGCGCTGGTGCCTGTCTTAGCTACAATCGGGCGGAAGGCGTTGTACACCCTGGACAAATCGCCATCTCATCGCAGTATTTATTGAATAATACTTCAACAAAATATGAAAGTAAGTTCATAAACTGAGAAAAGAAATGCAACAATGCAATATTCAGTGTTGACAGCTAGATTTTTTCTGGACATGTTCCATAAATATTGATGTTAAAGATTTTTTTTTCTGAAGAAATGTTTAGAATTAAGTTGATGAATCCAGATGGATCTCTATTACAATCCCCAAAGAGGGCACTTTAAGTTGATGATTATTTCTGTGTAGAAATTTTTATTCATAATTGAATCACTTGTTTATTTTTCAACAAGTTTTTACTTATTTTGATATCTTTTTTCCAAATAGTTCAAGAAAGACCTCTACAAATGAGCAATATTTTGCACTATTATACAATTTAATAAATCAGAAACTGATGACATAGTGCTGTATTTTACTTCTTTATCTCTGTTTTTCAACCAAAAATGCTTTGCTCTGATTAGGAGGTACTTGAATTAAAAAAAAAATGTCAACAGGGGGTACATCACTGAAAAAAGGTTGAGAAACACTGTTTTACCGCTTGTCCCTCTTGGGTTCGCCTCCGGTGCTGGAGCCTATCCCAGCTACATTCAGGCAGAAGGCGGGGTAGTTCTTTTTCTTACTTAATGACATGTAAACAGTCATTTATGGCGTGATAACTGTGGAACCTTTAAAAGTCATGCGTGAGGTTGTCCAATTGTGGTTGAGGTTGGCAAAAGCTCACAAAATCTGATGTCACATATTCAGGCACTCTTGTTTTATAATACATGCCTTAATCTTGGTTTCAATATTGCCTACAGTGTACTCTTATGTTCCCTACTCAGTAAATAAAATGTTGTGGATAAATTCAACAAGAAGTATGACTGTGCATAGGCTTTTTTTTGGTGAACTTAACACAGACATGGACTTGGAGTATTCAGGGGGAAGGGCCAAGGTGTTGCTCAATGACACAGCTGAAAAACTTGCCTAATAGCAGCACAAGGTTCACTCGGCAGCTGTCACATCAGTTGTGTTTTCTGAGCTTTAACGAGCAATTCGGCATAAAGGAAACCACAGTAAGGATTTTCAAGTTTATTTGGATCTGTCATGCCATTCTTTTCCCTTTTTAACGGGTTTTACTTTTGTTCAATGCTGACTTAAATGTTACAGAATATACATTACAAGATTTGTCGTTTCAGGTTGCGTGGCGCTCTCTGACCAGCGATGGATTACGCTATCAAGTCTCTCAGCCTCTTGACCCCGTCAACCTTCTCCAAGTAATGAAACTTTTCCCAAGTAGTAATGATCAGGCAGAAAACCACCAGGGTTGAATTAGTCACTCTGCACTCACAAATTAACGACATGTTCTTTTTCCCCTTCTCATCAGATGTGTGACCGCCAGCGTGTCAGCCAGTGCCTCCATGACCCAGCAGCTTCTGTCCGGCCGAACACCTTCGCCCAAACCTTTCCGGGTGACTAACGCTGACCGCAGCTTGAAGAAGGGCATCATGGCTTATGCACTCGATGACCTCATCGACAAGGTTAGAATTTTTTTTTTCTCGCACACTTGCTGATAAAATCCAAAGATGCAGATGTCATATTTTTTTTTAAGCATCAATCCAGTGTATAAATAGTACATCAAACAGCCTGCATGAAGGTGTTATAGGCCAGTGGTTTTCACTGAGGGCCACGTCGCAGTTGTTTGACCCCAGAGGGCCGCTTCTAACAGTGAATACTATTATTACACAATTTTTAATGCATTTTATCGGTTGTTTTTTTTTTTAACTAAAATGTAAAAAAAAAATATTGTAAGTTGCTATAATTTCACCTCAATGTAGTGTGTATTACTGTAAATTGAAAAACCGTACTGCTGTTTTTATGGTTGAAAAAAGGCATTTCAGTTGCCAGAATTTTTATGTAAAGTTGACATTTGTTTTTTACTCTAATAGAAAAAATATGCAATTTTACTGTAAAAATGACTGTTTTTTACTGTAAATAAAAATAAAATTTTACTGTAAAATATTGGCACTTAAACTGCCAGTTTTTTTGTTTTTGTTTTGTTTTTTTAAACTGCAAATCAATTGTAGATTTTTTGGTGTATTACTATAAATGCCAAAATGGCACCACAGTTTATTCCAGTAAAAAAAGTCAAACAAATTTTCATTTAGAGAAAAATACTGTAAAAACCACAGTAAATTTCACAATTTTACCATGAGATCTATTGCATTGCACAATTTAATGGATAACGTGCTTTGAAATCATTCTTAGTTTTTTTTTTCTATTTAAAAAATGGTTTGAATGTTTGATAATATATTTTTGCGTAATTAGACAATATTTAAGTTTACATAATTTGCGATTACATGGAGTACATACATTTCTTTTTAAAATCCCTAAATAGAAAGAAAGAATACATGTAGTAAGAAAAGTTACAGTAGTTTATTGATACATATTTACAGGCTTTCGAGGGCCAAATAAAATGAAGTGGCGAGCCACATCTGCCCCCGGGCCTTGAGTTTGACACCTGTGTCAAATCAACATTAAAACTTGTTTATCTTTTTTTGCTCTTTTTTTTTTTTTTTTGGTTTTTAAGTGGGTTTTTAGGAACAGGGCCAATGACAAACTGACTCCTACATCTGATTAAAAAATCGTGGTTCATAGTTTCAGGCATGTGAAATGTTTGCGAAAACCTGGAAATCTGCATTGTTAAACAAAGTATCACTTCCTCATTTTTTTTTTTTTTTTTTGAAATATCAAAAAAATGTAGGATCCAAACAAAATAGGTTAAACGCTCACCTCAGTCGCATGGACCCTCTGTTACTCTTGCCTAAACACCGGAAAGGGAGACGATCAGGGGCGCTGAAACAAGCTGGCTAGTTAGCATTATCTAGCTAGTTTACTTTTCGTCACTTGCGTTTACTCTCCAAGCCACAAAGTTTACAGTTTTCTACTTTGTTGCTAATCATATTTGGTTGATTACAATTCAAACACTGCTAGTTCCGAACCAGGTATGGTTGTGAAGTATTTATTAGTAGCCAGCAAGAAAGTATATTTTTGATGTGACTGATTTGTAAACAGAAGTCACAATACTAGAAGTATATTACCCAAGGGGGTGTGGATACAAGATAGAGATGCCAAATGGTAAATGTTTTCTGAGTTCTTTGCATGCATGTTCTATAATTTGACATTACTCTTTTCAATAATGATAATGTTAGCAAATGATATACTAAAAAATAACAATACTGTGGACGGCGTGGCGCAGTCGTAGAGTGGCCTTGCGCAACCCGTGGGTCCCTGGTTCAATCCCCACCTAGTACTAACCTCGTCACGTCCGTTGTGTCCTGAGCAAGACACTTCACCCTTGCTTCTGATGGGTGCTGGTTAGCGCCTTGCATGGCAGCTCCCTCCATCAGTTTGTGAACGTGTGTGTGAATGGGTAAATGTGGAAATAGTGTCAAAGCGCTTTGAGTACCTTGAAGGTAGAAAAGCGCTATACAAGTAAAACCCATTTATCATTTATTTACATTACATGTGATATGTAACTGTCAAAAAGACAGCCAAAAGCAGTTGGTAGATGAGAATAAATCTAAAGGTAAGATATAGTGTAAAAATGCACCCAATTGCACGAAATGTAATTTGATTTACTCAAAAATATTTTGGGCTTGTTTGGCAGAACTTTGTGCCGGCAGAAATGTTCCTTTTTTTCGTCAGTTTTCCTCTTTATTCCTCAAAGGGTGCTCAAATGCATGCAGTTTGCGGCTTTTTTAAAAGCTTATTTTACAGAATTTCGGCCGAAATTAAGAATTTCTAGGTTTGAAAAATTAGGGCTTGGAATCGTAGAACTCTCAATTCCATTCTGATTCTTTGGGTGAATATTTGATTCAGAATAAATTTTCGACTGAACACGATTGTTGATTCAAACAATATATTTGGCGTATATATTATCATAAAACCTTTTCAAAGCAGGTTGTAGGTTACCAAAGCGCCTCTTGTCCGCTGACGTATACATGCAGAGCGACTAAGCGTAGAGCTGAACTAGTGGTTAGAGTGTCTGCCCCGAGATCGGTAGGTCGTGAGTTCAAATCCCGGCCGAGTCATACCAAAGACTATAAAAATGGGACCCATTACCTCCCTGCTTGGCACTCAGCATTAAGGGTTGGATTTGGGGGTTAAATCACCATAAATGATTCCCGGGCGCGGCACTGCTGCTGCCCACTGCTCCCCTCACACCCCAGGGGGTGATCAAGGCTGATGGGTCAAATGCAGAGAATAATTTTGCCACATCTAGTATGTGTGTGACAATCATTGGTACTTTAACTTTAACTACAAAAAGGTCTTTTTAAAAAATAGATTTGGCAGCAAAAAATTTTACAAATCAAATTATCTTAATTTGGCTGTGAATCGATGTTTTTTGTTCTTTTTTTCTTTTTAGAGCACCACTATTAAACATTATTAATATACAGTATATATCAATTCTACAGTAGTATTGGCCACTAGATGAGACCAAACAAATCAAAGCAATCTGTTCAGTATCGTGGTCACTGATTAGCTCAACCTGAGGCAGAATTACTTTATTGGATGAAAGGGATAAAGAGTAGCAATGAGTGGTATTTCATGTGCTTATGTTTCATAATGTTAAACTGTATTTACAAGGTTGTAAAGTTGATTTTTTTTTTTTTTTTTGTCCCTGCTAAAAAAAAATTATAATCATTTTGTCCTTAAGCAAGAATGTAAATATGTTTTTAAATCCTGATTTAAGGTGTTGGACCAGGGAACTAAAGCAGTGACAGTTGATCACATTTCAGCTGGTAAGAAATGCATCCTGTCCACGTGAGCTGTAGTTGCAGTGACCCATGACAAGGTATCTGTGGGGTCTTAAAAAGTCTACAAAAAGTCCTAAATCCAATCATTTGAATTTTTAAAGCCTTAAAATGTCAAATTATCCTAAAATCTCAAAAGGTCTTAAGATTTTGAAAGGTCTTAAAAATGTATTGCTGTTACTGTGATTTAAAACGTGCAGTCTTGCTTTGAAATGTTTAGTTTTTTGAGGATGCTATAATGTAACTACACAGCGGAACTACTGTGCTGCCCGGTCAGAATTTATCGAACACCACAGCTATACTGGAGAGGAGGCTACGCTGGATAGTCGAACCTCCGATTCAGGAGGAACAGTGTGGTTTTCGTCCTGGTTGTGGAACTGTGGACCAGCTCTATACTCTCGGCAGGGTTCTTGAAGGTGCATGGGACTTTGCCCAACCAGTCTACATGTGCTTTGTGGACTTGGAGAAGGCATTCGACCGTGTCCATCGGGAAGTCCTGTGGGGAGTGCTCAGAGTATGTAGTATCGGACTGTCTTATTGTGGCGGTCCGCTCCCTGTATGATCAGTGTCAGAGCTTGGTCCGCAGTAAGTCGGACACGTTTCCAGTGAGGGTTGGACTCTGCCAAGGCTGCCCTTTGTCCCCGATTCTGTTCATAACTTTTATGGACAGAATTTCTAGGCGCAGTTTAAGCGTTGAGGAGATCCAGATTAGTGGCTGCAGGATATAGGTCTCTGCTTTTTGCAGATTATGTGGTCCTGATGGCTTCATCTGGCCAGGATCTTCAGCTCGCTCTGGATCGGTTCGCAGCCGAGTGTGAAGCGACTGAGATGAGAATCAGCACCTCCAAGTCCGAGTCCATGGTTCTTGCCCGGAAAAGGGCGGAGTGCCATCTCCGGGTTGGGGAGGAGACCCTGCCCCAAGTGGAGGAGTTCAAGTACTTAGGAGTCTTGTTCACGAGTGAGGGAAGAGTGGATCGTGAGATCGACAGGCGGATCGGTGCAGCCAACCTCGGATAAGCGGAAGAAGATGGATGGATGGATGGATGGACCACCAGCTATTGCTGTGTGACAGTTTAGTTAGCAGATCAGCGGAGATAAGTTTAAACATAACCAAATTACAGTGCCTGCATGCATGGGTAAGTGCAAGTTGAATGATTTGTGGCTTCAGGACAAACAGTCCAGTGCATGGTTGAAGCCGGTCGAGGGAAACATTGCACTTTGGAAACTTTAAAACTTGGAGCATTGAGCATCAAGGCATTGGAATCCCATTGCAAATCGGAAAAGCACAAGGCCGTCATAAAATTCCAGCGGCAAACACCGTCAAACAGCCACTATTGCTCCACGTAAGGAGCCGGAGCATCGAGTTCCAGCGCCATCTAGTCGACCTCCAGACAGCGTTTGGGTCCACGCTGACACTAAAGTCGGAGGTGCTATGGACTTTTCACACGGTAACAAAGCACCAGTCGTAAACTGGTAGTGAGAACATTGAGCTGTTTCAGATTATGTTCCTGGATTCATCCATCCAGCCATTTTCTACCGCTTGTCCCTTTCGGGGTTGCGGGGGGTACTGGAGCCTATCTCAGCTGCATTCGGGCGGAAGGCGGGGTACACCCTGGACAAGTCGCCATCTCATCGCAGGGCAAGCCCAGATAGACAACATTTGCACTCACATTCACACACTAGGGCCAATTTATTGTTGCCAATCAGCCTATCCCCAGGTGCATGTTTTTGGAGGGGGGAGGAAACCCACGCAGTCACGGGGGGAACATGCAAACTCCACACAGAAAGATCCTGAGCCCGGGATTGAACTCAGTACTACTCAGGACCTTTGTATTGTGAGGCCTGTTCCACCGTGCTGCTCTGTGGGTTCCCGGATTCAGAGGGGACAAAAAACGTTTAAGTGTGGAAAAGACAAGACGCAATTTGGATTAGCCGATTACATCAAGAGAGACCTCATCCCTAAAGTTCAGTTTGTGCTGATGTTTGACAAAATCCTGAATCAAACGAACAAGACCAAGCAGTTGGACCTACATGTGCGTTTTTGGGAAGGCATATACTTAGCAAATAATTGTGAGCTTCCAATTTTTCTTCGTCTTTTGTACTTTTTTGCCAGTATCGATGTGAAATGGGTCTTAAATTGCATTCGTTACGGTCTTAAAGACTTATTTGGCTTGTTGAAACCTGCAGAGACCCTGCGTGAAGTGAATACCCATGTATGACGCAGGTGAGCGACTCCTTAAATGTGCTGTGTGCCAGCGGACTGGTGCTGGATGAAGACGGCACGTGCGTGGACACACAGGAGTTCCTCGTGGCGCTGCCTGAGAACACTGTTCTCATGGTGCTGGAGAAAGGACAGAAGTGGACCCCATATCAGGTATGGTGGTGCATGAACCACTAGGTGGCACTGCAGATCAGCTCCTAGCCACGCGGTGAAGGGAGAATACTTGCACGCCACTTTTGTTTTTTTGTAACACACTTTGCGTCTGAAGACATATATTGTAGGCTGAAGCAGGTAGATGGAGGTGTTCAATACAAATGCTGTAAAGTGCTATTTACTGTAAAATAAGAGCAAAACCGTACTGTTAAATAATAGATTTGTATTGTGATGAGTGAGCACACTGTCTTATGCATCATTGTCTATGTGAGAAATGTCAGCCGCCCTTTGACGTGACTGTTTTATCCAGAACAGCCCCTCCAGAGACGAGCTCAGCAAGCGCAGGCTGACTCCCCGGACAGATGTGGTCAAGCTGACCTTTGACCTCTACAAAAACAACCCCACGGATTTCATTGGCTGCTTGAATGTCAAAGCCACGCTGTATGGTGTCTATTCGGTGTCCTATGACCTGCGCTGCTACGCGGCCAAAAATATGTTGAAGTAAGTGCATGAGCTGATTGCGTCATTATCTGTTAGTCTTAGCACGCCAGTAAATGTATAAAACATGAAACAGTGTTGACAACAATGTAAACATGGAAATCAAGCAGTATATTGAACAGTAAAAACACCGCAAGATAGTTGCCAAATACCAAAGAGCACTTGAGCGTCTTCGACATTTAGGTTGAAGATCTTTAAGTGAAGTGAATTATATTTATATAGCGCTTTTTCTCTGACTCAAAGCGCTTTATATAGTGAAACCCAATATCTAGTTTTAACATTTAAACCAGTGTGGGTGGCACTGGGAGCAGGTGGTTAAAGTGTCTTGCCCAAGGACACAACCGCAGTGACTAGGATGGCGGAAGCGGGGATCGAACCTGCAACCCTCAAGTTGCTGGCACGGCCACTCTACCAACCGAGCTATTCCGTTGGTAGAGGGCTGTGGACCCTCTTAAAGGCTAATTATAATATAAATGTTAATGAATTTCCATGACTATATTTTTTACAGCTGTTGCAAATCTGCCGCACAATAGTATTGTGAAGATGCATCTTGCAGTGAAAGTACATATCTGTTGCTCTTTGCTCCTATGTGGGTGGAAGTGTTGGAATAGGCTAGATATTACAGAGATTAATTTTGTTAGGGGTTACGTCATCCACAAAGAGATGTGCGGGTTTCCAGCTTCGGCATGGAGGATCATGCTCCATTATCATCCTATTTCTTTGTGCCCTTGCTTCGGGATTACTATTAAGAGAAATCTGCTATTGTTTGGAAATTCCAGCCTTCTTACGGACCAGGGGCGTCAAACGTGTTTTTATTGAAGGCCACTTTGCCATTAAGGGTGCTTTTGGCGTCGTCGCTTGTAAAAGTAAAAAACTTAAATGAATATACAGGTGAAACATACATTAGAATATCATGTAAAGCAAGGGTCTCAGACACGCGGGCCAACTGCGGCCCGCGAGACACCTTAATATGAAAGTTTAATGTTAGTGCGGCCCGTGAGTTTTATATGAATTTCCCCCAAGTTTCACCCGATCATCAATGTTATGGGTGTGCCGTGATGGCACTGTCTTTGGAGCCCTCTACCACATGTACAAACAGGGTGCCAGCCTAGCTTCATAGTGTTTGTATATTGTACACAAAAGTGACTGCAAGACATACTTGATCAACAGCCATACAGGTCACACTGAGGGTGGCCGTATAAAAAACTTTAACACTGTTACAAATATGCGCCATACTGTGAACCCACACCAAACAAGAATGACAGACACATTTTGGGAGAATATCCGCACCTTAACACAACAGAAGAAATACCCAGAATCCCATGCAGCCCTAACTCTTCCGGGCTACAATGTACACCCCCGCTACCACCAAACTCAGCCCACCTCAACCACGCACGGACAAGAAAGGTTGATGTTGGGGTGGCGGGGTTTGGTGGTAGCGGGGGTTTATATTGTAGCCTGGAAGAGTTAGGGCTGCATGGGATTCTGGGTATTTGTTCTGTTGTGTTACGGTCGCGATGTACTCCCGAAATGTGTTTGTCATTCTTGTTTGGTGTGGGTTTACAGTGTGGCGCATATTTGTAACAGTGTTAATGTTGTTTATGCGGCCACCCTCAGTGTGACCTGTATGACTTGCAGTCACTCACGTGTGTCTGTAGAAGCCTCATACAACATAAGACTGGGCCGAAACGCTGTTTATACGGTGAGAAAGCAGACGCTAAAGGCAGCGTCATCACCGCACGTCCTTAATTTTGTTGTCCGAGTGAAAATCGGCACAATGGTTTCCCCGCGAAATTGTCGGGAGGATCGCTGAATTTCGGGAGTCTCCCGGAAAAATCTGGAGGGTTGTCAAGTATGTTGCTAGGGCGGGATATCCATTCAAAGAAGGTGAACTCGTTAAAAAGTGCATGTTAGAATATTTTAGGAAATGTTTTCTTGCGGCCCAGACCTGATGTAAAGGCTCATAAGATGCAACTAGAGATATTTCAAGAATTATTTTAAATAAAATTTGAATGATTGCGGCTTAAAGTTTTTGAAAACCTCGAATTTGTACATTTTTGTAAAACTTTTGTGTTTTTAAAAAAACTAACTGGTTATCAGAATTGTAGCAACAGCTCGACTTATTTCACTGTAAGAAATCACAAGTTGAATTGCTGAACTGCATAGACTTTTAAACAATATAAAAACATTTTTTATGTTTCACCTGTTTTTGGTTCATGGTTTAAGTTTATTTCGAACATGCATAAAATTCCATGATTTATCACAATTTCAAATTTCTCATGTTGAAAAAGGAGAAGAAAAAAACAGAGCTTATTCAATTCTAGCCTTTATTCCATTTCATAACAATTGCCAACTGTAAATGTATAAGAAGTTTCCTCATGTTACACAATTGTTTATGTATTTGAGTTTTTTTTCCCACACGTAAAAAAATGTCTGCAGTAAAAACTGGCAGGTTAGTCGCCAGAATTTTACTGAAAAATTGACTGTTTTTTACAGCAAATTACTGTGAATGCAAACATTTTGTTTTTTAAATGTTAATTCTGGTGACTAAGCTTCCAGTTTTTACAGTGTACATCTTGATGAATGACTTGCTGTAAAATCATAAATCTAGCAAATATTTAAAGGCCTACTGAATTGAGATTTTCTAATTCAAACGGGGATAGCAGGTCCATTCTATGTGTCATACTTGATCATTTTGCGATATTGCCATATTTTTGCTGCAAGGATTTTGTAGAGAACATCGACGATAAAGTTAGCAACTTTTGGTCACTAATAAAAAAAAGCCTTGCCTTTACCGGAAGTAGCAGATGATGACGTCACAAGGGTGAGGGCTCCTCACGTCCTCACTTTGTTTTTAATGGGAGCGTCCAGCAGCAAGAGCTATTCGGACCGAGAAAACGACAATTTCCCCATTAATTTGAGCGAGGATGAAAGATTCGTGGATGATCTTCATAGCGAAGGACTAGAAAAAAAAAATTAAGTTTAAAAAAAAAAAAAAAAAAAAAAGGCGATTGCATTGGGACGGATTTAGATGTTTTTAGACACATTTACTAGGATAATTCTAGGAAATCCCTTATCTTTCTATTGTGTTGCTAGTGTTTTAGCGAGATTTAAGGGGAACATTATCACAATTTCAAAATGGTTAAAACCAATAATCTGTTCCCAGTGGCTTATTTTATTTTTTGAATTTTTTTTCAAAATTTTACCCATCCCGGAATATCTCTAAAATAAAGCTTTTAAGTGCTTTTTTTTCGCTCTCTCGAAGCCACTGTTCATTTTCCTGTGACGTCATACAGTGCTGCCAATACAAACAAACAATGGCGGATACCACAGCAAGATATAGCGACATTAGCTTGGATTCAGACTCTGATTTCAGCGGCTTATTCGATTCAACAGATTACGCATGTATTGAAACGGACGGTGGAGTATGGATTCAGGTAGCGAAAACAAAATTGAAGAAGAAACTGAAGCTATTGAGCGAATAGCTAATGACGCTAATCGACCATGTCTGCATTAGCATCGCCGGTAAAATGTGCAGACCAACAATCAGAAGTTTCGCATCTTGTGACACTGGATCAATTTAAATCTGTCGATTGGTAAGTGTTTGTTTGGCATTAAATGTGGGTGGAAGGAAACGCTGGATGTAAATATAGTTTCAAATGTACATACAGCTAGCCTAAATTGCATGTTAGCATCGATTAGCTGGCAGTCATGCCGTGACCAAATATGTCTGATTAGCACATAAGTCAATAACATCAACAAAACTCACCTTTGTGATTTAGTTGACTTTATCGTTACAAATGCATCTGCAGGTTATCCATACATCTCTGTGCCACGTCTGCCTTAGCACCGCCGGTAAAATGTGCAGACACTCCGGCACATTCAATTGGCGTCTGGCGGCAGATTTTTTTGACTTTTTCGTTGGAAATGCATCTGCTTTGAGTGTCGCAGGATATCCACGCAATCTTGCCATCTCTGTACTAGCATAGCTTTCGTCGGTAAAGTGTGCGGAACAAACGACTGATCATTTCGTCGGCTTTCCCCACACCCTCGTATTTTGAACAAATTTCTTCCAATTTCTTGCCACTTTCGCTTCTTTGGGCAACTTGAATCCCTCCCTGTTAGTGTTGTTACACCCTCCGACAACACACCGACGAGGCATGATGTCTCCAAGGTTCCAGAAAATGGTCGAAAAAAATGGAAAATAACAGAGCTGAGAGCCGGTGTTTGTAATGTGTTTGAGAAAATGAAAATGGCGGCTTTATTACCCAGGTGACGTCACGTTCTGACGTCATCGCGCCGAGAGCGATAAACAGAAAGGCGTTTAATTCGCCAAAATTCACCCATTTAGAGTTCGGAAATCGGTTAAAAAAATATATGGTCTTTTTTCTGCAACATCAAGGTATATATTGACGCTTACATAGATCTGGTGATAATGTTCCCCTTTAAATAGTACCTGATAGTCAGAGGGGGTTTTCCACGGGTGTGTTGACGCCAGTCTCTGAGGGAAGTCGACGGCAGCCGCATGGACGGCGCAAGCTCAGCTGATCTCGGGTAATAGGCGACTTTTTACCACAATTTTCTCACCGAAACCTGCCGGTTGACAAGTGGTCGGGAACCATGTTCGCTTGACTACTCTGATCCATACTAAAGCTTCACCTCTGGGAATTTGTGTGGCTAAAGGCTAAAGCTTCCCACATCCATCTTTCTACTTTGACTTCTCCATTATTAATTGAACAAATTGCAAAAGATTCAACAACACAGACGTCCAGAATACTGTGTAAATGCGCCATGAAAAGAGACGACTTTTAGCCGCAAATGGTGCTGCGCTTATATGTCCCCTGCAACCCGGGACGTCACGCGCACGCGTAATCATTCCGCGATTTTTTCAACAAGAAACTCCGCGGGAAATTTAAAATTGTAATTTAGTAAAATAAACTGGCCGTATTGGCAAGTGTTGCAATGTTAATATTTCATCATTGATATATAAACTATCAGACTGCGTGGTTGGTAGTAGTGGGTTTCAGTAGGCCTTTAAGGATTTAGATTTTCACAAAAAATGGTTTGGAATATTCGATAGTTGATTTACCATATTTTCTGGACCACATGGTGCACCAGATTATAAGGTGCACTGCCATTGAGCGGCGGGTCTATTTAGATCTACTTTCATACAAAAGGTGCACTAAATTAAAAGGCGCAATAATGGGGTCATATTATGATTTTTTTTTTTATGAAACAAAAACGCTTCCTTGTGGTCCACATAACATGTATTGGTGGTTCTTTGATCAAAGTGCTTCATAGATTGTTTTACAGATCATTTTCAAGTAGCTTTCTGACAATCTCTTCAGGATGTGCAGTTTTGTGGGCGGTCTTACCTACTTAGCTCACCTTTCGACATCGTCTTCTCGCCGTCATCTTTGTTGTAGTGGTGTAGCGTGCAAGGACGGGAGTGGAAGAAGTGTCAAAAGATGGAGCTAACTTTTTTAATGACATTCAGACTTTACTTCAATAACGGAGCAGCATCTCCTCCGTGGCTCACTAGCAAAACCGTCCGACCTATCTAAACTAAAGTTCAGTTGGTGAAATATATAAACCCACTATGCTGGTAATTTCTAGCACTTCGATAGCGACATACAAGTTAGAACTTTACACTGCTTCATATTAGAAATGGCAACAGCGGCGAGTGAATGTCCCGTGACAAGAAGTTGAAGAAAAAGACGCTGGTTGACTACGTTGACTACGGACTACAATGGCAGAAATGCGAACATTTTTAGGACTTATGCAGATCTCAAATACACATCAGCCGGTACCAGTAGGTAAGAAGTGTTTGTTTTGGATAATATTGCAAAACAAAACGACAGATAATGTCTGCTAATGGGTGCCCCCTGCTTGGCACTCAGCATCAAAGGTTGGAATCGGGGGTTAAATCATCAAAAATAATTCCCGGGCGCGGCCACCGCTGCTGCCCACTGCTCCCCTCACCTTCCAGGGGGTGTTCAACGGTTGATGGGTCAAATGCAGAGAAAAATTTTCCCACACCTAGTGTGTGTGACAATTATTGGAACTTCAACTTCATTTTGCGGTCCTTACACACACACACAATAATACTCGTATGTTGACAATCCAAGCAGTGCGGGTTCATAGCTTACCAAAGTCATACTAAATGATTTTGACAGATTTTTGAGTGCCGTGTATAATGTTCTATATTCTGAATGGAACATTTAAAGTTGTTGTGGTGTTTATTGGCGTCATCTTGCAGTCTACACGTATCTCTTATGTGTGACTACTATCTACTGGTCACACTGTACCAAATAAAATAGCTTTGAGGTCAGTATCCACAACCAGAATTATTCTGTCCATTAGGTGCACCGGGGTATAAGGCGCAGTGTCGATTTTTGAGAAAAATTAAAGGCTTTTGAGTGCGCCTTGTAGTCCGAAAAATACGGCAAGTTATGCTACTGCATGCAGTATAGTACATGTATTTTT
Source organism: Nerophis ophidion (assembly GCF_033978795.1). Classification (NCBI taxonomy): domain Eukaryota; kingdom Metazoa; phylum Chordata; class Actinopteri; order Syngnathiformes; family Syngnathidae; genus Nerophis; species Nerophis ophidion. The sequence goes on from NC_084626.1 coordinate 40,859,125, forward strand.
TTCTGTGAAATGGAAAGAACAAATGCATTTAGTAGGACAATGCAAATTACTGACACATTTTCCCAGGCTTTCACAGGCCCATATAAAGTGACGTGGAGGGCCATATCTATAAGTTTGACACCTGTGTTCGAGTCATACTAGTCTATTGTAGTTACTAAAATGTTATTAATCAGACATTTGTATTGTGCACTTGTGAGATAAATGCAATCTGTGTTTCTCTCATGCTTGAAGGGAGGCGTTGCGATGGACGATCTTCTCCATGCAGGCCACTGGCCACGTCCTGCTGGGCTCCTCCTGGTACATGGAGCAGCTTCTGGAGGAGGAAGAGGGGTTAGAAGAGAGAGGAGAAAAGGCCCTGGCCTTTCCCCGGGAGAGCAGAATAAGGCAGCTGCAGAACTTGCTGCTGGGTCGAGTCGCAAACTGAGGTTGGACTCTGCATGTCTGTTTTCCCCCCGCAAGAGCGTCCGAAACTGTTTACATCTCCCAGCTGAAGAGACCGCAGCTGCAACACCATAATCAAATAATGTCATCCTATTGAGATGAGTGAATAAAACGAAGCACTTTTAATTTCAAACTGTTTTGAGCCTACGGTCATGAATGGCAACAGGTCCAGCGGTCTCTCCCACGCTGCCTTAATTGTCCCCAGCTTTCACTGTTCTGTCATCTGCAGCCTGCTTGAGGAGCGCAGAAGCAAACCATTACCCAGAGATTTCTGCTGCACAAGTGTCACTTTGACCATCTTATCAAAGATGCCCTCAGAATCTGAACAGCTCTTTGACTAATTGTTAGAAGTACTACTCCTTTTTTAATGTAACTGTTATTTATAAATAATAGTGATGTAAGGGTAGAAGGTTGATCTTAAGTCCAGTATCAAAATGTCCAGTTTATGAACTGCTGATACCAATAGAAATGTGCACGTTTTGTATTTCTTTGAATTTCCTTATATTAAACTGTTTATCTGCATATGCACACAATATTCCAGAGTGCATCTAATTGTCTACATGCACACAATCTACCTCAGACACGTTTGGAGCTCCCAATGACTGATGTTGATGCTACTTAAAGGCGCCGCCCCCTTTTCCTCCTCGTCCTCTGCTGTGTGCATCCATCAGGGCAGTGAGCCGCGAGCATCCTGTGTAGGTCCGCACGTTCCATTGAGGAAAGCTGATTTCACTTGCGTGCTTCTCAGGTGGCCACGGGGGAGGAACCTGCTGTGAGGCTGCTGCAGATCAACATGTGCTCGCATAGAAGACTCCGTTCTCATCTCCTTTCTGCTGGCGGACATGGATAGTAACTGAAGTGCCAAAGGTAAGAGAGTACCTGTTTTATAACAACTCACGTTATCTTGCAGATATGTTACAGGTTGTTAAAAGGAAAACTTTGCAAAAACATGCACGTGCAACAATACCACTTCATTATAGAAAACATGTTCAGCTTTCTGGACAGGGGACTCCAAAGTGTGGCTCGGAGGCAATTTAGATCCCATTGTTAGTTTTTGGTATTGAGGGGGAAAAGGTCGATCAAAGAGGCTCGATGTAGAGATAAAAAGCTGAAATGTTGATGCCAATCATGATGCAAAGCTTTATCACAACGTTTTAATATCAAAATGTCAGACCGTTGTTTCAGTGGGATCTACTAGATGCACAAAATATTGATTTGCAAGAGAAAATTTGCTTTTTATTCGAGTCTGGAGGAGTTTTGTGCGTGGGACGTGGGAGTGGGTGCTTGACTCTTCCAGCTAGTGGATTTCTCCCACGCTCTCAGGGGACTTCTCCCCGCAGCAAAAAAAAAAAAGATAAACAACTCTCAGCACATTTACTTTGTACACTGTGTTTTGTTTAATTGTGTAGTGTTCACGGCTCACTGTTAATTGTGTCCTTCAGTAATTAACAACTAAAGTGGCATGTTTATTTGAATGGGAGACTTATGCTGCAATTTAGCAACAAGACGTTGGCGTCCAAGACGAACTGAACAGTCGATTGAATTCTCTGAGAATACAAAAACTTGGATAAATTAAAACAGGGGTGTCAAACTCGTTTTCATTTAGAGCAGGGGTGGGGAACTTGTGGCTCTTTAGATGACTACATCTGGCTCTAAGATAAATCTTAGCTGACATTGCTTAACACGATAAGTAATGAATAATTCCGCTGGTAATCACAGTGTTAAAAATGACGTTCAAATTATATAACATTCTCTTTCATTTTAATCCAACCATCCATTTTCTGTCCCACCTGTTCAAGAAGTGGCATTAATGGTAAGAAGTATTATATTTGTTATTGGTTAGCTTTAGAATAACAATGTTATTAAAAAGAATAGGAGGCTTATTATACTCTAAAAATGTTGGTCTTACTTAAAAATGCACGCATTTAGCTGTATTCAGTGTTAAAAAATATTATGTGGCTCTCACGGAAATACATTTTGAAATATTTGGCTTTAATGGCTCTCTCAGCCAAAAAGGTTCCCGACCCCTGATTTAGAGCCACGTTGCAGTTTTGGCTGCCCTCAGAGGGCCGGCCACTTGTAACATTAATAAAAGAAACAAACATGTATAAGGATTAGCCACATGATATTGTCACACGATTACCTGTGCATTTGATTTAAAAAAAATTATATTTGACCTCCACTGTAAGAAAAAAATTTGGATTTTGCGGTCAAAAAATGGCAAATTTTACCATAAAACTTACAGTACAATGGTCGCTATTTTCACTGTAAAATTCTGGTGATTCAGCTGCCAGTCTGTTGTTTTGCATTAAAAAATATGGTTGCTATTTTCACAGTGTAAATGTAAATGTAAAAATGGTAAGTTTTTTTATTTTTATGGTAAGAATCTGCAGGCCAAGCAGTTTAAAAACATAAAATAATTTGTCATGTTTACAGTGTACAATTTGATGGATAACTTGCTTTGAAATTATAAGGCTATGTAGATATTTGTGTTTTTAACCTGAAATGTTTAGAATGTTCGTTAATATATCTGTTGTATTAGATAGATAAAGTTTAAAAACTATAACTGCATGCAGTACATCGCTTTTTTTTTTTCAAAATAGAAAAACAAAGAGAGATAAAGTACTTCATTGATGCATATTATTTCCAAGCTTTCACCGGCTGTTCAAAATGATGTGGCAGGCCAGATATTGCCCCCTTGGCATTGAGTTTGACACCTGTGAATTTGAATTAGATCATCAATTGAGTTATACTAGTTGAAATGACTGTAAATAAATGTCAGAATTAGGGCTGGGCGATATGACCTTTTTTTAATATCTCTATTTTTAGACCATATTGCGATACACGATATATATATATCCATATTTTGCCTTGGCTATGAATTAACACTTGATACATATAATCACAGCAGTATGATGATTCTGTGTGTCTACATTAAAACATTCTTCTTCATACCGCATTAATATACTGTATGCTCATTTTAAGCTTTCATGCAGAGAAGGAAATCACAACTACCGTATTTCCTTGAATTGCCGCTAATTCATTTAAAACCTCTTCTCACTCCTGCGCTTACCAAAGGCATGCGGTAAAAGTAAGCATGCGCTAATTATTTTAAAACCTCCTCTCACTCCGGCACTTACCAAAGGCTTGCAGTAAAAATTTGAGTGTGATGTAAGCTTGGACCTTAAATCCTACTGAATAGCTCTTAATCTTCTTCCCTTTATGCAATTTCAAATTACCGGTTTTGAAATCATTCTCCTTCATTGTGAAAATGATGACAGGGGAAGTGTCACTCATGACGTCACGAGTTTGACCAGGCGGTAATAATAAGCATGCGCTAATTATTTTGCGAAGCGAGTTTGACCCGGCAGTAATTCAAGGCAGGCGCATACTATATGCCCTGCGGCAATTCAAGGAAATACGGTGAGTCAATTGAGCAAAACTGTATTTATTAAGCAGTGGCACAAACATGTCATTTCTGAAACAGAAAGTGCAAGATTGTTAGAGATATTTTATATGTCAAATAAAAATGAGCTGCACAATAGGAAATGAAATAGTGTTCGTCCTTCGCCAGGTGGTAGGTTGCTACGGATGTTATTAAATTCTGTTTCATACGGTGTTGATCTGGAAATGTTTGCCTCGGCATTTTGATGGTGTGGGCGTGTGGCATCGAAGGGAGATATTGATGCGCGGAGTAATCACTCTTCATTCTCTAGCAGGTGACTTTTCAAATGATGCTACATATTAGCAGTAATGCTAATTTTTGTAGCAACGCTTTTGCCCCACACTTGACAAATCACGGTTGTCTGTTCGACATATTCCCACTTGAAGTCAAACACCGCAAGACGATGGACACCCTAATGTTTTTCTTGGGAATACATTTATTTGTTACCAGATTCCCACCTTCTTTTCCTCGTATCACCACTCGCATGGCTCTGCTAGCATCACAGCTAACGTTACCCATGCCGCTACCTCTGATCCGCGAGGGCGTATACATATGTGACATGTAAGAAGGTGGGCTTGCTGTCTGTGAGGAGGAGAGACAAGAAAGAGCGAGAAGAGCCTGTAGTGTAATGCCCGCAGTTAAAAGCAACCGCGTGAGAACGTATACTCAAATATCACGATATCGTCATTTTCTATATCGCGCAGAGACAAACCCGCGATATATCGTGTACATCGATATGTATCGCCCAGCCCTGGTCAGAATTAAATTGGGCGGTATGGCGTAGTGGGTAGAGCGGCCGTGCCAGAAACCTGAGGGTTGCAGGTTCGCTCCCCGCCTCTTGACATCCAAATTAATGCCGTTGTGTCCTTGGGCAGGACACTTCACCCTTGGCCCCGGTGCCGCTCACACTGGTGAATAAATGATGAGGGAATGATTGGTGGTGGCCAAAGGGGCCGTAGGCGCAAACTGGCAGCCTCGCTTCCGTCAGTCTACCCCAGGGCAGCTGTGGCTACAAATGTAGCTTACCACCACCAGGTGTGAATGAATGATGGGTTCCCACTTCTCAATGAGCGCTTTGAGTATCTAATAATAGAAAAGTGCGATAAAAAATCTAATCCATTATTATTATTATTTTTATAATTATTATTTATTGTCCAACCATCTTCTACCGCTTATTCCCTTTGGGGTTGCAGGGGGCGCTGGTGCCTATCTCAGCTACAATCGGGCAGAAGGCGGGGTACACCTTGGACAAGTCGCCACCCCATCGCACCAACACACCCAGATGCTTAAATTGAAAACATGGACAAATACACAGATCGACTGCTTGATCTGTGGGATTTGATGATCTCAAATGTTTCCATCTCTAAAACACTGACATATTTCAAATTGTATCGATGTCTTCGGATGGTGGCGATTTTAACAAAGCTCGGTTGATAGAGTGGCTGTGCCAGCAACTTGAGGGTTGCAGGTTCGATTCCCTAGTCACTGCCGTTGTGTCCTTGGGCAAGACACTTTACCCACCTGCTCCCAGTGCCACCCACACTGGTTTAAATGTAACTTAGATATTGGGTGTCACTTTGTAAAGCGCTTTGAGTCACTTGAGAAAAGCGCTATATAAATATACTTCACTTCACTTCACGAGTCATTTATTCACTTTGTATGCACTGTTTTTCCATGAAAAATATTGCATGCAAAACTCATTGTCTGTAAACATTACCGCAGAGTTTAAATGTTAACAATAATTTAATCAAAAGCAAAACAATCCGTATTAACACAGGCTCTCACGGTCATCCAATCGCGATATGTTCATCTTACTTATTTGTAGTAATGTTCTTTCATACTTTGTCACTTTTTTTAAAAATATTTTTTAAATTTAATTTGTCGCCATATTTAAAACGAAAAACTCTTCGTTGACTAACCTTTTTTGTCAACGTTAAAGTTAAAGTATCATTGATTGTGACACAGGCACTAGGTGTGGTGAAATTACTCTGCATTTGACCCATCCCCATGTTCACCCCATGGTAGGTGAGGGGAGCGGTGAGCAGCAGCGGTGGCCGCGCTCAGGAATTATTTTGGAGATTTAACCCCCAATTCCAACACTTGATTCTGAGTGCCAAGCAGGGAGGTATTGGGTCCCATTTTTAGTTTTTGGTATGACTCTGCCAGGGTTTCAACTTGCGACCTACTGATCTCAGGGCGGACACTAACCATTGAGCAGTTACATCCATGTAGGTATTGTATCAGTTTAAGGCTTTAACATAGTTGCGATCAATAGATGTCATTAGAAAGTTTAGTGCAGGGGTCACCAACGCGGTGCCCGCGGGCACCTGGTAGCCCGTAAGGACCAGATGAGTCGCCCGCTGGCCTGTTCTAAAAATAGCTCAAATAGCAGCACTTACCAGTGAGCTGCCTCTATTTTTTAAATTTGATTTATTTACTAGCAAGCTGGTCTCGCTTTGGTCGACATTTTTAATTCTTAGAGAGACAAAACTCAAATAAAATGTGAAAATCCAAGAAAATATTTTATAGACTTGGTCTTCACTTGTTTTTACTTCTTATAACTTTCAGAAAGACAATTTTAGAGAAAAAATACAACCTTAAAAATGATTTTAGGATTTTTAAACACATACCTTTTTAAATTCCTTCCTCTTCAATTTAAATCAATGTTCAAGTAAATTTATTTTTTTATTGTAAAGAATAAATCATTTTAGCTTCTGTTTTTTCGACAAAGAATATTTGTGAAATATTTCTTCACTTATGATTAAAATTCAAAAAAATTATTCTGGCAAATCTAGAAAATCTGTGGAATCAAATTTAAATCATATTTTAAAGTCTTTTGAATTTATTTAAAAAATGTTGTTCTGGAAAGTCTAGAACAGGGGCGCTCACACTTTTTCTGCAGGCGAGCTACTTTTCAATTGACCAAGTCGAGGAGATCTACCTCATTCCTATTTATAATTTATATTTATTTATTTATGAAAGAGACATTTTTGTTAACAAGTTAATGGTGTTTAATGATAATACAAGCATGTTTAACACACATAGATTCCTTTCTTTCATGAAGACAAGAATATAAGTTGGTGTATTTGATTCTGATGACTTGCATTGATTGGAATTAGACAGTGGTGCCGATAACGTCTGCATTTTCAAATGGAGGAAAAAAAAAAAGTTCTCCTTTCTGTCCAATACCACATGAAAGTGGTTTGATTTGGCATCTCATTTGTCCAACTTGCATACTCGTTTTTAAACACTTTGTTATGAGAGTTGCATATGTGTGTGGCCCTTTAATGTCTGGCAGCAGGTAAGTGACGTCAGTGAGTGTGCGGGTGGGCAAGCAAGTGAGAAAGCGGTCGCTGAGGGCGGGGGAGAAATACATTGGCATCAAACTCCGTAGCTTGTTAGCTTGTGCACGCTAGCTTTCTGAGACTCTTATTTTGTTAGCACAGGCAGGACGAAACATGTCTTTTATGGTGAAGACAGGAACTGTGCAGTCGGTCTTTAGAGTTTTGACAGTAGGTACGGAGTCTCTAGAAATAAAATGTTTCTCTGCGTCCGCCCTGTTAGTGATTTTTTTCTTAAATATGAGCTCGCAGCAGCCAGCGTCATCTCACAAGATCCTCGGGTGCCGAGAATGTCAAACAACTGACGAAAGTGAAGTCTTGGTATGATTGATGATTGCTCATTTTTATGTATATTTTTTAATGCCTGGCTTGAGATCGACTGACACACCCTCCGAGATCGACCAGTCGATCGCGATCGACGTAATGGGCACCCCTGGTCTAGAAGAACTAAGGATTTGTCTGTGTTAGAAATATAGCTTGGTCCGTTTTGTTATATATTCTAACAAAGTGCAGATTGGATTTTAACCTATTTGAAACATGTCATCAAAATTATACATTTATTGTGAGAAATCATTAAGATGATCAGTGTTTCCACAAAGATAAATATCATTATTAATAACATAGAGTTAAAGTTAAATTGAGCAAATTGGCTATTTCTGGCAATTTATTTAAGTGTGTATCAAACTGGTAGCCCTTCGCATTAATCAGTACCCAAGAAGTAGCTCTTGGTTTCAAAAAGGTTGTAGACCCCTGGTTTAGTGGATGTACATTTGAGAAAGTGTGATGTCATAAACATACTTTGGATTATTCGTACTGTGGTGTATCAATAAGTTCTATTATTGGTAAAGCCATTTGTCTGGTGTAGTGACCATCCTTATTGGAAAACCAACAACATAGCATATTAATCATTCTATTTTAAGGTCTTTGTAAATACACACGCTACAATTTTTAACTTAATTAGAAGTGAGCTATCGATTCTAAAACTTTAACCCTAACCTAACCCCATTTTTTTATCAACATTTTTACTCTACCTCATCATTATGCACTTCCATAAATGGTAACAATAATTCTAAACAGCTCATTGTCTAGTTTGTGTTCTTTCTTTAAACATACCCATCCATCCATTTTCTACCGCTTGTCTCTTTCAGGGTCGCGGGGGGTGTTGGAGCCTATATTCGGGTATCACAATTACCTCATCTTTACACACTTTCTTAAATGCCAACATAATGATTTTCTTTCATACTTTGGAAATATAAGTATACTGAACAAAAATATTAACACAGCACTTTTGCTTTCGCTTCCATTTTTCATGAGTTGACCTCAAAGATGTTAAACTTTTACTACGGTATATACACAAAAGACATTCCTTTCAAATATTGTTCACAAATCTGTCTAAAGCTGTGTTAATGAGCATTTCTTCTTTGTCAAAATAATCCATCCCACCTAACAGGTGGCATATTAAGTTGCTGGTTAAACAGCATGATTATTGCACAGGTGTTTCCCAGGCTGCCCACAATAAAGGTCACTCTAAAATATGCGGTTTTGCTTTATTGGGGGTCTAGGGTAAAATTGCTGGATATTGGCAGGAACTGGAACACGCTGTTGTATACGCCGATCCACAGCATCCCAAACATGCTCAATGAGTGACATGTCCCGCGAGTATGCTGGCCATGCAAGAACTGGGATGTTTTCAGCTTCCAGGAATTGTGTACAGATCCTTGCAACATGAGGTGATGGTTTCGGATGACTGGGCCCCAGGATCTCTGTGCATTCAAAATGCCATCAATAAAATGCATTTGCGTTCGTTGTCCATAACATATGCCTGCCCATACCATAACCCCAACCTGTACCACTCGATTCACAGCGTTGACATCAGCAAACCGCTCTGCCATCTGCCCTTAACAGTGAAAACCGGGATTCATCCGTGAGAACACCGCTCAAACGTGCCACATTCCATCGAATGTGAGCATTAGCCCACTCAAGTCGGTTACGACGATGAACCACAGTCAAGTCGAGACTTCGATGAGGACGACGAGCATGTAGCTGAGCTTTCCTGAGACGGTGTCTGTTTGTGCAGAAATTCTTAGCTTATGCAGGACAATTGTTACAGAAGCTGTCTGGGTGGCTGGTCTTAAACAATCATGGAGGTGCACCTGCTGGATATGGAGGTCCTGTCCTGGTGTGGTCACACGTGTGGCCGGTTGAATGTACTGCCAAATTCTCTGGCACACCTTTGGAGATGGCTTATGGTAGATAATGAACGTTCAATTCATAGGCAACAGCTCTGATGGACATTCCTGCTGTCACCATGCCAACTGCAAGCTCCCTCAAAATCTGTGGCATTGTGCTGTGATAAAACTGCCCATTTCAGGCTGGCCTGTTATTTTGAGCAGCCTAAGCCCCACCTGTGCAATAATCATGCTGTTTAATCCACATCTTGACATGCCGCACCTGTGAGGTGGGATGGATTATCTTGGCAAAGAAGAAATGCTCACTAACACAGATTTAGACATCCATCCATCCATTTCCTACCGCTTATTCCCTTTCGGGGTCGCTGGCGCCTATCTCAGCTACAATCGGGCGGAAGGTGGGGTACACCCTGGACAAGTCGCCATCTCATCGCAGGGCCAACACAGACAACATTCACACTCACATTCGATAAATAAATAAATGGGTTGTACTTGTATAGCGCTTTTCTACCTTCAAGGTACTCAAAGCGCTTTGACACTACTTCCACATTTACCCATTCACACACACATTCACACACTGATGGAGGGAGCTGCCATGCAAGGCGCCAACCAGCACCCATCAGGAGCAAGGGTGAAGTGTCTTGCTCAGGACACAACGGACGTGACGAGGTTGGTTCTAGGTGGTATTTGAACCAGTGACCCTCGGGTTGCGCACGGCCACTCTCCCACTGCGCCACGCCGTCCCTAAATTCACACACTTGGGCCAATTTAGTGTTGACAGCTATGTGAAAAATATTTGGAAGGAATAGGTATTTTGTGTATATAGTAAAAGATTTAAATCTTTGAGTTCAAATCATGAAAAATAGAAACAAAAATAAAAGTTCTGTATTTATATTTTTGTTCAGTGTATTTTATTTTCTAATTGACACTTATCCATAAAATGTATTTTTCCCCCGTAAAGAATTACTTCGAAATTATAAAATGTATTTAACTTTTTCAAAGTTTTTTCCCATTTTAGAAAAGTTTTTTTTTCCCCTTTCTTGTATATTTTTATTTATCTGTTTAGCTAAAGTAAATACAACCAATACATTGACGTATGATTTTTTTTTTCTTTTTTTTTTAGGGTCTTTAACGTGAAAAAACTGAAATACCACAATTTATACTATGAACATTTATTTAAAAAAAACTGTACGGTTTTTAAAAAAATTTTTTTTTTGCAAATGGTTCTGGCAAATTTGCTTTGCACATATTTTAGTGATTTAAAAAAAATATCGATGCAGTAAAATTGTTCAACACGTGATTAGGAAAAAAAAAACCTAACAAGAATTGCAAAAAGAAACGAGTAATTGACAGGTATAATTACTTTAAAATATAGCCTTCACTAAAATAGTGTTTTAAATGAGCAGGATGCAGTATATCTATCTACTCTTGCAGGGGTTAACGATGCATAATATACATAATTGTGTAGACGAGTTGGGGTGGGTATGGCTTAACATTACCTTAATAGGTGTACAAATGCAGTAAAATCGTTCAAGAAGGAAATGTGCCAGTTTAGTGTTAAACGTAGCATATTGCTACCAAAGACAAAAACATTTTTTTTTAAATGGATAAATTCTGGAAAAAAAGAATCATGCTAAATACTATCAAATGAAAGAAACAATGCAGTCATAAGAAAAGCAAAAAAAAATAGGTCAAAGCTATAATTGCTTTAAAATGGAGCCCATCCATCCATTTTCTGCTGCTTGTCCCTTTTGGAGTCGTTAGAGCCTATCTCAGCTGCATTTGAGCAGAAGGCGGGTTACACCCTGGACAAGTCGCCACCTCATCGAAGACAGACAACACTCACATTCACACACTGCAAAAAGTCAGTGTTCAAAAACATGGAAAAAAAATACATAAATGAGGAGTGTTTTATTTGAACGAAGCAAAATTATCTGCCAATAGAACAAGAAAATTTGGCTTGTCAAGACTTTCCAAAACAAGTCAAAATAGCTAACCTCAATGATTCCCAACATACCTTAAAAAATAAGTATATTCTCACTATTAACAAGTGCACTTTACTTAGTTAAAAAAACAGACTTTTTTTCTCAGTATGTTGAAAAAAAATTTTCAATTGCGTAAATGCTTGTGCCATTATCTTGACATAATATGTGCTCGGCATTGCAGTTCTTAAAACCAGCAAACTTGTACTAAAAACTAGTTAATTTTTCTTAATGGAAAGGCAACAGTTTGTTACTCTCGGGGTCTCCTAGCCGCTCAGGCAAATCTTATGGTCTAAAAATGCTTTTTCCTAACGATAACATGAAATCGTCGCGCCGAGTGCGTGCTCTTTCAGCCAATTAGTGCGCAAGGAATACATCTGAATGTGCATGAACCATTTATGTTGAAAATGTTTGATATATAAATGTTTAAATATTAACTGTCAGTTTACTGTACTGTGCCAACTGTACTACTACAGTAAATGAGTCCATCTTTTCTATTTTTTTCATTGAAAATAAAACAAAGTCCATTTGGCCGTCATCTGTTTTAATTACAAGACACAATTGTGTCAAAGTCATGATTTTTTTTTAATCTCATGCTTGAAAAAAGAAATGATTACTTTGAAAAAGCAGTTTTATTTTTGTAAGTGTTGACACAGCTTTGCAACATTTGATATTCTAGTTTCGAGCATGTTTTACTCAATATAGGTCATCAAATCTCAGCAACAAGCTGTAATATCTTACTGAGATCCTATAGGACTAAACACTTAAAACAAGTAAAACGCTAACATTAATCTGCTTAGTGAGAAGAATTATTTTATCAGACAGAAAATAAGCAAATATCTCCCTTATTTGAGATATTTAATCTTACTTAGAGTTAACTTTTTGCAGTGCACACTAGGGTCAATTTAGTGATGCCAATCATTTACTAAAAATAGTGATTTTAAGTAAATAGGATGCAGTACATCCACTCTCCTGCAGGGGGTCAACAATGCAAAAATAATTGTGTAAACAAGTAGGGGTATGGTCGCCTGCTATTCATTTACAAGGCTGTTGGCTGGAGAGACATTCTACTTTTTTAAATTTGTGAGAGACTGCAAATTGAGGGAATGAAATAATTAACCTCACCACAACTACTCTATTATACTTAAGTTAAAGAGCAAAAAAACCCTGTATTGCATTTCGTTGCAATTTTTTCTTGCGAATTACAGTGCCTCCTTTAGCTGACAATACATTCATTCCTCAATGAACATTTAGGTCCTTTCGTATTTCCTTGAAACTCTTGCTAAATATGCTCAAAGCCAGCGGTCAGTATTTAAAGACAAGTACAGTGTACTAGGCTACTCTGTCATTGCAGCGTTTTAAAAGGCTCACCTAGAATGTCTTTGGGAGTAGAAGATGGCTGCCATCGCCGACCCTGACCAGTTAATGGCTCCCACACTAAGAATAGAATAGATCTTTGTCATTGTGCATTGTACAACATAATTGTAAGCAAAATTAATTTAGTGCAAATTCATAACACATAAAAACATAGATAAATACATAAAAATACCAAGCTCACAACGCATTGCTGCGGCTGTACGGTTTGTTTATGTTAAGTACCACCACAATGACATTAGTAGTAGTAGGCCAAAGTAGTCATTAAAAAAAGGCAGGGGTTTTATTTAACAAGTATATTTAATACTTTTTTATACTGTAACATTCTACGCATTTTGAATAATAACACTGTTTGAATATAAGAAAACAAACTACTTTAATCAAGTGATTCTGGCGTACCGTCAGGGGTGTCAAACTAGTTTTCAATGAGGGCCAAATATAACAGTGGGTAATAAATATAAATGTATAAGGATTTGCCACGTGATATTATACAATCGCACACGCGTTTGATCATTATATAATTTTTTACATTTTCTGTAGACAGCCAGTGGAGTCGCCATCATTTTAGCGTAGAATTTACGGTGTTTTTTTTTTCACAAAAAATGTCTATAAATGTAAAAATGGTAACACTGTCAGGTTCAAACACCAAACTATTAAACGAGACAAGAAGCAAGGAATCGAGCAGAGACAGAGTTGAATTTTTGCTAATGAGGAGAGATGTACTGGGCTGTACACTCTTACAGTTTCACCCTACGCTTTAAGGCAGTGGTTCTCAAATGGGGGTATTTGAAGGTATGCCAAGGGGTATGTGAGATGTTTTAAAAAATATTCTAAAAACAGCAACAATTCAAAATCCCTTTATAAATATATTTATTGAATATTTCAACAAAATATGAATGTAAGTTCATAAACTGTGAAAAAAACAGCAATGCAATATTCAGTGTTGACAGCTAGATTTCTGTGGACATGTTCCATAAATATCGATGTTACACATTTCTTTTTTTGTGGAGAAATGTTTAGAATTAAGTTCATGAATCCAGATGGATCTCTATTATAATCCCCAAAGAGGACATTTCAAGTTGATTACTTCTATGTGTAGAAATCTTTATTTATAATTGAATCACTTGTTTGTTTTTCTACAAGTTTTTATATATTTTTATATATATTTTTTCCAAATACAAAAAGAAAAAGACCACTACAAATGAGCAATATTTTGCACTGTTATACAATTAATAAATCAGAAACTGATGACATAGTGCTGTATTTTACTTCTTTATCTCTCTTTTTTTTCAACCAAAAATGTTTTGCTGTGATTAGGGGGTACTTGAATAAAAAAAAAAAAAAACACAGAGGGTACATAACTGACAAAAGCTTTACAACCACTGCTCTAAGGTACAGTCTCATGTGCTCCTTTATTTATTCGAGAGGTCCCTAGTTAATGTCACCGAGGCTGCTTCTGAAAGGAGGGGTAATGCAAGCAACACCAGTAGTCACAATACATCATTATTCAGAATGGAAGTGTGCTTACACTCGTGATTTCACCCTGTTTTATCTGCGTTGAGGTACTCGATGTCCGTCTTGGGCTGTCAGCAGGCAGGGTCTGGAAACAAACTGCTGATACGAGGCAACTCTCAATGGAAGATTACAAGTTGTGCTTTTGCACAGATCGAAAAGTACAAGTTCAGCACAATTGATAATAACTATAGCGACGACCTTTAAGCATGGAGTTGTGTGATAACTTATACATAATTATTCAAACACAGTGTTTTTAACCTTAAAATTTTGGCAACTAAGAGGCCATTGTCTCATATATATGGTTGTTTTTTTTTCATAGTTTGGCCAAGGGTGAAATTATTAACACATTACCGTAAAATATCAAATATTATTTAGCTCATTCACGTAAAGGACTAGATGTATAAGATTTCATGGGATTTAGCGATTAGGAGTGACATATTGTTTGGTAAAGGTATAGCATGTTCTATATGTTATAGTTATTTGAATGACTCTTACCATAATATTTTAGGTTAACATAAATGTTGTCTGTCTATCTGTGTTGGCCTTGCGATGAGGTGGCGACTTGTCCAGGGTGTACCCCGCCTTCCGCCCGATTGTAGCTGAGATAGGCGCCAGCGCCCCCCGCGACCCCGAAAGGGAATAAGCGGTAGAAAATGGATGGATGGATGGATAGCAGGCACCTTCTCAGTTGGTTATTTATGCCTCATATAACGTTGTTCATAGGTTGATTGGCAACACTAAATTGGCCCTAGTGTGTGAATGTTGTCTGTCTATCTGTGTTGGCCCTGCGATGAGGTGGCGACTTGTCCAGGGTGTACCCCGCCTTCCGCCCGATTGTAGCTGAGATAGGCGCCAGCGCCCCCCGCGGCCCCACAAGGGAATAAGCGGTAGAAAATGGATGGATGGATGGATAACGTTGTTCACTATTATTTATTTTAAATTGCCTTTCAAATGTCTATTCTTGGTGTTGAGTTTTATCAAATACATTTCCCCTCCAAAATGCGACTTATACTCAAGTGTTTTTTTCCTTCTTTATTATGCATTTTCGGCAGGTGCGACTAATACTCTGGAGCGTCTTATACTCCCAAAAATGCGGCAATTTTATTTGTTTTGGAAAGTCTTGACAAGCCAAATTTTCTTGTTCTATTGGCAGAAAATTTTGCTTAGTTCAAATAAAATACCCCTCATTTTTGTATTTTTTGTTTTTGTTTTTGAACACTGACTTTTTGCAGTGTAATGAGTGTAAAACTATTTTTATCTTTTCTAGAACTTCAAATGTGTCAACTGGTTATTACGTGGGATCATAAATCCTGACGCATTTCCGGTATTTGGAACTACAATTATGGCGGGTGTCTTCACACTACAAAAATGGCAGCCGGGTATGACGTGGACCCTCCCCCCTGGCGACCGGTGCAATGGACGTCGAGTGGATCTTGCATAATATTGTGAGAGTCCAGTCCATAGTGGATCTAACATAATCGTGAGAGTCCAGTCCATAGTGGATCTAACATAATAGTGAGAGTCCAGTCCATAGTGGATCTAACATAATCGTGAGAGTGCAGTCCATAGTTGATCTAACATAATATTGTGAGAGTCCAGTCCATAGTGGATCTAACATAATAGTGAGAGTCCAGTCCATAGTGGATCTAACATGATATTGTGAGAGTCCAGTCCATAGTGGATCTAATATAATCGTGAGAGTCCAGTCCATAGTGGATCTAACATAATATTGTGAGAGTCCAGTCCATAGTGGATCTATCATAATAGTGAGAGTCCAGTCCATAGTGGATCTAACATAATAGTGAGAGTCCAGTCCATAGTGGATCTAACATAATAGTGAGAGTCCAGTCCATAGTGGATCTAACATAATAGTGTGAGAGTCCAGTCCATAGTGGATCTAACATAATAGTGTGAGAGTCCAGTCCATAGTGGATCTAACATAATAGTGAGAGTCCAGTCCATAGTGGATCTAACATAATAGTGTGAGAGTCCAGTCCATAGTGGATCTAACATAATAGTGTGAGAGTCCAGTCCATAGTGGATCTAACATAATAGTGAGAGTCCAGTCCATAGTGGATCTAACATAATAGTGAGAGTCCAGTCCATAGTGGATCTAACATAATATTGTGAGAGTCCAGTCCATAGTGGATCTAACATAATAGTGAGAGTCCAGTCCATAGTGGATCTAACATAATATTGTGAGAGTCCAGTCCATAGTGGATCTAACATAATCGTGAGAGTCCAGTCCATAGTGGATCTAACATAATATTGTGAGAGTCCAGTCCATAGTGGATCGAACATAATATTGTGAGAGTCCAGTCCATAGTGGATCTAACATAATAGTGAGAGTCCAGTCCATAGTGGATCTAACATAATAGTGAGAGTCCAGTCCATAGTGGATCCAACACAGGGGTCACCAACCTTTTTGAAACCAAGAGCTACTTCTTGGGTACTGATTAATGCAAAGGGCTACCAGTTTGATACACACTTAAACAAATTGCCAGAAATAGCCAATTTGCTCAATTTACCTTTAATAAATAAATCTATATATATAAAAAAATGGGTACTTCTGTCTGTTGTTATGTCGTACATTTTTTTTTCTTTTTACGGAAGTTTTTTTGTAGAGAATTGACGATCAAAAAAACAAACGGTTTAAAAGAGGAGAAAACAGGAAAAAAAATGAAAATTCAATTTTGAAACATAGTTTATCTTCAATTTCGACTCTTTAAAATTCAAAATTCAACCAAAAAAAAGAGAAAAACTAGCTAATTTGAATCTTTTTGAGAAAAAAAAAGAATTTATGGAACATGATTAGTAATTTTTCCTGATTAAGATAATTTTTTAGAATTTTGATAGCATGTTTTAAATATGTTAAAATTCAAACTGCACTTTGTTAGAATATATAACAAATTGGACCATGCTATATTTCTAACAAAGACAAATCATTATTTCTTCTAGATTTTCTAGAACAAAAGTATTAAAAGAAATTCAAAAGACTTTGAAATAAGATTTCAATTTGATTCTACAACTTTTATACATTTGCCAGAATAGTTTTTTTGAATTTTAATCATAAGTTTGAATAAATATTTCACAAATATTCTTTGTCGAAAAAACAGAAGTTAAAATGAAGAATTAAAATGTATTCTTTACAATAAAAAAAAAATAATTTACTTGAACATTGATTTAAATTGTCAGGAAAGAGGAAGGAATTTAAAAGGTATATGTTTAAAAATCCTAAAATCATTTTTAAGGTTGTACTTTTTCTCTAAAATTGTCTTTCTGAAAGTTATAAGAAGCAAAGTAAAACAATAAATGAATTTATTTAAACAAGTGAAGACCAAGTCTTTAAAATATTTTCTTGGATTTTCAAATTCTATTTGAGTTTTGTCTCTCTTAGAATTAAAAATGTCAAGCAAAGCGAGACCAGCTTGCTAGTAAATAAATAACATTAAAAAAATAGAGGCAGCTCACTGGTAAGTGCTGCTATTTCAGCTATTTTTTCGAACAGGCCAGCGGGCGACTCATCTGGTCCTTAGCACCGCGTTGGTGACTCCTGACGTAGACCTTCTTCGGTTCTGACGTATGGATCATAAATCATGAAGCATTTCCACTATGGAGGACTACAAACAAAATGGTGAATCATTTGATCTACAAAAATAGCGGATGGATATGACGTAGACCTGCTTCCCAAAACTACAAGAAATGCGGTGTGACGTAAGGCTATTTCTGTTTTGAGGAGGGTGAGGTTGTGGTTTGGGGGATGACGTCTGGGAAAAATACTACTGACAATAATTATATTCAAGTGTAAATATGAATTCACAAAAGAGAGAAACGGCTGAGGACAAGACTAGAAAAACACAAGTCAGGTGGAAGACAACATGAGCAAAGAAGAAAAAAAACAACTGAAGTTTATTGTGTCTAAGTTTTGTCGTTGTGCATTGTGGGTTTTTCTTTGATTTGTGCAGGAAGGAAAACCCAGCCTGCAAGAAAAAAAAAAAAAAAAAAAAGGAAGTCTTTGTGGTTTAGAAATGAAAACATCACGGTCTCCCAGTTGTACCGCTTACCTTCGCATCAAAGTATTCTCTGTTAATTGGCTGTTGACTGAGTGGCCCTTCATCTTGCAACTTTTTTTATCCCCCATTTGCGTCATCATGCTTTTACTTAGCCCGCTAATATTTTTAAATGGCTCGCCATTTCAGCTCCAAGATAAATAACTCTTTGTAGAGTCTGCTTGGAATGCTCAAACCTGCACCTTTCAACAACTGGAGTTTCCACCTGAATAATGGAAATGTTTCCCAATTTAAGGGAAAGCTATAACGGCAGTAATGGACACTCTTGCGCATATTGTCCCTCTCTTCTTCCTCTTTAATAACCAAAATCATACATAAGAGGTGAAGTCAAGTTTTCTATCTCCATATTTTATGCCAGCATGCACACGCCTGTGCTTCACCGTAGGCCAAAACTACAAACCCCGTTTCCTTATGAGTTGGGAAATTGTGTTAGACGTAAATATAAACAGAATACAATGATTTGCAAATCATTTTCAACCCATATTCAGTTGAATATGCTACAAAGACAACATATTTGATGTTCAAACTGATAAACATTTTTTTTCTTCTAAATCATTAACTTTATAATTTAATGCCAGCAACATGTGACAAGAAGTTGGGTAAGGTGGCAATAAATACTGATAAAGTTGAGGAATGCTCATCAAACACTTATTTGGAATATCCCACAGGTGTGCAGGCTAATTGGGAACAGGTGGGTGCCATGATTGGGTATAAAAACAGCTTCCCAAAAATGCTCAGTCTTTCACAAGAAAGGATGGGGCGAGGTACACCCCTTCGTCCAAAACTGCGTGAGCAAATAGTCAAACAGTTTAAGAACAACGTTTCTCAAAGTGCAATTGCAAGAAATTTAGGGATTTCCACATCTACGGTCCATAATATCATCAAAAGGTTCAGAGAATCTGGAAAAATCACTCCACGTAAGCGGCATGGCCGGAAACCAACATTGAATGACCGTAACCTTCGATCCCTCACTGTATCAAAAATCGACATCAATCTCTAAAGGATATCACCACATGGGCTCAGGAACACTTCAGACAACCACTGTTACTAAATACAGTTCGTCGCTACATCTGTAAGTGCAAGTTAAAGCTCTACTATGCAAAGCGAAAGCCATTTATCAACAACATCCAGAAAAGCCGCTGGCTTCTCTGGGCCTGAGATTATCTAAGATGGACTGATGCAAAGTGGAAAAGTGTTCTGTGGTATGACGAGTCCACATTTCAAATTGTTTTTTGAAATATTCGACATCGATCAAAGGGGAATCGAACCATCCAGACTGTTATCAACATAAAGTTCAAAAGCCAGCATCTGTGATGGTATGGGGGTGCATTAGTGCCCAAGGCATGGGTAACTTACACATCTGTGAAGGCACCATTAATGCTGAAAGGTACATACAGGTTTTGGAACCGGACTGTTGAACGACTGAAGCTCTACATAAAACAAGAATGGGAAAGAATTCCACTTTCAAAGCTTCAACAATTAGTTTCCTCAGTTCCCAAACGTTTATTGAGTGTTGTTAAAAGAAAAGGTGATGTAACACAGTGGTGAACATGCCCTTTCCCAACTACTTTGGCACGTGTTGCAGCCATGAAATTCTAAGTTAATTAATATTTGCAAAAAAAAAATGAAGTTTATGAGTTTGAACATCAAATATGTTGTCTTTGTAGTGCATTCAACTGAATATGGGTTGAAAAGGATTTGCAAATCATTGTATTCCGTTTATATTTACATCTAACACAATTTCCCATCTCATGGAAACGGGGTTTGTATTTAGGGTCCTCACAATAAGGTTAAGAGTGGAACTGACTCATTTTGTTGTTTTTGCCATGTTCCCCTATCTGTGTATTTAGGAATGTGAGTGTGTCACACACCTGTTATAGTGACACTGAATCAGTCAAGGTGGGCTTGTATGACACATATGTGCAAAACATTGCAAGAAATGTAAAAACAACAAATAGTAAAGCTTTTAGTATTGGAATGATGTCACCATGTATTAATGTGTTGCATTTCCTCTCAGCTCCCCTGGGTACTTCATTCTTTGTGCATGTACCCAAGTGCAGTAACAAACATTAAACATGTTTAAGCAGTCAAAATCCAACACAAAAACTATGTAATTTTCAGTTGTGAGAGGTTTTTATTGAACAATATGGAATAAAATAGGCTTTTAGTGTCATTGCCCATTAAGAACAATGAAATTGCGGAAGATCGGCCAGCAGCAAGGCACATGTGTACAATACATTTGTTACAGGTGAAAAATATATTAAATTCTGAAAAAGGTAGGTCAAAATCTGGCACATAAAAGTGTAGATATAGTGTGGTGCAAAATGTTAGGATGGCAACACAGTGAGAGAGGTAACAAACTGGCATATAAAAGTATATACCATATTTTTCAGACTATACTCAGGAGCGACTTATGTGTGAAATTATTAAAACATTACCGTAAAATATAAATATTTAGCTCATTCATGTAAAAAACTAGACGTACAAGATTTCATGGGATTTAGCGATTAGGAGTGACAGATTGTTTGGTAAACATATAGCATGTTCTATATCAGGGGTCGGCAACCTAAAATGTTGAAAGAGCCATTTTGGACCAAAAATACAAAAACAAATATGTCTGGAGCCGCAGAAAAATAAAAGCCACATTACATACAGATAGTGTGTCATGAGATATAAATTGAATTAAGAGGACTTAACCTTCGTCTTGTGTTAGGGTCGTTTTAGTTTTTAAATGCATAAAACACCACATTTATTTTTTTGCAGCAAAGCTTTTTGACTTTGTCAGGAACCTCTTTGTCAACAAAATAAAACATTTTAATTTTTTTCACTAAATTATAAAATGCTCTGGTAGAAATTATGCCCTTGGTGTTGTTAGGGTCGGTTTCGACCCAGTTATAAAAATAAGATGATAAAGCAATGATAAGAGCCAAAACTGAACACACTGACAGCCAGCTCCTCTCCCAATCATGTGAGCTTTAGTGGATTCTCATTTTACCTTGTTATCCTGTACAAAAACAAACAAAAGACGGACACTAAAAGTGTCACTTTTTGCCACTCTGATTTAGTTTTTTTATTAGTTTTGGAACTAGTAATCTATTTCTCTTGGTTTCATTTGCTTGATTGGTTGTTGTTTGTTTGATGTTGGATTTCTGTTGCTGAAAAAAATACTTTTTAGCCTTTTTCTTGAAGTAAATATATATGGGTCGAAATTGACCCGTAACACCATAGATGTTACTATAGTTAAAATTCTTAAAATGAAAAAATAAATAAAACACATTTATTTAAGAGATGTGTTCTAATACCCCTTAGTAATAGTTAGGTAACACAACAACCTTTTTTTTTATTTATATGATTCTCTTGAGGTTCGTTTTACCATTTTTAAAAATTGAAATCGAGGGGTATACTGACAAAAAAAGGCCCAATGGCCCAAACCAAAAATATTAAAACCAATATTTTCAAGGATAAGGAAGCCTAACGAGGTAACCAAGAGATGAGAAACAAATTGGATGATAGATAATTGTTTTTAGTGTATTTTACAGCTGATTTAAGACATGGGTCAAAACCGACCCGTTAACATAAGAGATGGTAACAGAAAACTAACACAAGAGGAAGGTTAAAGGAATACAAATGAGCTCAAATATAGCTACAAATGAGGCATAATGATGCAATATGTAGATATAACTAGCCTAAATAGCATGTTAGCATTGATTAGCTTGCACCTAATATGTCTGATTAGCACTCCACACAAGTCAATAACATCAACAAAACCCACCTTTGTGCTGTAACGCACAACGTTAAAAGTTTGGTGGAGAAAAAGAGATAGAAAAAGAAGTGGCATGAAACACGTCTTAGAAAGTTATACATGTAAACAAACTACGGTGCGTTCAAGGACCTCCAAAATTAGTAGGACAAAACGGCACTCACCAAATTCTCGAATCAATGAAGCATGTTTAATATAAACAGTGTGCTTTATAACAATTAGGATGGTTTGTGTTTGTCCTCCTCCAGAAACCATATTTAAACAAAAAATGCTTTTTTCCCCTCATCTTTTTCCGTTTTCATATATTTTGGAAAAAGCTCCAGAGAGCCACCAGGGCGGCTTCAAAACCGCGGGTTGCCGACCACCGGACTGGACGTATAAGATTTCATGGGATTTATCGATTAGGAGTGACAGATTGTTTGGTAAAGGTATAGCATGTTCTATATGTTATAGTTATTTGAATGACTTACCATAATATGTTAGGTTAACATAGCAGGCACCTTCTCAGTTGGTTATTTATGCCTCATATAACGTACACTTATTCAGCCTGTTGTTCACTATTCTTTATTTATTTTAAATTGCCTTTCAAATGTCTATTCTTGGTGTTGGGTTTTATTAAATAAATGTCCCCCAAAAATGTTACTTCTACATATATATATAGCCGTGGTTCTCAAATGGGGGTACGCGTACCCCTGGGGGTACTTGAAGGTATGCCAAGGGGTACGTGAGATTTTTTTTAAATATTCTAAAAATAGCAACAATTCAAAAATCCTTTATAAATATACTTATTGAATAATACTTCAACAAAATATGAATGTAAGTTCATAAACTGTGAAAAGAAATGCATTAATGCAATGTTCAGTGTTGACAGCTAGATTTTTTTTGTGGACATGTTCCATAAATATGGATGTTTTTAGAATTAAGTTCATGAATCCAGATGGATTACGACAGGGGTGTCAAACTCAAATACAGAACGGGCCAAAATTTTAAACTGAACAAAGCCGCGGGCCAAGGTTGAACAAATTAACTTTTTAATAGGGACCCAAACAATTTTTGCATTGAATATTGAACAAGCAAGGCTTGTATAACTTTATAGTGACATGCAAAATATAGTTTCAAATTATAATACTAATAATAATAAAAAAAATCAATGGCATATCAAATAAAATGTAAATAAAAATGGGGGGTTGGGGGGTATATTGTAGCGTCTTGGAAGAGTTAGTGCTGCAATGGGTTCTGGGTATTTCTTCTGTTGTGTTTATGTTCTGTTACGGTGTGGATGTTCTCCCAAAATGTGTTTGTCATTCTTGTTTGGTGTGGGTTCACACTGTGGCGCACATTTGTAACTGTGTTAAAGTTGTTTATACGGCCACCCTCAGTGTGACCTGTATGGCCGTTGACCAAGTATGCTTGCATTCACTTGTGTGTGTTAAAGCCGCATGTATTATGTAACTGTGCTGGTACGTTGTTTGTATGGCGGAAAAGCGGATGTGACGGTAGGCTGTAGAGGACGCTAAAGGCAGTGCCTTCAAGACACACCCCCAATATTGTTGTCCGGGTGAACTTTATCTCCTCCCACTGGATCTTTCCTAGTTACCGATCAACCTGACTAGGATTTGAACCCAGTTCTCTTTGATTGGGAGATACCTGTTTTGACCACTTGGTCCTCTTAAAGGGAAATTTCGGGCCCCAATGAAATTTTTAATTGAGAACCTGTCTCAGTAAACTATGATATAAAAGCTTTCCTAGTTACCGATTTATCTGACTGGGATTTGAACCCAGTCCCTTTTGATTGGGAGCGAGCACAGAACTTCGGGAGTCTCCCGGGAAAATCGTGAGGGTTAGCAAGTACGAGTATCAGCGGTGAATGAAATGTTGCAGAGGCACCGCCGCTGAATATTACCGGCGGGCCAGCTCTAATCTTAACTTGATATTACCTCAAGGGCCAAATGAGATTACAGGGCCAGAGTTTGACACCCATGGATTACGAGCAATGTCACGATGTGACAACGCGGCGGGGGTATGTCTGTAAAAAACAACAAAAAAACGGTATTTTTCATTGGCGGTGTAGTAGTATTATTATTCAATATTGGGCGTCTTGACTTTTGTGTAAAAGCCAGCAAAGTTGTGCTCCTCCCCGTTCACAAGGGTCAGCTGCACTGAAGAGCGGCCTTCTTAAAAGCGGACGTCCAGCTGAGAGTCACCCTCAGTGGGGATCCTCTCTTCAATTCCTATTAGTTGGAGATCTCATGCACCAACCTGAACATTTGCAAGCCTCTCGTGTAGACCAAGGGCTGCATTGGATGCGGCTATCATCCTCGCTCTATTCAACCACAGCTGGAATTGGTCTCAGCGGGTGCTTGGTGGTTCAGCAAGATGTGTGTGTGTGTGTGTGTTGCACAAGTGTGTGTGCTGGTCCCTTTCCCGCGCTGCTTGACTCCAAGCAGTGGCGAGCAAATGTTATGCTCTGACATGACAATCGTCTCCATCATGGAGCGCTGACTGGGGAGAGCGCTTTGATAACAGCTTGATGTCTCGACGGGGAGCGTATTTACAGATCCCACAGATACACACATGTACATGCAAGCATATGGTGGAGAAAGTACAAGTTGTGTGTGCTGTTCTCCACTGTCGCCCCCTCACATTGCAGACTTCAGAACGCCGCGGCGTCTATTTGTGTGCATTGTTTTGTTCCGAGTGATGAGCATTGTTGGAATTAGAGCTTTGACAACCTGAAGGGACTGAAGCTTCCTTTTTGGCTCACAAACAAGAATGTTTCTCACTGCTGCATCTCATGCAAGGATTCCAACACTCGACGGTCGGTCGCAACTTTGTGTCTGAAAAGTTGAGCAGTCAGAACGTTCCCATTGTGACATTGTGGGCATAAATGAAACAACCATACCTTTTAGTGCAGTGGTTCTTAACCTTGTTGGAGGTACCGAACCCCGTTAGTTTCATATGCACATTCACCAAACCCTTCTTAGTGAAAAATAAAATGTTTTTTTTTTTTTTTCAAATTCAAGACAAAGTTACCGTATTTCATTGAATTGCTGCAGGGCATATAGTATGCGCCTGCCTTGAATTACTGCCGGGTCAAACTCGCTTCGCGAAATAATTAATGCATGCTTAGTATTACCGCCTGGTGAAACTTGTGACGTCACGAGTGACACTTCCCCTGTCATCATTTTCAAAATGGATTGGGCTGATTTCAATACCGGTAATTTGAAATCGCATAAATGGAAGATTAAGAGCGATTCAGTAGGCTTTAAGGTCCAAGATTACATCACACTCAAATGTTTACTGCATGCCTTTGGTAAGTGCCAGAGTGAAAAGAGGTTTTAACATAATTAGCGCATGCTTACTTTTACCGCATGCCTTTGGTAAGCGCAGGAGAGAAGAGGTTTTAAATTGATTAACGCCCCGGCGGCAATCCAAGGAAATACGGTATGTGTTTTTGGTAACACTTTAGTATGGAGAACATATTCTAAGTAACAAAGACTTAATTTGGAATTATTTGGTTAGGGTTAGGGTTATAATGAGGCCATGCCGAATAAGGCAATAATAAGTACTTAATGACTAGTTAAGAGCAATATGTTACTAATTTACATGTTAATAAGCAACTAATTAATGGTGAATATGTTCCCCATACTAAAGTGTTGCCATGTTTTTTTTACTGGTCAGAAAATGAACCGTGCATGAACATCACCTTGTTCAAAGAACAAAACCGACAGTGCATAAACTCACAACAAATGACACACCTGTAAATCAGTGTGACTTCTGCTGTTGCCGTATCCGTAATACTCCGAAAGGGAGAAGTTTTTATTGAGACGATGAATCAGGTGTGTTTTGACCTCCGCCGAACCCCTCAGCCCGACTCACCGAACCCCCAGGGTTCGATCGAACCCAGGTTAAGAAACACTGCTTTAGTGTTTTTCAACCTTTTTTGAGCTGAGGCACATTTTTTTTCATTGAAATAATCTTGAGCAGGGGTCTCAAACTCACTTTACCTGGGGTCTACTGGATGTAGCGTCTGGGCCGCAAGAAGGGATTTCTTAAAAAAAAAACGTTGCATACTCCTCAGCATGTCTAGTTGTATAATGACGTCCATCCATCCATCCATCCATTTTCTACCGCTTGTCCCTTTTGGGGTCGTGGGGGATCGCTATCTCAGCTGCATTCGGGCAGAAGGCGGGGTACACCCTGGACAAGTCGCCATCTCATCGCAGGGCCAATAACATAATAATAGTAATAATAAACATAAGAGTTAAGGGTGTAAGAAAAATTGAGTCGAATTGGGATCGCGATTCTCACGTTGTGCGATTCACAGAATCTATTCTCATTTTTTTTTCAAATCGATTTTTTAAATTTTTTATTTAATTTTTTTTAAATCACTCCAACAAAACAATACACAGCAATACCATAACAATGCAATCCAATTCCAAAACCAAACCTGACCCAGCAACACTCAGAACTGCAATAAACAGAGCAATTGAGAGGAGACACAAACACGACACAGAACAAACCAAAAGTAGTGAAACAAAAATGAATATTATCAACAACAGTATCAATATTAGTTATAATTTCAGCATAGCAGTGATTAAAAATCCCTCATTGACATTATCATTAGACATTTATAAAAAAAAGAACAATAGTGTCACAGTGGCTTACACTTGCATCGCATCTCATAAGCTTGACAACACACTGTGTCCAATGTTTTCACAAAGATAAAATAAGTCATATTTTTGGTTTGTTTAATAGTTAAAACAAATTTACATTATTGCAATCAGTTGATAAAACATTGTCCTTTACAATTATAAAAGCTTTTTTTTTTTTAAATCTACTACTCTGCTAGCATGTCAGCAGACTGGGGTAGATCCTGCTGAAGTTCTATGTATTGAATGAATACAGAATAATTTTGAATCGGAAAAATATCGTTTTTGAATCGAGAATCGCGTTGAATCGAAAAAAAAAAAAGATTTATAATCGAATCGTGACCCCAAGAATCGATATTGAGTCGAATCGTGGGACACCCAAAGATTTGCAGTCCTAGTATTATTAGTATTGTATAATGACGTTTCAAATTGTATTCCTTGTGCATGGCAAGTTTCTTCGTGCAAATAAGACACGTCGGGGTGCCTCTGTGCTCAACAAAGATATATTGCATCTCCCACTTTTCCTGGAATTGTCTTTGCTCATCACGAACATTTCTCTTCACTGCAGGCTTTGAAAAAGACACGTTTGGGGTTGTGGAATATATTTGTATTTAGCCGACGCACGGAGAATAATGTTATTTACGCAATGTGTGTCGTTGGGCTTTTCCTCCCTACAGGAACACGGCGGTCGGCGGATAATAGCCGGGAAAGTACCGGGATAGCGAGCGTAAAAAAGTTACGGTTCTCGGAATTTTATCCGGCGTCATATAGAAATATATGTAGTGTTCATCGTGTGAGGCAATGCAAATTAAACAAAAACAAATAACGGTTTGAATTGGTCCAGGTTATCGGGGACTGTTATTACTGACGGACAGGTGTCGCGGTGTGACTGCAGCCAGGCACGTAAGAAAACCCTCGTCTCCATGGCAACGTCTCTGTCGCTTTCACTGATTTGCCGCTTTTCCACTAATGCAGGGGTAGGCAACCCAGAACATTGACAGAGCCATTTTGGACCTAAATAACACAACGCTGTCAAGCACCATTCATATAAACTCCCAAGCTGCACTAACATTAACCTTTCATATTAAGGTGGCGGCTGCAAAATAATGAGACCCCTGATTTAGAGGCACACCACCAGAAGAAATCATTAAAAAATGAAATTCAGTTGACGGTAAAAAGTCGTCGTCGCAATTGTTGGATATAACTTCAAAGCATAACCAAGCATAACCAACCATCACTATAGCTCTTGTCTCAAAGTAGGTGTACTGTCACCACCTGTCACATCACGCCAAGAGTTTTTTGCTGTTTGTGTGTAGTGTTTTAGTTCTTGTCTTGCGCTCCTATTTCGGTGGCTTTTCCTGTTTATAGTTTTTTTTCCTGTAGCAGTAACATATCGTCCTCAAACGCTATTCCCTGCATCTGCTTTATTTTAGCAATCAAGACTATTTAAGTTGTTTTTGTTTTTCTTTGTGGGGGCATTGTTGATTGTCATGTCATGTTCGGATGTACATTGTGGACGCTGTCTCTGCTCCTCTTAAGTCTTTGCTGTCTTCCAGCATTCTGTTTTTGTCCTTCTTTGTGGTGGCATTGTTGATTGTCATGTCATGTTCGGATGTACATTGTGGACGCCGTCTCTGCTCCTCTTAAGTCTTTGCTGGCTTCCAGCATTCTGTTTTTGTCTTCGGTGACAATCTACAATGTCAATAGTCATGAAAATAAAGAAAACACATTGAAATGAGAAGGTGTGTCCAAACTATTGGCCTGTACTGTAGTTCTAAACATAAACCACTTCATAGACTTGCAGGAAAACATGGTTTTATTGCGTCAAAGTATAGTTTTTGGGGCAATTTAGAGAGTGTTTGATGCACCGTGCTACATTCATGCAGTGTTAAGTTACCAGCTGGCTCTCTAATACGGTCCCTGCCGGTGAAATATATGTCAGAAACACTAAATAAAGTGATTACCCTTATTGTGCCCAAATCCTCATCAGTTTTGAACCAACAACTCGACTTGTGAATCACGGAACAAACAGGCTCTCGGCGAGTATAAAACCGGTGTGCGAGTCAATTAAAAAGATAATTATCAGACTCACAGATGAATGTATAACTCCTACTTTAATAGAGATTCCAGAGTACCTTTGTACTCAAAATCCCAAGACAAGTCGGTAGCAATCATGGTGCTCTCAAGTCACCTGAGTTTCTTTTTCACCAATCATTGAGGAGATTGATACTGGTTTGGCCAGACTATACACTGCTCTGCCCATATTGGGCCGTAAGCGCCCCCTAGAGGGCCTCCAAAAAATGTTTCTCAGCTTTAATCTGTATGAGCCACAGCGGTACTCTGTTGTAATACACTTTTCTACCACTTGTGGCTGTAATGACACAATAAAACGGTCTCCCTTCAAAGGGGGGGTCAACCCTATGTGGTCCTCTCCAAGGTTTCTCATAGTCATTCATATTGACATCCCACTGGGTTGTGAGTTTTTCCTTGCCCTTATGTGGGCTCTGAACCGAAGATGTCGTCGTGGCTAGTGCAGCCCGTTGATACACTTGTGATTTAGGGCTATAGACGTATAAATAAACATTCATTGATTGAAACAGAAGTCTGGGGCTGAAGTCAGAGGTTTCTTAAGCGCCAAAATTATAACAAAAGTTGTGACGTATTTTACTTTGCAGCGTAGTTTTATTGACAGGTTATTTAAGAAACATATATTTTATCATTATTTATTTTGTCATATTGCCGTGGCTTGGCTCGGTTGGTAGAGCAGCCGGGCCAGCAACTTGAGGGTCTCAGGTTCGATCCCTGCTTCTGCCATTCTAGTCACTGCAGTCTTGTTCTCGGGCAAGATAGTCAAGTCAAGTCAGCTTTATTTGTCAATTTCTTTACATGTAAAGACATACAAAGGAATCGGAATTTTGTTTCGCATTCTCCCATGCGTAGACAAAAGAAAAGAAAACACAACAGTAAAGTGCAACATGACAATATATATAGTTCCTGTTTTTAAATAGGATATGGCTGTAAACAATGAGTTTTTCATCAGTAGTGCAAATACTTATGAAATAGCAGCAGATGTGTGTAGTTTTGCATAGTCATTGTTTCTTTGGTTCACGGTTGTTTAGAGTTCAGGTTGTTCCGGGGAGGGGGATTTCAAAGTCCTGACAGCCTGTTGGATCGGGCTGAGGATTGAGAAGGTGGCACGGTGGGGTGGGGGGAGTTCAGCAGCCTAACAGCCTGGTGGTTAAAGCTGTTGGTGAGATACTTCACCCACCTGCTCCCACACTGGCTTAAATGTAACTTAGATAATGGGTTTCACTATGTAAAGCGCTTTGAGTCACTAGAGAAAAGCGCTATATAAATATAATTAACTTCTTAGCACGGTGTAATTGTATGTAAATGTATTTTTAATCAGTTTTTGAGTTCCTTCTTTTTCAGTTTATTTGATTTTTGTATACAGCCTGACCTAAGCCTTGATAAAAAAAAATATTTGATTAACACATGCTTTCATATCATTTGACAATGTTTGTCCTGTTAAACTGTAATTAGGTTAGATATAATTCTTCAATATGATTAAAATCAAGTGTAAGATGACTAAAACAGTGTTAATATTTCAGTGGGCTCTGTGGCGTCTGTTGTGGAAAAATTGGGCCCCGAGGTCGAAAAGATTAAAAACCTGTGGTCCATCCAGCCATCCATTTTCTACCACTTATTCCCTTTTGGGGGCGCTGGTGCCTATCTCAGCTAGTTGTGCAATTTGAATAATATTACCTTTTGATTTTGAACAGTAGTATGGTTGTTAAAAATTGTGTGACTTGGTTTCCTTTTTTCTTACTCCAGTGTAAGATACATTAGATAGTGTGCATATATTACTAACACCAGCCATGCACTCACTGCTTTAGATATTAATGCACATGTTCTCTCCTACTCAGCAACCACACTCACTCATGCGAGCAGAAAACGTGTCCTGCTCTCCAACAGAGACACACTCCCACCTTTTCTGCAGCACACTGTATGATTGAATACAGTCACTGCATTACCAACCAGGCTTTAACTGTTATTAGTGTTGTCTGCTGGACGCTACTACTGTACCCTATTTTACGTACCATAGGGTGCACCGGATTACAAACCCCGTTTCCATATGAGTTGGGAAATTGTGTTAGATGTAAATAGAAACGGAATACAATGATTTGCAAATCAATTTCAACCCATATTCAGTTGAATATGCTACAAAGACAACATATTTGATGTTCCAACTGATAAACATTTTTTTTTGCAAATAATCATTATTTAGAATTTGATGCCAGCAACACGTGACAAAGAAGTTGGGAAAGGTGGCAATAAATACTGATAAAGTTGAGGAATGCTCATCAAACACTTATTTGAAACATCCCACAGGTGTGCAGGCTAATTGGGAACAGGTGGGTGCCATGATTGGGTATAAAAACAGCTTCCCAAAAAACGCTCAGTCTTTCACAAGAAAGGATGGGGCGAGGTACACCCCTTTGTCCACAACTGCGTGAGAAAATAGTCAAACAGTTTAAGAACAACGTTTATCAAAGTGCAATTGCAAAAAATGTAGGGATTTCAACATCTACGGTCCATAATGTCATCAAAGGGTTCAGAGAATCTGGAAAAAATCACTCCACGTAAGCGGCATAGCTGGAAACCAACATTGAATGACCGTGAACTTTGATCCCTCAAGCACTGTATCAAAAACCGACATAAATCTCAAAAGAATATCACCACATGGGCTCAGGAACACTTCAGAAAACCGCTGTCAATAAATACAGTTCCCCGCTACATTCTTAAGTGCAAGTTAAATCTCTACAATGCAAAACGAAAGCCATATATCAACAACATCCAGAAACGCCGCCGGCTTCTCTGGGCCTGAGATCATCTATGGTGCACTGATCCAAAGTGGAACAGTGTTCTGGGGTCTGACGAGTCCACATTTCAAATTATTTTAGGAAATATTCGACATGGTGTAATCCAGACCAAAGGGGAAGCGAACCATCCAGACTGTTATCGACGCAAAGTTCAAAAGCCTGCATCTGTGATGGTATGGGGTGCATTAGTACCCAAGGCATGGGTAACTTACACATCTGTGAAGGCACCATTAATGCTGAAAGGTACATACAGGTTTTGGAACAACATATGCTGCAGTCTTTTTCATAGACGCCCCTGCTTATTTCAGCAAGACAATGCCAAACCACATATAACACATGTTACAACAGCGTGGCTTCGTAAAAAAAGAGTGCGGGTACTTTACTCGCCCACCTGCAATCCAGACCTGTCCCCCATGGAAAATGTGTGGCGCATTATGAAGCGTAAAATACGACAGTGGAGACCCCGGACTGTTGAACGACTGAAGCTCTACATAAAACAAGAATGGGAAATAATTCCACTTTCAAAGCTTCAACAATTAGTTTCCTCAGTTCCCAAACGTTTTATTGAGTGTTGTTAAAAGAAAAGGTGATGTAACACAGTGGTGAACATGCCCTTTCCCAACTACGTTGGCACGTGTTGCAGCCATGAAATTCTAAGTTAATTATTATTTGCAAAAAAAATAAAGTTTATGAGTTTGAACATCAAATATCTTGTCTTTGTAGTGCATTCAATTGAATATGGGTTGAAAAGGATTTGCAAATCATTGTATTCTGTTGTTATTTACATCCAACACAATTCCTCAACTCATATTGAAACAGGGTTTGTATAAGGCACACTGCCGATGAGCGGGTCTAGTCAGCTCTATTATCATACAAAAGGTGCACCGAATTATAAGGCGCATTAAAGAGGTCCTATATCTTTTTATTTTTTTGTAAATGTAAAAGACTTCCTTGTGGCCTACATAACATGCAGTGGTGTTTTTTTGCTCAAAATGTTGCGTAGATGATGTTCTACAGATCATCTTCAAGCCTCTTTCTGACAGTCGCTTCAGGATGTGCCGTTTTGTGGGCGGTCTTATTTACGTGGCTCACCCGTAGCGGTGTAGCGTGCAAGGACGGGAGTGGAAGAAGTGTCAAAAGATCAATAACGGAGCAGCATCTCCTCATCCGTGGCTCACTAGTCTCTCTCC
This sequence comes from Nerophis ophidion, assembly GCF_033978795.1. Classification (NCBI taxonomy): domain Eukaryota; kingdom Metazoa; phylum Chordata; class Actinopteri; order Syngnathiformes; family Syngnathidae; genus Nerophis; species Nerophis ophidion. Next base: position 40,891,967 of record NC_084626.1, read on the forward strand.
TGAAGGAATCAATAAAGTACTATCCATCTAGTGCAACGACGACGCCAGAAATGTCACCCATGAAAAACCGTCCAACCGGAAATCTCTAACAACAGTTCCTTGGGTGAATAATGTAAACTCACTACACCGGTATGTTTTAGCGCTTTCATGGCCAGTTTACTGACAGATATAAGTAAGAACAGTTTTTTTCCCCTCGGCCATCAAGCACACAAACAATAACAAGATCTGATAGCTCAGTTACAGCTCATGTTATTCTAGTCTGTGTTTTATGTTGCACGATTGCGCCAAGTAAAATTCCTAGTTTGTGAACCAATTCTCAAACAATGGCAATAAAAACTCTCTATTCTGATTCTGAACTTTACACTACTTTATAATAGAAATGGCAACAGCGGAGGATGAATGCCCCATAACAAGAAGATAGAGGGGGGATAAAAGAAGTGTTGTTGTTTTGTGTCGAGGCTGTCTAGAGCTCGGCAGAGTAACCGTGTAATACTGTTCTATATCAGTAGGTGGCAGCAGGTAGCTAATTGCTTCGTAGATGTCGGAAACAGCAGGAGGCAGGGTGCAGGTAAAAAGGTATTAAATGCTTAAAAAGTGAGTGCCCCTAAGAAAAGGCATTTAAGCTTCGGGAAGGCTATGCAGAATGAAACTAAAACTGAACTGGCTACAAAGTAAAAACAGAAAGGCTGGACAACAGCAAAGACTTACTGTAGAGGAAATATGGCGTCCACAATGTGCATCCGAACATGACATGATAATCAACAATGTCCCCGCAAAGAAGGATAAAGACAACTAAAATATTCTTCATTGCTAAAAAAAAAAGTAGATGCGGGAAATATTGCTCAAAGGAAGACATGAAACTGCTACAGGAAAATGCCAAAAAAAGAGAAAAAAACACCAAAATAGGAGCGCAGGACAAGAACTAAAACACTATACACAGGAAAACAGCAAAAAAGTCCAAATAATTCACGGCGTGATGTCAAGACAAGAGTTATAGTCATGCATGCTTGGTTATGTTTTAAAGTCATATCCAAAAATTGCGACAGCTCGGTTGGTAGAGTGGCCGTGCCAGCAACTTGAGGGTTGCAGGTTCGATTCCCGCTTCCGCCATCCTAGTCACTGCCGTTGTGTCCTTGGGCAAGACACTTTACCCACCTGCTCCCAGTGCCACCCACACTGGTTTAAATGTAACTTAGATATTGGGTTTCACTATGTAAAGCGATTTGAGTCACTTGAGAAAAGCGCTATATAAATATAATTCACTTCACTTCACTGTCAACTGAGTTTCGTTTTTAAATGATTTCTGCTGGTGGTGTGTCCGCGCATTTTTTAAACGCAAAAAATGTGCCTTGGCTCAAAAAAGGTTGAAAAACACTGCCTTAGAGGGAAGGTTGGTGCTGACTACTGAGCTAAAAGCACAGGTGATCTCTCAGATTCGCCTGTCATGGAGATGTATTCATGACCAAATTATTTTTAAAATGGATATATTCGCATTGTTGCTGTTCTGTCGAGTAAAAACATGTTTTTTTTTTTCTAACTGTGTTTTGAGGGCTCCAGCCCCAGGGTCCACACTTAGTTAAGGCCGTGACAGCAGTATTTTGTGTCTTTGATCAAAATAAAGTGCTTTTGTTTTTCATGATGTCTCACGCACACCAGCTGTTGAAATAATGTTATAAAACGTAAGATTACATCATAACATGAACTTTACATATTTGAATGTATGTCCTTTATTTAACCTCAGCGGGAAGTTGTTCAAATACTCTTTTTTTTTTTTTTTTTACTACTAATACTCTTTATTTTTAGTAGTCCCTGCTCGATGATGGCGAGGGAGTGAGGAGCAGGTCAAATTTAAGCAGCAGTGATGATAGTCTTCCCCTTCCCGCGGGACAAGCTGCATTTAACAGCTTGTCAAAGATGACAATATGCACGGTGAGAAAGAGTGAAGTGAATTATATTTATATAGCGCTTTTCTCTAGTGACTCAAAGCGCTTTACATAGTGAAACCCAATATCTAAGTTACATTTAAACCAGTGTGGGTGGCACTGGGAGCAGGTGGGTCAAGTGTCTTGCCCAAGGATAAAACGGCATTGACTAGGATGGCGAAAGCGGGAATCGAACCTGCAACCCTCAAGTTGCTGGCACGGCCGCTCTACCAACCGAGCTATACCGCCCCTAAGGAGGCCCTGAACATGCATTCTGCAAATATGCTGGCATGTCCAAACCAGTGGTTTCTCTACATTATTATTAGTATATTTTTTAAGTATTTAAAATGGCCCTGCATCTTTTAGATTTGATGTATGCACTCCCTGTGGACAAGGTTTGAACACTCTTGAATGAATCGACTCAAGTTATGGGAAAAAAAAATGCCAACATGGCACTGCCGTATTTATTATTGAAGTCACAAAGTGCATTATTTTGTTTAACATGTCTCAAAACAGCAGCTTGGAATTTGGGACATGCTCTCCCTGAGAGAGCATGAGGATGTTGAGCTGGGCGGATTTTGTTGCGTCCTGGAAGAGTTGGTATTCAGTTGTGTTTATGTTGTGTTACGGTGCGGATGTTCTCCTGAATTGTGTTTGTCATTCTTGTTTGGTGTGGGTTCACAGTGTGGCGCATATTTGTAACAGTGTTAAAGTTGTTTATACGGCCATCCTCAGTGTAACCTGTATGGCTGTTGACCAAGTATGCCTTGCATTCACTTGTGTGTGTAAAATGCTGTAGATATTATGTGATCGGGCTGGCACGCAAAGGCAGTGGCTTAAAGGTGAACCCCCAATATTGGGAGAAATTTGGGAAAATGGTTGCCCCGGGAGATTTTCGGGAGGGGCACTAAAATTCGGGAGGGTTGGCAGTATGACTATGAGACACAACTGCTCTGTACTTCTACTTAAGTCCGTGTACCATTCCGTACAGATGTGTTTTAAAAAGTCATAAATTTTACTTTTTGAAACGATACAGATAATTACAGAGATTACATTTTAAAAGCATTTATCGGCCGATAATATCGGCAGTCCGATATTATCGGACATCTCTAAAAATTAGATATTTACAGCAAAATTTTGTAAATGTTTATTTACATACCTTAATTGTTTCCAATCGGTGCCAGGTCATTGCCACACTAACTCTGGAAGTTAGCTCTCCAATCAATTAAACAGACTCAATAACTCCACGGTGAGGCTTTGGTAAATTTACTGAAGAATTTGCGAAACTGAAACAATACAAAAAGAATGCTGTTGTAAGTCAATAATACTAAAAGACTCTTATAGACGTGTTGCCTTTTAGCATCATTACATTACGATAGCACGTACAAATATGCTTAAAACCACTCCTACACACATAACACATGGGAGGGTATAGGAAGTATAAACAGTTTTAGTTATACTGTAACACTTACAAATGTTGCTTGGAGCTATGAATGAAGAATCCATATGAGTAGAAACGTGATGGATGGCTCGAAGATTGAATGGCACTACTGGTTAAAAGCACTAAATAGGACACTGAAGCACTTGCAAAGCAAATTTGTCCAAAAGACGGCAAAATGGATACATGGATGATACAGCAGAGGATTGGGAGAATGTCATGTGGTCAGATGAAACCAAAATAGAACTTTTTGGTATAAACTAAACTCGTCGTGTTTGGAGGAAGAAGAATACTGAGTTGCATCCCAAGAACACCACACCTACTGTGAAGCATGGGGGTGGAAACATCATGCTTTGGGGCTGTTTTTCTGCTAAGGGGACAGGACGACTGATCCGTGTTAAGGAAAGAATGAATGGGGCCATGTATCGTGAGATTTTGAGCCAAAACCTCCTTCCATCAGTGAGAGCTTTGAATGGTTGACCAAATACTTATTTTCCACCATAATTTACAAATAAATTATTTAAAATTTCTACAATGTGAATTCCCGGATTTTTTTCACATTCTGTCTCTCACAGTTGAAGTGTACCTATGATGAAAATTACAGACCTCTGTCATCATTTTAAGTGGGAGAACTTGCACAATCGGTGGCTGACTAAATACTTTTTTGCCCCACTGTATACATATATATATATGTATGTACTTAAACCCCTGTACCGAAACGGTTCAATACAAATACGCGTACCGTTCACCCCTAATATACATATATATATACACGCATATATACAGATATACACACACACTATATATATATATATAATATATATATATATATATATATTATATATATACACAGTACAGGCCAAAAGTTTGGACACACCTGCTTTCTCTGTACCAGGTTTAGAATTCTTCTGCCGTAAAAATGGTGTTTGATAAAGTTATTTAAGATATGAAGAAATGCAGTTTGTTTGTCATATAGGAGGTGATTATTACTAGTTTAGTGGAGCGGCTCCACACAGCGGAGACACAATCAGCTGCTATTCTAGCCTGTCCACTGGGGGACTATAATACCATATAGAGCGCACCAGTATTTAAGCCACACCCACCAACTTTTAAAATAAATCTATTTAGTGACATATATTGACTGCACCAATATAACGATACAAAACATTTTGTAAACGTTCATTTGCATATATTCATTGTTTACAAACGGTGCCTGTCACGCGGCAGTAAAACGGCTGATCAAAGAACAACAGAAGTCATCGTCATGGACCCACTAGCTAAACGGACTGGATTATTCTTCTGGTCAAATTACGAAAATGAACAATACAAAAAGATTGCCATTGAAAGCGAATAATACTAACAGACACTTGTAAACGTGTTAGCATTTTTGCTAATGCAAATGACGCTAGCTTGATTACATTACAATGGCACGTACAAATATGAATGAAAACACACAGACATCGGTTTAGTAAGCATGTGTCAGAATAATTGTATCTAAGTTATCACAAAACTGTGTGTTGAAATTTTCCCGGCGAGCAGACAAAAGCTGTCTTTAATCCTACCAAACAAAAGGCTTGTAAAACTCCACTGTGTAGGATGGGAAGCAACATGAAGATGTTCTGTTTCTTCTATTGTAATCCATAGAAAGATCCAATCCAATCCAATCCACTTTATTTATATAGCACATTTACACAACAATAACGTTTCCAAAGTGCTGCACAGCCATGTTAAAAACAATATTAAAAAAATAATAATATTATGCTCCACCAATGACTGAATAAAAACAAAAAATAAATAAATATAAAACCAATTAAATTTGTCTTGACCCACAAACTACGAAGCAGAGAGGAAGCAGGGCCTGACTCCTCTACAGGGACCTCTTTGAACTGTTTTACGATCTTTTCTGTGAACTGTTTACCACCTCTTCTTTGAACTGTTACGTAACCAAAGGCGATGGCTGTTTACGACCCCCTCCCTTAGAAACAGCTGTTGCCATGCAATGAGGGAAAGTCCAAATAAAAGAGGTGGCGTACAATCTTTCGCCAGAGCGTGATGGATACTGTACAAGAGTACAGCCCAGACGTCTCTCCTCAATTGAGCCAAATTTAATTCTGTCTCTGTTTAATTATTTGCTTCTTGTCTTGTTTAATAGATGTCATCAGTGTTTGAAACTGACATTATGAATTGTTTTAGATATATTGTTTGATTTAGAAACGTTGCTTGGAGAAATAAATGAAGAAGCCTTTCGAGCAGAAACGCTATTGGTAAATACTTTCGTTTCAAAGAATGAAACAGGAAACACCTGCAGTGAGCGAACTCGTTCAAAAGATGGCACCGTAGCACACCCAATAACACACCTTCTCAAGGCCTTACTTACAAGGCCATTAGCGAAGAAAAAGCCACAAATTAGCCACAGCATATTATAGGACGCAGGGTTCAAAGCGGGGGGAAAAGTAGTGGCATATAACCTGGAAAATACAGTGTCAACCAGAGGGGGGCTTTTGAGATTGCCATTTAAAAGCATTAATCGGCAATAACGATCACATACTTTTTTAATGAAAATTGGCGGATACTGATCGGCATATACCTAGTAATAATATTATGATCTTACATTTATATTAATAAACGTTCTGTCTTACGAGAAAGCAAGCATAACTGCGATGTGGCTCACAATTAACTTCACCTCAGGTGTGACTGTGAGGGTGCAATATGTCTTTTGGTGGCCTTTTTCTACAAAAATAGTGCTTTTAAAAAATATATATATATATTAGAATTGAATTTTTTCTCATCAATTCCTTTTATGATGGGCTCTGAAAAACACTTTGGAGTCACGACTTGGTGGGCGATGCGGCAAATGTTGGTAGGGAGCCAATACCAAGTAAATAGAAAACCAGTATTGCCGATTCTAATACTTAATTTGCTTGGACTTTTTCAGAAACACTTTAGTTATTTTTGCCGTTTTACAACAGGACACATATTTTAGACAAACACAAACATACTTATATTCACATGCTTATTTGTAAACAAGCGACAATCATCCATTGGAACTGTTATGTTCCGCTGCCCGGATCATTTATTATTTGGATTTTGAGTTTGTTTGTGCACTTCCTGTTTTTTTCTGTCACCATGGATACCTATGAGTTTCACCTGTCCCTTGTTCTAGACTCACACCTGTTTGTTATTACTGTCTCTTATTTAAGCCTGCCTTTTCCGTTGTTTTGATCTCGCATCCTAGCATATGTTCTACGCAACAAGTGACGACGCTAACTCCCGACTTTGTAATCCTGCTTTATTCTCGCTAGCTTCTGCGCTTAGCCTTTGTGTTTTGCTAGCTCTGTGCTTTGCCTGTTGTGCCAGATACTAGTTTTTCTGTTACTTCCCTAGCTCACATGCTAGCGCTTTTGATTTGCCTTTTCTGCCTAGCACCAGTGTTTCTGTTCTTAGTCTGTTTTTAGTTTAAATAAACCATTATTTCTTACCTTTACGCTGTGTTCGAGCCCGATCTGCATCAAGAAAGAACGCACCCGCTTCACCATGCGCAGCAAACGGCACATAAAAAAATACCAACAAAATAAAAATCCTTTTACTGCACACAATTGTGAAATAAGCCAATGGTGCATAATAACTGAACAAATGCAAAACCAACTATTCAAGTTTGAGTTGTATTGCCTCTTGTGTCCAAGATTGTGTTTCTGTCAAATGACTACTTCCTTTAAGCATTAATTACACTTTTGAATCTGGAGTATGTAAGTGCTGACCAAATATCAGATAAAAAGACTAGTGTTCAGGAAAAACCCAACTAAACACTAGTTAAATGATGTGTCCATGTAGCTTGTTGGTTTTTACTTCATAAGACCTCTTCAATGAACATCAATGTATCCAGAAATTAGCTGGATTTTAAAGATAGAAATAAATTCCAAGCACTTGTAATTCTTAAAATAAGCATCTTTTGGATGTTGCAGAATCTTTAAACAATATTTTGTATGCGGGGGAAACCTAAGTTCTTTATTTAATTTACACATTTTACAACTATATTATTCAAAATATAATTGTTAAAGCTAAAATCAAGGTTATGATGTAGAGTCAATGACTAACATTAAGTGAAGAATTCTTAAGAAATTTTCAGTACTGTATATACCCAATTTTTCAGACTATAAGGCACACTTAAAATCCTTTAAAGGCCTACTGAAATGAGATTTTCTTATTTAAACGGGGATAGCAGGTCCATTTTATGTGTCATACTTGATCATTTCGCGATATTGACATATTTTTGCTGAAAGGATTTAGTAGAGAACATTCACGATAAAGTTTGCAACTTTTGGTCGCTAATAAAAAAGCCTTGCCTGTACCGGAAGTAGCAGATGATGTGCGCGTGACGTCACGGGTTGTGGAGCTCCTCACATATGAACATTGTTTATAATCATGACCACCAGCAACGAGAGCGATTCAGACCGAGAAAGTGACTATTTCCCCATTAATTTGAGCGAGGATGAAAGATTTGTGGATGAGGAAAGTGAGAGTGAAGGACTAGGGAAAAAAAAAAGACGAGGGCAGTGGGAGCGATTTAGATGTTATTAGACACATTTACTAGGATAATTCTGGAAAATCCCTGATCTGCTTATTGTGTTACTATTTTGTTAGTGAGATTATATGGTCTTACCTGTACAACCTGAAAGTCGGAGAGGTGTGATGACCGCCAGTGTCTCCGAGGGAAGCCACGTTTCTCGACGAGGCGAAGGCAGCCGTTTTTTTCCCTTCTTTATCCACGGTGGAAGTATCCGACGGTCGGGGGCGGCCGGTGGGAGGAGGCAAGAGAGTCCGCAGCTGCATGAAGAACGACGCGAGCTCTCCGCTCATGTCTACGGTAAGAGCCGACTTATTACCACCATTTGGGATGGGGTGGCGCAGTGGGAGAGTGGCCGTGCGCAAGCCGAGGGTCCCTGGTTCAATCCCCACCTAGTACCAACCTCGTCACGTCCGTTGTGTCCTGAGCAAGACACTTCACCCTTGATCCTGATCGGCGCTGGTTAGCGCCTTGCATGGCAGCTCCCTCAATCAGTGTGAATGTGTGTGTGAATGGATAGTGAAGTCAAATGAATTATATTTATATAGCGCTTTTCTCAAAGTGACTCAAAGCGCTTTACATAGTGAAACCCAATATCTAATTTTTACATTTAAACCAGTGTGGGTGCCACTGGGAGCAGGTGGGTAAAGTGTCTTGCCCAAGGACACAACAGCAGTGACTAGGATGGTGCAAGCGGGGATCGAACCTGCAACCCTCAAGTTGCTGGCACGGCTGCTCTACCAACCGAGCTATATAAATGTGGAAGTAGTGTCAAAGCGCTTTGAGTACCTTGAAGGTAGAAAAGCGCTATACAAGTACAACCCGTTTATTTATTTATTTTTATTTTCTCACCTAAACCTGCCAGTTGACATGCGGTAGGGAACCATGTTCACTTGACCGCTCTGTTCCATAGTAAAGCTTCACCGTCATCTTTCGGGAATGCAAACAAGGAAACACCGGCCGTGTTTGTGTGGCTAAAGGCGGCCGCAATACACCGCTTCCCACCTACATCTTTCTTCTTTGACGTCTCCATTATTAATTGAACAAATTGCAAAAGATTCAGCAACACAGATGTCCAGAATACTGTGGAATTATGCGATTAAAACGGACGACTTAAAGCTGGGATCGGTGCTGGAAGAAAATGTCCGCTACAATCCGTGACGTCATACCGCGACGTTTTTAGCGCGAAATGTAAAATTGCAATTTAGTAAACTAAAAAGGCCGTATTGGCATGTGTTGCAGAGGTGGGTAGTAACGCGCTACATTTACTCCGTTACATCTACTTCAGTAACTTTTGGGATAAATTGTACTTCTAAGAGTAGTTTTTATGCAACATACTTTTACTTTTACTTGAGTATATTTATAGAGAAGAAACGCTACTTTTACTTCGCTCCATTTATCTACATTCAGCTCATTACTCGCTACTTTTTTTAAATCGATCTATTAATGTTTGTTTTGGTTTTTCAAAGTAGGATCTACACATGCCTGCGTTTCACCAATCACATGCAGTCACTGGTGACGTTGGACCGATCAAACAGAGCCAGGTGGTCACATGACCGTCACACGTAAACCCCGATTTAAGCAAGTTGAAAAACTTATTGGGGTGTTACCATTTAGTGGTCAATTGTGCAGAATATGTACTGTACTGTGCAATCTACTAATAAAAGTTTCAATCAATCAATCAAAAGTGTAAAGGAAAAAAGACACTTTTTATTTCAACCGTACTTCCCGTCAAAAGCCTAAAGACTGATCGCACAGTTCCTGTCTTCACAATAAAAGCGCCGCTCCATCACGCCTGTGCTAACAAAATAAGAGTCTCCGAAAGCCAGCGCAAACAAGCTAGCAAACTACAGAGTTTGCCGCCAATGTATTTCTTGTAAAGTGTATAAAAACGAATATGGAAGCTGGACAAATAAGATGCCAAAAACCAACGAGTTTCATGTGGTATTAGACAGAAAGGAGGAACTTTTTTTTTCTCCTCCATTTGAAAACGTGGACGTTATCAGCACTATACTGTCTGATTCCAATCAATGCAAGTCATCAGAATCAGGTAATACACTAACTTATATTCTTGTCTTCATGAAAGATAGGAATCTATATGTTAAACATGCATGTATATTCATTAAAACACCTTTAACATGTCAACAAAAACGGCAAAAAATAAAATTTATTTGCTGTATATATAAATGTATGTATATATATATATATATATATATATATATATATATATATGTATATATATATGATATGTGTGTATATGTATATGTATATATGAGGTAGATCAGCTTGACTTGGTCATTTATTAAGTAATTGATTAACTTTAAAAATCTTATTGGGGTGTTACCATTTAGTGGTCAATTGTACGTAATATGTACTGTACTGTGCAATCTAATAATACAAGTTTCAATCAATCAATCAATAAATGCCTACTGAGCCTATGGTGCTGTTAAGTTATTGTGGCTCAATGTGCCTTATTTTTATTTTAATGTAGTATTATTTAATATATATTATTGTTTTAGTTGCTTAAGAGATATTCCTGACTCTGAATTTGCTTGTTGCTATTTTTATGTTTTTGTGCATTATTTGTTGCCGTAATCATTAAACAAACAGGTTACTCATCAGTTACTCAGTACTTGAGTAGTTTTTTCACAACATACTTTTTACTTTTACTCAAGTAAATATTTGAGTGACTACTCCTTACTTTTACTTGAGTAATGAATCTCTAAAGTAACACTACTCTTACTTGAGTACAATTTCTGGCTACTCTACCCACCTCTGATGTGTTGCAATGTTAATATTTCATCATTGATATATAAACTATCAGACTGCGTGGTGGGTAGTAGTGGGTTTCAGTAGGCCTTTAATCAACTGGTTTTCCTCCTGAATCCGAGCGCTTTGACAGTGCTTGGTCGTACGCTTCCGACTTGGGCCATTCTGCAGGTGTTTGGCAAAGCAGCCTCTCTGCTGGGGATTGGAGGCAACTAGGAAACCAGAAGCTCTGAGGGCAAGTCTGATGTAAGACTTCACAGCGGAAAAAAAAAAAAGAGAGCGAGAGAGAGAAACCCCCCACCTCTGTTCCCTGGGAGACGTTTACCGGCTCACTCTCTTCTCTTCCTTCCCTCAGTTCTTCACCTTGCATTAGCAATCCTTTCTTCAGTTCCACATTCAGTGTCCACAGAATGACTGAGATGGTCAAGCACCCTCAGAACCACTCAAAGCAATGCACTAATCTGACTTTCTGCACCGAGACTTTCCTGTGGAGAAGTCACTCATTTGCTTACACAATTTGCTTAAAATAAACAGAAGGAGAGTAATGTTGATCTTCAGGGACTTCCGCTCCCTCTCACAACTCTGCTCTTTTTTTTTTGTGTGTGTGTGTGTCCAGGGGGAACAGAACACACGTCAACAGTCATTTTTCTAGAAATTCTTGGAAGCTCACTTCAGAAGAAATATGTTTTTATCATCGCCGTTTCCTGTTGACTCCTGATGTGTGTGCGTGCGTGCGCTAAGGCGACTTCGCTTCTCTCACGCCATCACCGGGGGTCCGTGTCACGCGCCTCGGTCATCTCCCGCACCTGTGTGCTCCGTTAACTATACCCTTGTAGTACGGTTGCTATGGCGACCCTACTAGTTTGCCGCAGGGTGCAACACACAGGTTAATAGTTGGGGGTTGGGTTTTTTTTTGTTTTGTTTGTTTTTTGGGGGAATTTTCACAATCCTAATGTGAGACGGGAACACATTTTTCATTCTAATTTGTAATATTTGAGTCATCCTAGGGGGCTAGCAATGCTACAGAAATCCGTCTCAATCACTCTAAATATCCATCCAAAAACCGCTAACGATACTTTATTCACGCTCCCTAACCTGCATAATAAACAAGCTGGCGCGACATTATTGTAAAAGTAAACACGGACACACTATTACGGCCAAGCTGGCTTCTGTCGGCAGCTTTTTGAGTTTGTAATACACAACGCGATGCGATAGGACAGTGTTTTTCAACCACTGTGCCGCGGCACACTAGTGTGCCCTGAGATACAGTCTGGGGTTCCATGGGCATACTTGCCAACCTTCAGACCTCCGATTTCGGGGGTGGGGCGGGGGCGTGGTTAAGAGGGGAGGAGTATTTTTATAGCTAGAATTCACCAAATCAAGTATTTCATATATATATGTATATATATATATTTTTTATTTACACATATACATACACATAACACTCATCTACTCATTGTTGAGCTAAGGGTTGAATTGTCCATCCTTGTTCTATTTTCTGTCACTATCCTTGGGCAGGACACTTCACCCTTTGCCCCCAGTGCCGCTCACACTGGTGAATGAATGATGAATGAATGACAGGTGGTGGTCGGAGGGGCCGTAGGCGCAAACTGGCAGCCACGCTTCCGTCAGTCTACCCCAGGGCAGCTGTGGCTACAGATGTAGCTTACCACCACCAGGTGTGAATGAATGATGGGTTCCCACTTCTCTGTGAGCGCTTTGAGTATCTAACAATAGAAAAGCGCAATATAAATCTAATCCATTATTATTATTATTATTATTTTTCTAACCATGCTGAACACCCTCTCTGATGATGCATTGCTGTGTGGCACTCACAAAAGTGCTTTCATCAAATGCACTAGAGTCTGGAATCTTCCATCTCTCCCTAGCATGGCCCAAAACCGGTCAATCTTTGCTTCCTGAGGAAGATCTTCAAGCACTTGGTAGTCCACTACTTCTTCCCGGAGGCTATCCAGGTCCAATCGCAGCTGCGGCTTGGAACTTACAAGCGTATTTCTTCATCTTACTCGTCGTCGGCGTCGCCACGGCTGCATCTTCCTCGTTCTTCTGCTTTGTCTCCTTGTTGTGCACTGCACTCTCTAAAAGCCGTAGATGTTATGGTCACATATGCATGTACAGTAGATGGCAGTATTGTCCTGTCCAAGAGTGTCACAACATTGCTGTTTACGGCAGACGAACCGCTTTACAGTAGACGAAAACGTGACTGCTGTTGTTGTGTGTTGTTACCGCGCTGGGTGGACGTTAATGAAACTGCCTAACAATAAACCCACATAAGAAACCAAGAACTCGCCCTCGAACATTCTACAGTTATAACGCTGTTTATATTGTGGAAAAGCGGACGTGAAAACAGGCTGTCCTCACTCAGGTCCGCATGGAGCTAGAAGGGGCGTGGCCTCCAGCTCCGCCTGAATTTCGGGAGAAAATTTGAGAGTTGGCAAGTATGGCCGTGGGAGATTATGTAATTTCACCTATTTGGGTTAAAAATATTTTTTTGCCAACCAGTAATTGTAGTCTGCAAATGATGTGTTGCTTTTGAGCTCGACAGAGTAACCGTGTGATACTGTTCCATATCAGTAGGTGGCAGCAGGTATAATTGCTTTGTAGATGTTGGAAACAGCGGGAGGCAGGGTGCAGGTAAAAAGGTGTCAAATGCTTAAACCAAAAATAAACAAAAGGTGAGTGCCCCTAAAAAAAGGCATTGAAGCTTGGGGAGACTATGCAGAACAAAACTAAAACTGAACTGGCTACAAAGTAAACAAAAACAGAATGCTGGACGACAGCAAAGACTGTGGAGCAAAGACAATGTAAATCCGAACATGACGTGACAATCGACAATGTCCCCACAAAGAAGGATAAAAAGAACTGAAATATTCTTGATTGCTAAAAACAAATATATAATATCGCTCAAAAGAAGACATGAAACTGCTACAGGAAAATACCAATTATAGAGAAAAAGCCACGAAAATAGGAGCGCAAGACAAGAAGTAAAACACTACACACAGGAAAACAGCAAAATACTCCAAATGAGTCAGGATGTGATGTGACAGTACACCTACTTTGAGACAAGAGCTATAGTGATGCATGCTTGGTTATGCTTTAAAGTCATATCCAACTTTTTGCTGTCAACTGAGTTTAATTTTTTAATGATTTCTGCTGGTGTTGTGCCGCCGCATTTTTTCAACGCAAAAAAATGTGACTTGGCTCAAAAAACGTTGAAAAATTCTGCGATAGGACACCAATCTGTACTGACTGACAAACATAAACGATCATATTACAGTATCTGTAAAGTTTTATTTCATGTTTGGTTTGTAAACAACTGGCTCGACAGTGTATGTCAAACTCATTTTCATCGTGGGCCACATCACAGATACCAAAGCTGTTGGGGGTCTGCTTAATGATATTATAGTTTACTGTTTTTGTGTTTTTTAAATTATCGTTGTTTACCAACTAACTAATGGAAAACCTGCTTTGGAATCAAAAGTCACAACTTAATTTCAGCTAGTGTAGAATTTTCATAAAAAGGAGGGTTTGATTGACACAAAGGCAAGAAATACAGTAGGAACGGGATTGAGAAGGCACTATTTGGTTAACCTGACACGTAAAACGTGACGAATTGCAGGAAAGCACTATCCACTTAAGCTGCCATTCAGACTTTGACCACAGCGTCTGTTGCTATGTAAAGTGGAGCTTTCCTTCATTTTCAGCAGACTTTTTGAACACGATGCCATAAGCTTGGCACACCTATCTTTTGGCAGTTTAGCCCAATTCCTCTTTGCACCACCTCCATCAGGTTTGTAAAAAGTTTGCCAAAATGCACCTGAAAGACACTCAGACCATGAGAAACTAAATTCTCTGGTCTGATTAGACAAAGATTGAGCTCTTTGGCGTCGTGTTTGGAGGAAACCAAGCCAACAAAATCCCTACAGTGAAGCTTGGAGGTGGCAGCATTTTTAATAGATTTGCAAAATAATACCATATTTTTTGGACTATAGGTCACAGTTTTTTTTCATAGTTTGGCCGGGGGTGCGACATATACTCCGGAGCGATTTATGTATAAAATTATTAACACATTACCGTAAAATATCAAATAATATATTTTATCTCATTCGCGGAAGAGACGAAGAAAATGTCAGCAATCGTCACACACACGTCAACCAATAAGAATTTGTCGGGGGAGGGTCATGGAATGCTAACTGCTAATTGCTACTGCCGTAGCTATTAAAGACCTACTGAAATGAGATTTTCTTATTTAAACGGGGATAGCAGGTCCATTCTATGTGTCATACTTGATCATTTCGTGATATTGCCATATTTTTGCTGAAAAGATTTAGTAGAGAACATCGACGATAAAGTTCGCAACTTTTGGTCACTAATAAAAAAGCCTTGCCTGTACCGGAAGTAGCAGACGGTGTGCGCGTGACGTCACGGGTTGTGGAGCTACTCCCATCTGAACATTGTTTACAATCATGGCCACCAGCAGCGAGAGCGATTCGGATCGAGAAAGCGACAATTTCCCCATTATTTTGAGCGAGGATGAAAGATTCGTGGATGAGGAAAGTGAGAGTGAAGGATTAGAAAGAAAAAAAAACTAGACTGCAGAGCGATTCCGATATGAGACAAATTTACTATGATAATTCTGGAAAATCCCTTATCTGCTTATCGTGTAACTAGTGTTTTAGTGGGATTATATGGTCTTACCTGCACAACCTGAAAGTCAGAGGGGTGTGGTGACCACCAGTGTCTTCGAGGGAAGCCACGTTTCTCGACGAGGCGAAGGCAGCCGGTCGGGCCAGGCTGAGATTTCCCCCCCCCCCCTCCACAGTGGAAGCATCCGACGGTCGGGGGCGGCCGGTGGGAGGAGGAAAGAGAGACGAAGCTGCGTCTTTGACAGGTGCAGGAGGAACAACGCAAGCTCTCCGCTCTTGTCTACAGTAAGAGCCGACTTATTACCACCAGTTTTTAGCTTTATGATGGTTTGTATGTTGTATGTATTTTATGTATTTGTACCTTGTTTTTACTCTTGTACCTCGTTTTTACTCTTGTACCTCGTTTTTACTGTTGTGCCTCGTTTTTACTGTTGAACCTTGTTTTTAATGACTACTGCTGCAAACTAAATTGCCCCTCCGGGACAATAAAGATTTCTTAAGTCTAAGTCTAAGACCATTTTTTCACCGAAACCTGCCGGTTGACACGTGGTAGGGAACCATGTTCGCTTGACCGCTCTGTTCCATAGTAAAGCTTCACCATCATCTTTCGGGAATGTAAACAAGGAAACACCGGCTGTGTTTGTGTTGCTAAAGGCGGCCGCAATACACCGCTTTCCACCTACATCTTTCTTCTTTGACGTCTCCATTATTAATTGAACAAATTGCAAAAGATTGAACACAGATGTCCAGAATACTGTGTAATTATGCAATGAAAAGAGACAACTTATAGCTGTGAACGGTGCTGGAACAAAATGTCCTCTACAATGCGTGACGTCACGCGTCATCATACCGCGACGTTTTAGCATGATACTTCCGTGCGAAATTTAAAATTGCAATTTAGTAAACTGAAGCGGCCGTATTGGCATGTGTTGCAATGTTAATATTTCATCATTGATATATAAACTATCAGACTGCATAGTAGTGGGTTTCTCTGTCAGGGGGGTCCAAAGTGTGGCCCTCAGCTAATTGCTTACCGGCCCGCCACACATTCTGGAAATACTATTTCAAAATTAAAAATAAAAACATTTTAAAAAAGTGGAATGAGGTGAAATCTAACGAGAAAAAGTTGCAATGTTTGTTTTAATAGTTTTTCCACGGTTTAAAAAAATCAATGTTATAAGTTATTTTCAAGGCTCCAATTACTTCAAAAACTTTACTTTAAAATGTTTTATGTGCAAAAAATATTGTATATATTGTGTGGTTGCCATATAAAAACATCAGTTTTATTTTCAAAAGACCATAAAACAAAACAAAATAATAGCTTAAATGTAAACCCGACAGATATATCTGAAGTTGATCTCGTAACTTAAGTGTTGAAAGTTAAAAAATATATATAGAATAAAAATGTATCACTTTATGAGCGGGGCACCTTTTGGATCCCAAATATATTTAGTGGGATTTTATTGATCTTTACACTGTGATTACTCCAAAAAAATAATAGTGAAATAAAATCAATGGTCCATCCATCCATCCATTTTCTACCGCTTATTCCCTTTTGGGGTCGCGGGGGGCGCTGGCGCCTATCTCAGCTACAATCGGGCGGAAGGCGGGGTACACCCTGGACAAGTCGCCACCTCATCAGTGTCCTGCATTATTGATCTTTTATGGTTGTAATTACTAAATACTGCATGTTTCAGTTTTACTATAGAAACAAAGTTATCTTTGACTAAAATGGCATAAAACACCCTTTTTTTTTTTTTTTTTTTACTTTATATCAACCTCAAGTTGATATACTGTAGAGATGTACTGTAAGCGTTAAATAATAAAAAAAATAATTTGACTTATTTTTAACATTTTAATGACTGGGACCCGTTATGGTCCCTGGGACCCCTAAAGGTAAAACAAAAAAAAATCCCTATATTTTCTTATGGTTTGAAAATGAAAAATATCAACATTTTTCAATTTACGTCCCTCGGTGGAAAAACTTTGGACACCCCTGCTCTATGTTGACCCATTGCAAGCATAAGCAAAAGAGAAACGGATTTTTCCTCGAAACCTTTTCAATTGATTTCCCCGAGGCGCTATCTGAAAGCCCTCTCTCTAATCAGTGATGGGCAAATGTGTTTGGGTGGGCTTCCCTTTGTCCTTGCAGCTTGTCAATACAACAACATACCATCTGTGCACCGCAATAAAACATTCATCAGTGTGCTCTTACATACCGTCTACTTTCCACCACCTCGCTTTTCTTCCTATCATTTCATTCTAGGCAAACATCTGCCTAGCTTTTTAGACATTGTCTTGAATACACGTTGGTGACATAGTCCATGCCATTTTTCTTTTTTTAGTATGGCTGAAAAATAATTCACCATAGCGCCGAATAAAGTTGTAGCATACAGTAATAGCAGTCATATTTTTATTCTACCGTTAAAGGCCGACTGAAACCCACTACTACCGACCACGCAGTCTGATAGTTTATATATCAATGATGAAATATTAACATTGCAACACATGCCAATACGGCCTTTTTAGTTTAATAAATTGCCATTTTAAATTTCCCGCGGAGTTTCCTGCCGAAAACGTCGGTATGATGACGCGTGCGCGTGACGTCACGGATTGTAACGGACATTTTGTTCCAGCCCCGTTCACAGCTATAAGTCATCTGCTTTAATCGCATAATTCCACATTATTATGGACATCTGTGTTGCTGAAACTTTTGCAATTTGTTCAATGAATAATAGAGACGTCAAAGAAGAAAGATGTAGGTGGGAAGCGGTGTATTGCGGCCGCCGTTAGCAACACAAACACAGCCGGTCTTGTTTACATTCCCGAAAGATGATGGTGAAGCTTTACTATGGAACAGAGCGGTCAAGCGAACATGGTTCCCTACCACATGTCAACCGGCAGGTTTTGGTGAGAAAATGGTCTTAGACTTGGACTTAGAAAATCTTTATTGTCCCGGAGGGCCAATTTGGTTTGCAGCAGTAGTCATTAAAAACAAGGTTCAACAGTAAAAACGAGGCACAAGAGTAAAAACGAGGCACAAGAGTAAAAACGAGGTAAAAGAGTAAAAACGAGGTACAACAGTAAAAACAAGGTACAAATACATAAAATACATACAACATACAAACCATCATAAAGCTAAAAACTGGTGGTAATAAGTCGGCTCTTACTGTAGACATGAGCGGAGAGCTTGCGTCATTCCTCCTGCGCCTGTCAAAGAGGCAGCTGCGTCTCTCTTTCCTCCTCCCACCGGCCGCCCACGACCGTCGGATGCTTCCACCGTGGAGGAGGGGGGGGGATCTCAGACTGGCCCGACCGGCTGCCTTCGCCTCGTCGAGAAACGTGGCTTCCCTCGGAGACACTGGCGGTCACCACACCCATGGCCACACCCCTCCGACCATATAATCTCACTAAAACACTAGTAACGCAATAAGCAGATAAGGGATTTTACTGCCATCTACTGGTCACACTTATCATTACACCATGTACCAAATAATATTGCTTCAAGGTCAGAAAGCACAACCAAAATTATTCCATGCATGAAGGCGCACTGTCGAGTTTTGAGAAAGTTAAAGGCCTACTGAAACCCACTACTACCGACCACGCAGTCTGATAGTTTATATATCAATGATGAAATATTAACATTGCAACACATGCCAATACGGCCTTTTTAGTTTACTAAATTGCAGTTTTAAATTTCCCGCGAGGTATCCTGTTGAAAACGTCGCGGAATGATGACGCTTATGTTGACGCGTGCTTGTGACGTTATTGGTTGGAGCGGACATGTCAGCCCAGCACCACACACGGCTAAAAGTTGTCTCTTTTCATCGCATGATTACACAGTATTTTGGACATCTGTGTTGCTGAATCTTTTGCAATTTGTTCAATTAATAATGGAGACATCAAAGAAGAATGCTGTTGTTGGAAAGCGGTGGATTGCAGCTGCCTTTAGCAACCGAAACACAGCCGGTGTTTCTTTGTTTGTTGTGAAGCTTTAACACAGAGCGGTCACGCGAACATGTTTCTCTACGTCAACCAGCAAGTTTTGGGATGGGAAAATTGTGACATTAAGTCGGCTCTTACCGGAGACTTCAGTGGATTATGCGACCTCCTCCTGCAGCTCAAAAAGGCAGCTGTGATCTTGGCTCCTCGGCTTCTCTCAGAGACACTGGCGTCCACCGCAGCCATCCGACTTTCAGGTATGACAGTATAATGTCACTATCAATCAATCAATCAATCAATGTTTACTTATATAGCCCTAAATCCCTAGTGTCTCAAAGGGCTGCACAAACCACTACGACATCCTCGGTAGGCCCACATAAGGGCAAGGAAAACTCACACCCAGTGGGACGTCGGTGACAATGATGACAATGAGAACCTTGGAAAGGACGAAAGCAATGGATGTCGAGCGGGTCTAACACGATACTGTGAAAGTTCAATCCATAATGGATCCAACACTGTCGCGAGAGTCCAGTCCAAAGCGGATCCAACACAGCAGCGAGAGTCCCGCTCACAGCGGAGCCAGCAGGAAACCATCCCAAGCGGAGGCGGATCAGCAGTGCAGAGATGTCCCCGGCCGATACACAGGCAAGCAGTACATGGCCACCGGATCGGACCAGACCCCCTCCACAAGGGAGAGTGGGACATAGGAGAAAAAGAAAAGAAACGGCAGATCAACTGGTCTAAAAAGGAGGTCTATTTAAAGGCTAGAGTATACAAATGAGTTTTAAGGTGAGACTTAAATGCTTCTACTGAGGTGGCATCTCGAGTACTGGAGCCCGAATAGAAAACGCTCTATAGCCCGCAGACTTTTTTTGGGCTCTGGGAATCACTAATAAGCCGGAGTCCTTTGAACGCAGATTTCTTGCCGGGACATATGGTACAATACAATCGGCAAGATAGGATGGAGCTAGACCGTGTAGTATTTTATACGTAAGTAGTAAAACCTTAAAGTCACATCTTAAGTGCACAGGAAGCCAGTACAGGCGTAATGTGATCAAACTTTCTTGTTCTTGTCAAAAGTCTAGCAGCCGCATTTTGTACCAACTGTAATCTTTTAATGCTAGACATGGGGAGACCCGAAGATAATACGTTACAGTAATCGAGACGAGACGTAACAAACGCATGGATAATGATCTCAGCGTCTTTAGTGGACAGAATGGAGCGAATTTTAGCGATATTACGGAGATGAAAGAAGGCTGTTTTTGTAACGCTTTTAATAAAATACTAACACAACCAGATGAGGGATTTTCCAGAATTATCCTAGTAAATGTGTCTAATTACATCTGAAACGCTCCCACTGCCGCCGCCTGGAGCCGTCGCCTTTTTTTTTTTTTTTTTTTAGTGCTTCATTTTGACTTTCCTCATCCACGAATCTTTCATCCTCGCTCAAATTAATGGGGAAATCGTCGCTTTCTCGGTCCGAATCGCTCTCGCTGCTGGTGGCCATGATCGTAAACAATGTGAGGATGTGAGGAGCTCCACAACCCGTGATGTCACGCGCACATCGTCTGCTACTTCCGGTACAGGCAAGGTTTTTTTTATTAGCGACCAAAAGTTGCAAACTTTATCGTGGATGTTCTCTACTAAATCCTTTCAGCAAAAATATGGCAATATCGCTAAATGACCAAGTATGACACATAGAATGGACCTGCCACCCCCGTTTAAATAAGAAAATCTCATTTCTTTAGGCCTTTAAAGGTCTAAAGAAATGATGTAGAACGTTTGGCGGGCCGGATTTAAAATCTTAGTGGGCCGCGTGTGGCCGGCTGGCCATATTTTGCCCAGGTCTGCTCCAGGTGGTTGCTCGCAGTCCAACAATGGGCCACGGCCCTATGGTTAAAAAACACGGACTGATCGACATAAACAAACCAAGCTACATGAGGCCAGAGAATTAGACTTTTTTTAAAGAATGAAGTGGTTGCAAAGTAGAGAGGTTGTGTTTGTGGTATTTCCATCCCCCGCTCTTCAAATATCCATCCATCCATCCATTTTCTACCGCTTATTCCCTTTCGGGGTCGCAGGGGGCGCTGGCGCCTATCTCAGCTACAATCGGGCGGAAGGCGGGGTACACCCTGGACAAATCGCCAGCTCATAAAAGTGATATATTTATTTAATTAATCTGCATTTTGCATATCTAAATATATTTATGCTCTATAAAAAAAATGCTTGGTGTTAACATTTTTGGGTTCAGCAATAAATGATTGGATATATTTCCTGTGTAAAAAAAAGTGATTCCGTTTTGGAGCTTATTAGTCTCCCAAGCCGAGGTACCATTGTGTATTTAACAATAACAAGTACGCCTTTTGTTTGAATTCAGCTGCTGAAGGATCGTTAACCCAGTTAGTCCTATTCTCCACCGCATCTCTGATCTACTTCTTTAATCTTTTTCAGTGCCAGGGTTTGGTTTCCCGTGGCACCTCCCAAGTCCCCGTCGTCGCCATAGCAACACCACATGGAACTGCTGTGATGGCAACTTCAACAGGGTACAAAATGAGCACCTTCCAGTCTGGATGGTTATTTAAAAAAAAAAAGAGTAGAAAAGAAGCATGAACACGAAGTTTGTTATTCTGAACATGGAAATATGAGGTGAAGTGTCTTGCAAGGAATTGTGACTCATAGCTTCTTTAATTTATACGTATTAATAATAATTTATATACGGGGCCCTTTGGAGTTAGCGAGCTGTACAAGAGCTTCTTTTTTTAGTTTGCTATTTGTCATCGTGCGAAGAATAGGAAGTGACGCATACATATTTGTAATTGCTGCTGTTGTGGACATCTTCGGCCCACGTTTATCAAAGGAAAACTTCCGTACTCGTTCAAGTGTGCACTTAGCAACGTTGTAATTTTTTTAGTCTAGAATAGAGTGCCCGCAGCTCGTTTTTGGAGTGGTCCTTGTTATATTGTACAATACAATTATTTTTAATTGAATCGAAATATTTATTTCAAACCTGCACAGTACAACTAAACACAGTTTTTGTTGTTTTTTTTACATGTTGGCAAAGATATTTATGCAAGGCTTGAAAAGGGGTTGGATGAAGCAGCTGCTTATAATAGCCCAACCCCTCTCACTCATTCCACATTTAACATAAACAATATAAGACAAGAACAATACTCTATAAACAAAACAAGAATAACAATACCATGAGACAAGACAAAACGAGACAAAACACACACGGGCCCAAACACTCTCTGACCATACACCTCTCTCACTGCTGAGGTCATCACTCTCTTTCCTCCTCGTACTTCTTCAGTACTTCTTTTTCAAACAGTGTTTTAAATTGAATCGTGCTAGAACACGTTTTTAACTCATCCCCTAAGTCAGGGGTGTCAAACTCAAATACAGAGTGGGCCAAAATTTGAAACGGAACAAAGCCGCGGGCCAACAAATTAACCTTTTAATAGGGACCCAGACAAGTGTTGCATTAAATATTGAACAAGCAAGGCTTATATAACTTTAGTGACATCCAAAATCCAGTTTCAAATAATAATAATAATAATTAAAAAAATATCAATGGCATATCAAATACAATTTCAATAAAAATGTTATGCCTTTTTTTCTATTTGCAATCTTCTGAGGTAAATATCGAATTTTTTCCACAGGCTAATAATAAATTTAAAAATAAAGTAACAATAATGAATGAACCAAACATTCAAGCCTTGAAGTAACAAGAGAAAATGCATGACTAAAACGTGAATGTAAAATGCTATGTAAAATGCTGAATGTGTTCCAACTCGGTACTACAAGAAGTACTTTAGGTTCTAACTGCCACATAGTTTGATTTTGGAAGAAACCTAAAAAAAATGTTAAAGGGGAACATTATCACAATTTCAAAAGGGTTAAAAACAATAAAAATCAGTTTCCAGTGGCTTGTTGTATTTTTTAAAGTTTTTTTCAAAATTTTGCCGGTCCCAGAATATCCCTAAATAAAGCTTTAAAGTGCCTTATTTTCGCTACCTTCGAAACCACTATCCATTTCCCTGTGACGTCACACAGTGCTGCCAATGTAAACAAACAAGGGAATACCACAGCAAGATATAGCGACATTAGCTCGGATTCAGACTCAGATTTCAGCGGCTTAAGCGATTCAACAGATTACGCATGTATTGAAACGGATGGTTGGAGTATGAAAGTATTGAAGAAGAAACTGAAGCTATTGAGCAAATAGCTATTTAAGCTATTCATAGCCATAGCATGGCCGAATAGCTGCGTTAGCATCGCCGGTAAAATGTGCGGACCAAACGATCAGGACTTTCGCATCTTGTGACACTGGAGCAACTTAAATCCGTCGATTGGTAAGTGTTTGTTTCGCATTAAATGTGGGTGGGAGGAAACGTAATATAGTTGCAAATGCATCTGCAGGTTATCCATACATCTCTGCGCCATGCCTGCTTTAGCACCGCCGGTAAATAGCATGTTAGCATCGATTAGCTGGCAGTCACGGCGCGACCAAATATGTCTGATTAGCACATAAGTCAACATCAACAAAACTCACCTTTGTGATTTTGTTGACTTTATCATTGCAAATGCATCTGCAGGTTATCCATACATCTCTGTGTCATGTCTGTCATCGCCGGTAAAAAGCATGTTAGCCTCGATTAGCGTAGCATGTTAGCATCGATTAGGTGGCAGTCACGCTGCGACCAAATATGTCTGATTAGCACATAAGTCAACAACAAAACTCACATTTGTGATTTTGTTGACTTTATCGTTGCAAATGCATCTGCAGGTTATCCATACATCTCTGTGCCATGTCTGTCATCGCCGGTAAAATTTGAAGACACTACAGCACATTCAATGGGGGTCTGGCGGCAGACACTTTCGCATCTTCGGGCCAGTGGTGCAACTTGAATCCCTCCCTGTTAGTGTTGTTACACCCTCCGACAACACACCGACGAGGCATGATGTCTCCAAGGTTCCAAAAAATAGTCGAAAAAAACGGAAAATAACAGAGCTGAGACCCGTGTGTGTAATGTGTAGAAAATGAAAATGGCGGCAGTATTACCTCGGTGACGTCACGTTCTGACGTCCTCGCCACCAGAGCGATAAACAGAAAGGCGTTTAATTAGCTAAAATTCACCCATTTAGAGTTCTGAAATCGGTTAAAAAGGTATATGGTCTTTTTTCTGCAACATCAAGGTATATATTGACACTTACATAGGTCTGGTGATAATGTTCCCCTTTAATAAGTAGTATGCTAAAATGTGAGCAATTCCGATGGATTAATTCGGGGTCAATAGATAGTTCTTATACGCTAAAGTGCTAATGAAACGTACCATGCAAAATGTTAAATGCTAAAGTGCAGTTGTACAATCATTTGTAAATGTAAAGGTATGCAATGTAAGGATAGTGCTTGAATGTAAACATGCTGACAGTTAGTATGCACCTAAGAGTATAAGTACCCGGAAGTCTCAAGGCTGGTCTAAAGTGTTCTTCTTACATCATTGATTGAAGCTTTTATTAGTAGATTGCACAGTACAGTACATATTCCGTACTATTGACCACTAAACGGTAACACCCGAATATGTTTTTCAACTCGTTTAAGTCGGGGTCTACGTTAATCAGTTCATAGTAAATAAGAGACACCTTAATCCTCTCCCGTCAGGGAATCGAACCCTGGTCTTCCGCGTGACAG
The DNA here is from genome assembly GCF_033978795.1 of Nerophis ophidion. Taxonomy (NCBI): domain Eukaryota; kingdom Metazoa; phylum Chordata; class Actinopteri; order Syngnathiformes; family Syngnathidae; genus Nerophis; species Nerophis ophidion. Next base: position 40,916,961 of record NC_084626.1, read on the forward strand.
GCGGAGATACTGTCCACTATACTAACGAGGACTCATACCATGTACAAACCCCAAATCCAATCAAGTTAGCACGTTGTGTAAAAAATAAAAACAGAATACAATGATTTGCAAATCCTTTTCAACCTATATTAAATTGAATAGACTGCAAAGATATTTAACGTTCCAACTGGAAAACTTAATTTTTTGCATATAATAGCTCATTTGTTTTTTGAAACATGTTGAAGGCATCAAATTGCCTTCAACATGTTTCAAAAAAGCTGCCACAAGTGGCAAAAAAAAAAGAGAAAGTAGAGGAATGCTCATCAAACACTTATTTGGAACATCCCACAGGTGGACAGGCTAATTGGGAACACTTCAGAAAACCACTGTTAGTAAATACCGTTCATCGTTACATCTGTAAGTGTAAGTTAAAACTCTATTATGCAACGCCAAAGCCATTTATCAACAACACCCAGAGATGCCGCCAGCTTTGCTGGGCCTGAGCTCATCTAAGATGGACTGATGCAAAGTGGAAAAGTGTTCTGTGGTCTGACTAGTCCACATTTCAAATTGTTTTTGGAAACTGTGGACGTTGTGTCCTCCGGACCAAAGGGGAAGCGAACCATTCAGACTGTTTTGGGGGCAAAGTGTAAAAGCCAACATATGTGATGGTATGGGGGTGCATTAGTGCCCAAGGCATGGGTAACTTACACATCTGTGAAGGCACCAATAATGTTGAAAGGTACATACAGGTTTTGGAGCAACATATGTTGCAAGATTGGGAAAGAACTCATCCTGAAAAGCTTCAAAAATTGGTCTTCTCAGTTCCCAAACGTTTACTGAGTGTTGTTAAAAGGAAAGGCCATGTAACACAGTGGTAAAAATGCCCCTGTGACAACTTTTTGCAATGTGTTGCTGCCATTAAATTCTAAGTTAACCTCTAAAGGCCTTAGTGGCCACATGCGTGGACAGCACATTTTAGCACTTATTTACAAAATTGTGTACACTACTGAATTGGGGTCTTATGGCCGCTTATGTGGACACTTATACTGCCATCTGGTGGTGTCAGAAGAGTATAAAATACAATGAAATTTTGGGGAAAAAAGTGTAAAAAAAAAAAAAAAAATTTGCATGTCATTACACATGAAGTACACACATGAAGTACACTTGTGTACTTATGGACTAAGTACAACATATCAAAATATGATTTTTAGTTTTTATTCTAATTGGGGTCCAATAAGCCCAAATAGCAAAGAGAAATAAAATAAAAAAAACATGTAAACAAACAGCTTGGGCCTTAAGAGGTTAATGATTATTTGTCCAAAAAATTCAGTTTCTCAGTTTGAATATCTGGTCTTTGCAGTCTATTCAATTGGATATAAGTTGAAAAGGGTTTGCAAATCATTGTATTCTCTTTTTATTTACCATTTACTCGAGGTGCCAACTTCACTGGTTTTGGGTTTTGTATATCATCATCATCGGCGATCACCGGAGACGAGTAAGATTGTCCTCCTGTCGGTGGGTCTGGTCATCTGTGGGTCCTCAGGTGGCTGTAGAGGCCGATCCTGGATCCGCAGACTTTGTCGCAGTGGGGGCATGCGTGGGTTGGTTGACTGGGTAGTGGTTGTGGTGTGAGGAGCTGTGTTGGTGGTGGATCTCTCCTTTCTCTGTTGCCTCTTGGTTTCTGCGGCACGGTGGAGGTCTTTCTCTAGGTGAGTTGTGCCTTCATGGACCATCTTGCTCCACATGTTCCTCTGGTGGGCTACCCCCTCCCAGTTGCTGAGGCTGGGGGTTGGGTTGGGTAATGGTGAGTCCTTCCTTCAGGAGAACGCCTGTGCGTGGAATCTTATAAAGTGGGGAGGCTGGTGCACAGGCAGCCACCACACTGTCCTTGACAAAGGGAGGGCCAGGGTCCAATGGCATGGAGACCAAGACAATTGGGGACCCATCTTTGCTGCAGCCTTCTTCCGCCTTTGTGACCGTTGTGGAGCTTTCTCTGCTGCCATCATCCGCCCACTCCGCCGTTGAGGACTTCTTGGCTCGCTCTTCGTCTGGAACCTCACCCTCGACCTTACCGCCATGGTTGAACCTACCAGGAGCTTAAGCTCCAGACGGCATCGCTCTCAGGTTCATTGGAACACGCAAGGCTCTCCACCACGACAAGGTGGCGACCCGAGGAGAACAATTTTTGTATATAATTGCCTTTTGACATACCGTATTTCCTTGAATTGCCGCAGGGCATAAAGTATGCGCCTGCCTTGAATTACTGCCGCTTGGCAAAATAATTTGCGCATGCTTAGTATTACCGCCTGGTCAAACTCGTGACGTCACGAGTGACACTTCCCCTGTCATCATTTTCAAAATGGAGGAGGCTGATTTCAATACCGGTAATTTGAAATCGCATAAAGGAAAGAAGATTAAGAGCTATTCAGTATGATTTAAGGTCCAAGCTTACATCACACTCAAATTTTTACTGCATGCCTTTGGTAAGTGTTGGAGTGAGAAGAGGTTCTAAAATATTTAGCGCATGCTTACTTTTACCGCATGCCTTTGATAAGCGCAGGAGTGAGAAGAGGTTTTAAAATAATTAGCGCATGCTTACTTTTACCGCATGCCTTTGGTAAGTGCAGGAGTGAGAAGAGGTTTTAAATTAATTAGCGCCCTGGCGGCAAATCAAGGAAATACGGTAAGTACATCCGCTAAAAATTTGTTTTCCCAAGCATGCAGGCCTATAATCAAATATGTTTTTGATTTATGAGCAATTGTGCTTCATTTTTATTTCATATCCACACTGTACATTTTGAAGGATGTTTTCACCCCGCATCATTTTATTGCATAATTTGTCAGACACTGTGCAACAATTGGCGATGAATAGGTTCAATTTGTTGCGGTGGCATTCTAAATAATTAATACATTCTGGAAGACTCGAAAGAGGTAGAAATCTAACCAATTTGGGGACAAATTGCTGACTGCGTTGTTTTTATTGATCCACCGAGAGAGCGGCTGATTGCCTGTGGGCCTGATTACTTACTTTCATTCAATTTGCCCGTTCCCCCGAGCGCCCGCACGCATTACTGATGGCTTATTGTGGCGCCCTATGGTTCGGGGAAGCTTCATGCCCGTTTTCAAGCCCTCGTGTACTGACGAGAGATATGTGGATAAATTGATAGACGGATCACTTGATAGGTTGATAGTGATTGATGTCCAGCATTGTGACGGAGAATAATGTGTTTTCTTTCACTCCAGCGCAGTTCATTTGTCATCTGTCTTCTGTCCCCAGCTCTCTCTCCACGGAAGCTCAGCTTGGTGCATCATGGGACTCCATCAAGACGGTGGCAGGTACAGCATGTGAGGACTGAGAGGCGACCATGGAGACGGACAGCTTCACCGCCAGCCCGGGCGCACTGGGAGTCCCCGAGGAGTACGCAGGCGAGGCTCGGTCCGGCGATGTTGGTCAGGCGTGGCGCTTCATGCCGTACTCGCTGGGCTTCCAGGTGTCCATTACCGCCTTCCTCATGCTGGAGCTGGTGTTGGGTTTCAGCAGCAACCTGACAGTGCTGGTGCTCTACTGCTCCCAGTCCAACTTGGTGGACTCGGTCAGCAACATGGTGACGGTCAGTCTGCACGTGCTGGACGTGGCGGTGTGCGTGCTGTGTTTGCCCCTCACTTTGGCGGTCGTGCTGCTGCCCCCGGGGCCCAACCTGGCTCTGCTGTGCTGCTTCCACGAGGCCTGCGTCACCTTTGCCAGCATTGCCACAGCCATCAACATCCTGGTCATCAGCCTGGACCGCTACGACATCTCGGTGCGGCCGGCCAACAGGCTGCTGACCACGCGCAGGGCGGCGCTTCTCCTGGTGGCCGTGTGGCTCACATCCGTGGCTGTGTTCTTTATCCCCTTCCTGCAGGAACAATTGTCTAGTGGCGAAGAAACCGGAGAGAGATCCCTGGAGAGTCCTTTGTCTCTGTCCTCCAATGTGGTGCCCGGTTGGCGCAACCGGACACTCTTGTGCTTAGGCGGGCAAGGCAGCTATTTAACCCCGGGTACATATTACCACCTCATCCTACAGGTTCCCATATTCTTCACCACCGTCACGGTCATGTTGTTCACCTACTCAAGGATCCTGAGGGCTTTGAACATCCGCATCGGCACCCACATGAAGAAGAACCAGAGGTTCATCGGCCCGTCCTGCACGGGCCTCCACAGGAAACCAAAAAGAAAGAAGACCAAACTCCAAATGCTGCAAAGTGCGCGGCCAGAAGGGGAGCGATGCACCGCAGATGGCACCAAACAACTGAGTCACCCTCCTCTGATACCTTCTTCATCGCCCACTCCCACGGCGACATCCCCCCCTGCGCTCGCTTCTTCTGCCGCGCTGGTGACATCTGTCACAGGCGCCGCCCCAATGCCAGCAACCATGGGTGTCCAGGCCTCCGTGTCAGCTATTATCGCCCTGCGGCGAGCAGTGCGGCGTCACCGGGATCGACGAGAGCGCCAGCGCCGTGTCTTCAGGATGTCCCTCGTCATCATCACCACCTTCCTGGGCTGCTGGGCTCCTTTGTCCGTGGTCAACATGCTCATCCTGGCCATAGGCCCGAGCGACGCCCTGGTCAGCCTGCGCCTCTGGTTCCTTGCTTTGGCTTACGGCACCACCGTGTCCCACCCGCTTCTCTATGCGTTCACGCGGCAAAAGCTGCGGCGCGCCCTGCGTGCAAAGGTGAAGAAGAGGGTGGTGTCTCTGCTTCAGGTGGACCCGTCGCCGGGGGGCACCGTCATACACAATTCTTGGGTGGAGAACAGAAAAACCAGTCGTCAGGTGCGGCTGGAAGCGAGCGAGGGTTCTGAGCGCTGCCTGGCAGAGGCCGTGTGAGACGATGATGATGAAAGTTTGGACAATCCAAGGGGGCCTAAAGAAATAGGACCGGGGAAAATGGCGCCCAATGTGGGTGTCACAGAATTCCTGCTACGGTCATAAAAAACACAGATGTGTTTCATCACAGCCACTTTAAAGCAGTGGTTCTCAAACTTTTTCTCCACCAAGGACCACCTCAGAGAACACTCCCCAAGAACCATGCACAAATATGACCAACAATAAACTACAGTAGTGTAGTAGGCCTAAGTGTTCATTAAAAACAAGGCAGAGGTTTTATTTAACAATATTTACGGGCCATGGAGTGCACCGCTGTTATAGCCGTACACACCAAATTTTGGTTTCATTTTTAATTTCCATATATTAGTCGCACTGAACTAATAATAATATTGGATATTATTGAATATTGAAATGATAAGCCGGAAAAATATATACGTTGCGAAATTAATATTTACACAGAAAGATGTTTATTTACAGACCATAATTAGCCCTGCGATGAAGTGGCGACTTCCACACGAATGTAGCTGAGATAGGCCCCAGCGACCCCAAAGGGAATAAGCGGTAGGAAATGGATGGTTGGATGGATGGATAATTGTTTTTTAACAATGTCAGTAGCACGGTAGTAAAACAGCTAAATAAACAAAACAGAAGTCATGGACTCACTATTTGCGGAAGCTAACTCTCCAATCAGCTAAACATACTCAATAACTCTACGGTGACGTTTTGGTGAATTTACGAAACTGAAACAATACGAACAGAATGCCATCGTAAGTTAATAATACTAACACGGACACTTGGAGACATGTTAGCATATTAGCTAATACTTTGATTGATTGAAACTTTTATTAGTAGATTGCACAGTACAGTACAATTGACCACTAAATGGTAACACCCGAATAAGTTTTTCAACTTGTTTAAGTCGGGGTCCACGTTAATCAATTCATGGTAGCTACCGATGCTAGTGTCATTACATTACGATGGCACTTTCTACTAAAAAAACTGTTTTAGTTATATTGTGAAACCTACAAACGTTGCTTGGAGTTATAAATGAAGAATCCATACGAGGAGAAAGCTATGGATGGTTAGAAGACCAAACGGCACTTGTACTTCCGGTCGAAAGCAGTAAATGGAAGGAAACTGCAGTGAGCAAATTTGTCCAAAAGATGGCGCCAAAGCGCGAACAAAACACTTTCTCAGTGTATTTGCTTGTTTTTTAAAAAAAACTTTTAATGCTATGGCCATCAACGAAGAAAAAAAATTAGCCCCGCCGTTCAAAGTGTAGGTAAAATGTAGCGGCTTATAGTTCAGAATTTACTAACTTGTAACATTACACACAGTAACACTGTGTTTAAATATAGGAAAATGAAAACACTGTACTTAAATAATGAATCAAATCTTTGGCGTACCACTAGATGGAGCCTGTGTACCACAAGTGGTGCGCATACCACAGTTTGAGAATCACAAATGTGTTTCATCACCTCAGAAAACACCATAATGACCAACATTAAAATACAGTAGCGTCGTAGGCCTTAGTATTCATTAAAAACTAGGCCGAGGTTTTATTTATATTTTGGGCCACTGTAACAGTAGACACTGTTTGAACTAGAGATGTCCGATAATATCAGACTGCCGATATTATCGACCGATAAATGCTTTAAAATGTAATATCGCAAATTATCGATATCTGTTTCAAAAAGTAGAATTTATCACTTTTTAAATCGCAGCTGTACAGACTGGTACACAGACGTAGGGAGAAGTACCGAGTGACAATAAACCTTAAAGGCACTGCCTTTGCGTACCAGCCCAGTCACATAATATCTACGGCTTTTCACACACGGAAAGTGAATGCAATGCATACTTGGTCAACAGCCATACAGGTCACACTGAGGGTGGCCGCATAAACAACATTAACACTGTTACAAATATGCGCCACACTGTGAAGCCACACCAAACAAGAATGACAAACACATTTCGGGAGAACATCCACACCGTAACACAACATAAACACAGCAGAACAAATACGTAGTGGTACACAGACGTAGGGAGAAGTACCGAGCGACAATAAACCTTAAAGGCACTGCCTTTGCGTGCCGGCCAGTCACATAATATACACGGCTTTTCACGTGCAAGTGAATGCCATGCATACTTGGTCAACAGCCATACAGGTCACACTGAGGGTGGCCGCATAAACAACATTAACACTGTTACAAATATGCGCCACACTGTGAACCCACACCAAACAAGAATGACAAACACATTTCGGGAGAACATCCGCACCGTAACACAGCAGAACAAATACCTAGAACCCCTTGCGGCACTAACTCTTCCGGGACGCCACAATATACACCCCCGCTACCTACCTTAACCTCGACATGCTCTCTCAAGGAGAGCGTGTCCCAAATTCCAAGCTGCTGTTTTGAGGCATGTTAAAAAAAAATAATGCACTTTGTGACTTCGATAATAAATATGGCAGTGCCATGTTGGCATTTTTTTTTCCATAACTTGAGTTGATTTATTTTGGAAAACCTTGTTACATTGTTTAATGCAGTGGTCCCCAACCACCGGGCCGCAGAATCATTTTTTATTAATTTGTATTTATTTTATTTTTTTATTAAATCAACATAAAATACACAAGATACACTTACAATTAGTGCACCAACCCAAAATACATGACAAAAAATAAATAAATTAATAAATTAATAAAAATAAAATCCCCTCGCCGGGCCGCGGGACAATATATCAAGTGTTGACCAGTCCGCAGCTACAAAAAGGTCGGGGACCACTGGTTTAATGCATCCAGCAGGGGGCATCAAGTGAAGTGACGTGAAGTGAATTATATTTCTATAGCGCTTTTCTCTAGTGACTCAAAGCGCTTTACATAGTGAAACCCAATACCTAAGTTACATTTAAACCAGTGTGGGTGGCACTGGGAGCAGGTGGGTGAAGTGTCTTGCCCAAGGACACAACGGCAGTGACTAGGATGGTGGAAGCGGGAATCGAACCTGCAACCCTCAAGTTGCTGACACGGCCACTCTACCAACCGAGCTATACCGCCCCACTATCACAACAAAATCAGGCATAATAATGTGTTAATTGCACAACTGTATATATCGGCATCGGTAATTAAGAGTTGGACAATACCGGAATATAGGATATCGGCAAAAAAGCCATTACCGGACATCTCTAGTTTGAACAGTAACACTGTGTTTGATTATAGGAAATTGATTGATTGAAACTTGTATTAGTAGATTGCACAGTTCAGTACATATTCCGTACAATTGACCACTAAATGGTAACACCCCAATAAGTTTTTCAACTTGTTTAAGTCGGGGTCCACGTTAATCAATTCATGGTAAATAATGGACTATAATGGAAAATAAAAGCTGAATCAAATCTTTGGTGGCAGTTTGAGAATCCCTTCTTTAAAGAAGGAGAACAAACACGTCCACCTCCGGGGTAACGACGGAGGATAATTGGCAGCAAGCGGAGCCATCGTCGGCCTGAACACAATCCCAGAAAAGACGTGAACTGTAATATTTGTCAAGTTTACAAATGGAGCGGCGCTTACATAACCGCTCCAAAAATACGTGCTTAGCCCAACAACGGACTGGGGAGCTCCACCACAGCTTTAAGAAGAACGTCTCGGCACCTAAACAAATATCCTGAATATTTATTTGCTGTGACCTCTGCCTTAATGATGTGTCACGAGCACAACGGCACCGGATTGCAGGGTGGCAGGCAAAGTGCGTGCAGAGTGTGTGTGTTACGTCAAATATGGTGCTGCTTTAATCCTGTCAGTGTAGGAGGCTCATATTCATAGCAGGGGATAATTATAAGCAGCGAGTGTGAAATACTCATATGCCTTTATATAATATTAAGTTATTGTTGTCACAGTGTTATTTCTGAATTGTACAAAGGTTACTTTTTCCTCTCTGTGGATGCAAATTTTGGTATCAAATGACTATTGGATGTCGTGGTGAAGAAAACCCATCAAAAACTTTTTTTTTCCCCCTGCAAAGACATGTTTGTACCCGCTTTTCTTTATTTTCATGACTATTTACATTGTAGATTGTCACTGAAGGCATCAAAACTATAAATGAACACAGGTGGAGTTATGTACTTAAAACAAGGTGAAATAACTGAAAACATGTTTTATATTCTAGTTTCTTCAAAATACCGTATTTCCTTGAATTGTGCCTGCCTAGAATTTCTCCATCCATCTTCTTCCAATTATCCGAGGTCGGGTCGCGGGGGTAACAGCCTAAGCAGGGAACCCCAGACTTCCCTCTCCCCAGCCACTTCGTCCAGCTCTTCCCGGGGGATCCCGAGGCGTTCCCAGGCCAGCCGGGAGACATAGTCTTCCCAACGTGTCCTGGGTTTTCCCGTGGCCTCCTAGGGAGGCGTTCGGGTGGCATCCTGACCAGATGCCCGAACCACCTCATCCGGCTCCTCTCGATGTGGAGGAGCAGCGGCTGTACTTTGAGCTCCTCCCGGATGACAGAGCTTCTCACCCTATCTCTAAGGGAGAGACACGCCACACGGCGGAGGAAACTCATTTCGGCCGCTTGTACCCGTGACCTTGTCCTTTCGGTCATGACCCAAAGCTCATGACCATAGGTGAAGATGGGAACGTAGATCGACCGGTAAATTGAGAACTTTGCCTTCCGGCTCAGCTCCTTCTTCACCACAACGAATCGGTACAACGTCCGCATTACTGAAGACGCCACCTGTCGATCTCACCATCCACTCTTCCCTCAATCGTTAACAAGACTCCTAGGTTTTTGAACTCCTCCACTTGGGGCAAGGTCTCCTCCCCAACCCAGAGATGGCATTCCACCCTTTTCTGGGCGAGAAACATTGACTCGGACTTGGAGGTGCTGATTCACTCAGCTGCGAACCGATCCAGTGAGAGCTGAAGATCCCGGTCAGATGAAGCCATCAGGACCACATCATCTGCAGAAAGCAGAGACCTAATCTTGCAGTCACTATACCCGAACCCCTCAACGCCATGACTGCGCCTAGAAATTCTGTCCACGGGTCAAACTCGTTTCGCAAAATATTATTTTTATTAGCGCATGTCTAGAATTCCGGCCGGGTCAAACTCGTTTCGCCAAATAATTACCATATATCTAGAACAGCGGTTCTTAACCTGGGTTCAATCGAACCTTAGGGGTTCGGTGAGTCAACCTCAGGGGTTCGGCGGAGGTCAAAACACACCTGATTCATCGTCTCAATAAAAACTTCTCCCTATCGGCGTGTTACGGATACGGCAACAGCAAAAGTTACACTGAATTGCAGGTGTGTCATTTGTTGTGAGTTTATGCAGTCTAGTGTGAGTTTAGTGTCGGTTTTGTTCTTTGAACAAGGTGATGTTCTTGCACGGTTCATTTTGTGACCAGTAAAAAAACATGGTAACACTTTAGTATGGAGAACACATTCATCATTAATTAGTTGCTTATTAACATGCAAATTAGTAACATATCGGCTCTTAACTAGTCATTAAGTACTTATTAATGCCTTATTTGGCATGGTCCCTAGTGTCCAAAAAACTCTAAATTAAGTCTTTGTTACCTAGAATATGTTCTCCATACTAAAGTGTTACCAAAAACACATAACTTTGTCTGGAATTAAAAAAACAAAACATTTTATTTTTCACTAAGAAGGGTTCGATGACTGCGCGAATGAAACTAATGGGGTTCGGTACCTCCAACAAGGTTAAGAACCACTGGTCTAGAATTTCCACCGGGTCAAACTCGTCACGTCACGAGTGACACTTCACTTGTCATCATTTTCAAAATGGAGGAGGCTGATTTCAATCATTTGGAATCGCAAAAAGGGAAGAAGATTAAGAGCTATTCAGTAGGATTTAAGGTCCAAGCTATTGAATATGCTAAAAAGAAGAGTAAGCAGCTATGTTTTATTAATATACCGTAGCTGCGTGTGTCAAATATGAGTCATTAAATGACTCCCGCCTCCTAGTGGTAGAGGGCGCTAGTGATCCTTCTTGCGACTACTCGGCCGCAGAAGAAGTGACAACAAGCAGCAAGAGTGAGCAGGGATCGATTCTCTTTTCCTCTCCCTTGCACTTTTAACATGGAGGATTACATATCTAAAATAAAACATTTTTCTAAACTGGACTTTCAATCGAAGCAGGAGGTAATAAAGGAAGATGTCCATCGAGACAGAGAGACTTTTAAAACTGAAGAAAGATAAGGAAGACTTCTATAAACAAGTTTTCAATGCGTTTGATCAGAAAGAGCTGCGCATGGACTTCATTTATAAGTAAAGGTAAGACCATAATAAGGTTTTTTTTTATTAAATGTGCTTTTCATGATGGTATCCTTACATCACACTCAAATTTATAGGCGCAGGCCTACATTTACCGCATACCTTTGGTAGGTTTTAAATTGATTAGCGCCCCGGCTGGAATTTACGGAAATACAGTAGCCACCCTTTGCTCTGATTACTGCTGTGCACATGAAGTATATTTCTGGTCTTGTCACCCTCCACCGGGCAGGAGGGCAACACGGCAGTGCGGCTGGATCAAACCAGACGTCAGAGACGCTATGCGGAACAAAAGTAGCTTTATTACAAACGAGCGTCATTAAACAGGTCTGCAGTACCTGGAGGAGCCTGGGTAAAAAAATGAAGGACTCCTAACTGGAGAAGCCAAACTATCAGTTTTTATATTCCTCCTTACTTTATCTATGTGTGTGTGTTAAGTCAGGAGAGCGCATCCTGACCATAAAAGGAGATGTTCATGTGTACACTGCAAAAAGTCAGTGTCGAAAACAAGAAAAAGAAAAAAATACAAAAATGAGGGGTATTTTATTTGAACTAAGCAAAATTATCTGCTAATAGAACATGGAAATTTGGCTTGTCAAACTTTCCAAAGCAAGTAAAATTAATGCTGAGAGCAGCGATGGACGGGACCGAGTATTTAAACATGTACATACAAAAAATAACTTACCATGAACCTGAAAGAGATTATTAAAACTCTTTTATCAACATTTAATCAGAAGGGTCCAATCTCTCTTTTGTGCTTAATTGAAGCCGACGAGACAAACACGCTGAGAGGAGATAATGTTTGAAAAAAGGTGACTGTTTTTACACAACTTTTGTTTTGAAGGGGTAATTGCAAACTCCCAGTTGATTTTTGCTGGGGCTTGTCAGTGTATGAAATATAGGTCTAAGTGAGACCTACATAGATGTTTTTGTTTAATGTTTCTACGACATTCCTACTGGAAGTTACAGGCAGTTGTGTCTGTGTTTTCTTCCTTGGGGGCAGTAGAGCGCATTTTTGAGTTTTGGGGTTTGGTTCTTTTGATTACATCGCAATTTTCGCCAGTCCTGACGTGTGTGTCCAATTTGTTGAGTTTTGAAGCACGTTAAGGGGGTCAATTTACAGCTCAAAGAGGCGTCGGTATGATAATGAAGAATAATCAATCAATCAATGTTTATTTATATAGCCCCAAATCACAAATGTCTCAAAGGACTGCACAAATCATTACGACTACAACATCCTCGGAAGAACCCACAAAAGGTCAAGGAAAACTCACACCCAGTGGGCAGGGAGAATTCACATCCAGTGGGACGCCAGTGACGATGCTGACTATGAGAAACCTTGGAGAGGACCTCAGATGTGGGCAACTCCCCCCCCTCTAATAACAAAATGCTAGAAATTCAATAGGGTCCTCTGTCCCTTTTGGATATCGGTCCCCAATTAGCTAACATCAATGAACCCAAAAATACCTTCAAATAAGTAGATTCTCACTAAAACCAATATGACTACGCATTTTCTATTGTTTCTTTGAAAATAAAACAGCAAAGTCCATTTGGCTGTCATCTGTTTTAATATGAGACAATTGTGTCAAAGTCATGATTTTTTTTTTCATGCTCGAAATAAGAAATGATTACTTTAAAAAAAGTATTTTTATACTTGTGAGTGTTGATGAAACAGCTTTGCAACACTTGATATTCTAGTTTCAAGCATGTTTTATTCAATATAGGTCATCAAATCTCAACAACAAACTGTAATATCTTACTGAGATCATTTAGGACCAAAACACTTAAAACAAGTAAAACACTTTAACATAAAATCTGCTTAGTGAGAAGAAAATAAGCAAATATCACCCTTATTTGAGATATTTAATCCTACTTAGATTTCAGTTTTTGCAGTGTAAGTGTCTATAAAATGACTGATTTAAGTCATAACTCGAAATGTTGGCGTTGAGCGAGACAGGTAGTCTTTTTTCAAGGATATGGTTATCACTTTTGCACTCCAAAGTCCCAATTAGAGGCTCTTTTCCTACAAGAAGTCATCCAATCCACCTGTGAATAGCAAACTCAGGGGCCTTAACTATTTATGTGCTATAACTGAAATACCTTTCTCCAAGGTGAACATGAACATTCACCGTATTTAGAACATAATATAAGTTAATTAATTAACTTCACACACTCTTGGCATTCTCTCGATGAAACCCATTTCAGGGGATTACCTCTTGAAGCTCAAGGAGAGAATGCCAAGAGTGTGCAAAGCAGTAATCAAAGCAAAGGGTGGCTATTTTGAAGAGACTAGAATTTAAAACATGTTTTAAGTTATTTCACCTTTTTTTGTTAAGTACATAAGTCCACATGTGTTCATTCATAGTTTTGATGCCTTCAGGGACAATCAGCAATGTAAATAGTCATGAAAATAAAGAAAACGCATTGAATGAGAAGATGTGTCCAAACTTTTGCCCTGTACTGTATAAATATTTTACATTGTTTTCCGCACGTACAACTAATTATTCTTTATTAAATGTGGTAATCATTCTGGGTTTCTGGAAGGGATTTTGGAAAAAATATATTTTCTTTTTTGTGTGATTTGGTTTTCTTCTGCTCTTTTGGAACAGGTTAGTAACAAAAACTAAGGTGCCACTGTCAATACTGGGCAAGTGATAACTCAACAAAAGCAAAAAAATAAATACGATTGGTTCTTAAGAGTTTGCACGCAATATATCAATATGTACAAGTTATCTGAACAAGACAACAAAAACACAGATATTTGTGAAAATAAAGAAGGGATAGCACAATGATATCAATTTGATACTGACACAACTATCCTGGTATCGATACAAAAGTGGTGGTGCAAGTTTTATGTAGCTTTAATTAGGGGAAGTGAAAAAATTAGAGTACGGTACTTACAGAGCTTTACATTTTTCACATTTTGGTATTTTACTGCCCTTTTTCAAAATGGAGTAAACGAATTTTGTCCTCAAAATTCTACACACAAGACCCCGAAATGTGAAAAGTTTTTTTAATTTTTTTTTTTGCAAATGTGTTAAAAATTGAAATAAAAAAAATAATAAAAAACATACATAAGTATTCATAGCATTTCTTCAATAGCTTTACCAGCAGGCACAGGAAATTGATTACACATACATGTTCTTTAAAACTGACTTTGAAACAAAGTTACAAAATAGTTGTATTTGTAAATTGAGACAACGTTGGTGTATAACGTAAGATCCCTGTTGTCAGTTGGGAAATGAGTCAAATTTCAATGGTCAAATCCACGTCACAACCTGACATTGATTAAATGTCGTCAAAAAGCAGGTTGTTTCAACGTTGTATTGGTGTTTGCGAATATTGTTTGGAGAATGACCAAAAATCAATGGTCGAGTCAACATCACAATCTGACATTTGTTAAACGTCGTCAAAAAGAATGTTGTTTCAACGTTGTATTGGTTAGGAAATTACCAAAAATCAATGGTCAAATCAACGTAAAAAAATAACCAAAACATTGATTAAATGTCGTCAAAAAGCATGTTTCAACGTTGTATTTGTGTTGTAGAATATTGTTTGGAATATGACCAAAATTCAATGGTCAAATCAATGGCAGAAACCAACATTGACTAAACGTCAAAAATCATTTTGCAACGTTGTATTGGTGTTGTCCAATATTGGTTGGAAAATGACCAAAAATCTATGGTGAAATCAACATCACAACCCAATATTGATTAAACGTCGACAAAAAGCATGTTGTTTCAACGTTGTATTGGTGTTGGAGAATATTGGTTAGGAAATGACCAAAAATCAATGGTCAAATCAACGTCAAAAACCAGCATTGGTTAAATGTCGTCAGAAAGCATGTTGCTTCAACGTTGTATTTGTGTTGTAGAATATTGGTTGGGAAATTACCAAAAATCTATGGTCAAATCAACATAAAAAAAAACGACGTTGATTAAATATCGTCAAAAAGCATGTTGCTTCAACGCTGTATTTGTGTTGTAGAATATTGTTTGGAAAATGACCAAATTTCAATGGTCAAATCAATGTCAGATACCAACATTGATTAAACGTCAAAAAGCATGTTGCAACGTTGTATTGGTGTTGTCCAATATTGGTTGGAAAATGACCAAAAATCAATGGTGAAATCAACATCACAACTCAACATTGATTAAACGTTGACAAAAAACATGTAATTTCAACGTTGTTTTTGTGTTGTAGAATATTGGTTAGGAAATTACCAGAAATCAATGGTCAAATCAACATCAGAAACCAATGTTGGTTAAACGTCGTCAAAAAGCATGTTGTTGCAACGTTGTTTTTGTGTTGTAAAATATTAGTTGGGAAATGACCAAATTTCAATGGTCAAATCAATGTCATAACCTGACATTGATTAAACGTTGTCAAAAAGCAGGTTGTTTCAACGTTGTATTTGTGTTGTAGAATATTGATTAGGAAATGACCACATTTCAATGGTCAAATCAACGTCGTCAAAAAGCATGTTGTTTCAACGTTGTATTGGTGTTGTAGAATATTGGTTAGGAAATGACCAAAAATCAATGGTCAAAGCAACGTCAGAAACCAACGTTGATTAAACGTCGTCAAAAAGCATGTTGTTTCAACGTTCTATTTGTGTTGTAGAATATTTTTGGGAAAATGCCCAAAAATTAATGGTTAAATCAATGTCAGGAACCAGCATTGGTTAAATGTCGTCAGAAAGCATGTTGCTTCAACGTTGTATTTGTGTTGTAGAATATTGGTTGGGAAATTACCAAAAATCAATGGTCAAATCAACGTAAAAAAAAACAACGTTGATTAAACATCGTCAAAAAGCATGTTGCTTCAACGCTGTATTTGTGATGGAGAATATTGTTTGGAAAATGACCAAAATTCAATGGTCAAATCAATGTCATAAACCAACATTGATCCATCCATCCATCCATTTTCTACCGCTTATTCCCTTTCGGGGTCACGGGGGGCGCTGGCGCCTATCTCAGCTACAATCGGGCGAAAGGCAGGGTACACCCTGGACAAGTCGCCACCTCATCGCAGGGCCAACACAGATAGACAGACAACAGTCACACTCACATTCACACACTAGGGCCAATTTAGTGTTGCCAATCAACTTATCCCCAGGTGCATGTCTTTGGAAGTGGGACCAACATTGATTAAACGTCAAAAAGCATGTTGCAACGTTGTATTGGTGTTGTCCAATATTGGTTGGAAAATGACCAAAAATCAATGGTGAAATCAACATCACAACTCAACATTGATTAAACGTTGACAAAAAACATGTAATTTCAACGTTGTTTTTGTGTTGTAGAATATTGGTTAGGAAATTACCAGAAATCAATGGTCAAATCAACATCAGAAACCAATGTTGGTTAAACGTCGTCAAAAAGCATGTTGTTGCAATGTTTTTTTTGTGTTGTAAAATATTAGTTGGGAAATGACAAAATTTCAATGGTCAAATCAACGTCATTACCTGACATTGATTAAACGTTGTCAAAAAGCAGGTTGTTTCAACGTTGTATTTGTGTTGTAGAATATTGTTTGGAAAATGACCAAATTTCAATGGTCAAATCAACGTCATAACCTGACATTGATTCAACGTTGTTAAAAGCGTTTTGTTTCAATGTTGAATTTGTGTTGTAAAATATTGGTTGGGAAATGACCAAATTTCCATGGTCAAATCAACGTCGGCAAAAAACATGTTGTTTCAATGTTGTATTTGTGTGGTAAAATACTGGTTGGGAAATGACCAAAATTCAATGGTCAATCAACGTAAGAACCCAACATTGATTAAACTTTGTCAAAAAGCGTGTTGTTTCAACATTGTATTTGTGTTGTAGAATATTGTTCGGAAAATGACCAAATTTCCATGGTCAAATCAAGGTCGTCAAAAAACATGTTGTTTAAACGTTGTATTTGTGTTGTAAAATATTGGTTGGGAAATTACCAAAATTCAATGCTGAAGTCAACGTCACAACGTGACATTGATTAAACTTTGTCAGAAAGCA
>NC_084626.1:40939094-40964094 GCF_033978795.1 Nerophis ophidion
ATACAATCGACCCACAGTTCTCATCCGATTGGAGTCATTCCAACATTCACGTTAGGAATTCACAGAATTCCTGGATTTTCAAAGCCCTATGTTTTACCTCTTCCTGGGAAGTTTACACAGTCCACAATTTTCCACCGTATTTTACCATTCCACTTTCAAAACATTCCTATTAGTAGAGACAACAAATGGTAATTTTTTTTCGCACAAATTTTCAGTTTTCCCAGAATTCCAGGAATTGTGAAATACACATTTTCAATTCAAATTGTTACTACGTCAACATTTTTCAACCAATTCAAAAATGCCAACATCAACCAATTCAAATCATCTAGGATATTTGTTGCTAGTATCAATATTTTCAAAGATTTCTGCTTTTTCCGAAATTCCAAAATTTCCAGGAAATTCCCATCCAAATGAATGGTCATCTTCATAGTTCTACAGTGCTCTAAGTTTTGGGTAAATTTTAAATCCGATTCCGACTTTTGAACCATCCAACCACATGACTGTTCCGATATATCAAAGGCAAAACATGTTTTTTCTTTTCCCCAAA
The DNA here is from genome assembly GCF_033978795.1 of Nerophis ophidion. Taxonomy (NCBI): domain Eukaryota; kingdom Metazoa; phylum Chordata; class Actinopteri; order Syngnathiformes; family Syngnathidae; genus Nerophis; species Nerophis ophidion. Next base: position 40,939,642 of record NC_084626.1, read on the forward strand.
TTCCTGGAATTTCCTGGAATGTCCTCCCTATTGACAATGAATGGGCATTATACAATCTACCCACATTTGTTATCCGATTTGAGTAGTTCCACCGTCCACACACTCCACTCACCTGTCAGGCTTTCCACTGACTGTTTGTGTTTTAGTTTTTCCTCTGTGTGTGTTTAGTATTTCCGGTTCCTAGTTCCTGTCAGCACTCTTATTTTGTCTGTTTCCTGTTTTTTCCCTGTGCGCTGTTTCTCCTCAGCTGCGGCTGATTGGCACCTGGCCACACTTGGCGTCAATCAGCCGGCTCTTATTTGTACCGGTTTTTGTCCTCCATTCAGTGCTGGATTATTGTCTTGTCGCTCCTGTCGTGTCGTGCGGTGTCTTGTATTTGCAGAGTAGCAGTAAGCTATATCCGTTAGATGTTTGTAGCTAACTGTTCTTTGTTCCCTGCTTCCAGTTTGTTTTGTACTACACATTACGACTTCTGTTTTCCTGCTCGCTACCTGCCAGCTTCCACGATAGACCCTTTTTGTTTTTGCTAGCTTCCATGTTAAGCTCCTTTTTATTTTCTAGCTCCCATGCTAGCTCCCTTAGTTTGTTATCCGCCTCGTGCACCCTTTTGGTTATACCCCTTTGGTTTGTTCTTATTTTAGTATTTTTTTATTAAATCATGTTTTCTCACCCCGTGTGAAGTGAAGTGAAGTGTATTTATATAGTGCTTTTTCTCTAGTGACTCAAAGCGCTTTACATAGTGAAACCCAATATCTAAGTTACATATAAACCAGTGTGGGTGGCACTGGGAGCAGGTGGGTAAAGTGTCTTGCCCAAGGACACAACGGCAGTGACTAGGATGGTGTAAGCGGGGATCGAACCTGCAACCCTCAAGTTGCTGGCACGGCCGCTCAACCAACCGAGCTATACCGCCTGCCTCCATCTCTGCATCTCGGGGTTCGACACAAACTAACTCTGACAACCTGCTCCCAATTAGCCTGCTCACCTGTGGGATGTTCCAAATAAGTGTTTGATGAGCATTCCTCAACTTTCTCAGTCTTTTATGCCACTTGGGCCAGCTTTTTTTAAACATGTTGCAGGCATCAAATTCCAAATGAGGTAATATTTGCAAAAAAATAACAAAGTTTTCCAGTTGGAATGTTAAATATATTGTCTTTGCAGTCCATTCAATTGAATATAGGTTGAAAATGATTTGCAAATCATTGTATTCTATTTTTATTTACCAATTACACAAAATGCCAACTTCGCTGGTTTTGGGTTTTCTACACACACATATATATATATATATATATATATATATATATATATATATATTTATTTATAAAAACATGGTTTGATTCATTTTATTACATGGAAATATTAATCAATTTTCGTGTCATTTTTAGCTGCATTTTAAGGCAACGCTGCCTTTTGAGAAGGGCCCGAATTCAGTAGGCGCCGCACACCAGCACCAAGCCACCTCTCTCTCAGTACCTGATCAGGTCACGCTCATCCCGGTGAGCCATACCGTGCAGTCTTCTTCAAAAGATGCCAACACATGCTTTTGAATACTGCGTGGGAGTTTGCAGCTGTGGAGGACGGAGGTGCAAACCAACTGCAGTCTAGGGTAAAAAAAAAAAAAAGGAAGGTCATGCGGGAGTCGGGCTGTGGGGTGATCAATCAACAGCATTTAAACGTAGTCAGAACGAGGCCAGTGCTGCAGGCATGTTGGTTTTGTGTCAGTTAAATGCAATTTGAGCTATGATAAAGAGTAGTAAACATACATAGGAGTTAAGTGCAGACATCTATAGTACGAGCAACAGGACTAAGGTAGGCTTATGCCAGGGGTGTCAAACTCATTTTAGACCGGGAGCCACGTGGAGAAAAATCTACTCCCAAGTGGGCCGGACTGGTAAAATCACGGCACGAAAACTTAAAAATAAAGACAATTTCAGATTTTTTTCTTTGTTTAAAAATAGAAACGAATGGAAAGTACTTTATTGATCCCTGGGGCAAATTCCCCACCATAGTTCGCTCACAATAGACAATAAATACTATACAGCAGGGGTGTCAAACTCAAATACAGAGTGGGCCAAAATTTGAAACGGAACAAAGCCGCGGGCCAAGGTTGAACAAATTAACCTTTTAATAGGGACCCAAACAATTTTTGCATTAAATATTGAACAAGCAAGGCTTATATAACTTTAGTGACATGCAAAATCCAGTTTCAAATAATAATAATAATAATTAAAAAAATATCAATGGCATATCAAATAAAATTTCAATAAAAATGTTATGCCTTTTTTCTATTTGCAATCTTCTGAGGTAAATATCCAATTTTTTCCACAGACTAATAATACATTTGAAAATAAAATAACAATAATGAATGAACCAAACATTCAAGCCTTGAAGTAGCAAGAGAAAATGCATGAATATAACGTTAATTATTGGTCAGTTTGCTGGAAGTTTCCCGGAAGAGTTAGTGCTGCAAGGGATTCTGGGTATTTGTTCTGTTGTGTTACGGTGCGGATGTTCACCCGAAATGTGTTTGTCATTCTTGTTTGGTGTGGGTTCACAGTGTGGCGCATATTTGTAACAGTGCTAAAGTTGTGTAACAGTGCTAAAGCTGTTTATACGGCCACCCTCAGTGTGACCTGTATGGCTGTTGACCAAGTATGCATTGCATTCACTCGTGCGTGTGTGAGTGTGTGTGTGTGTAAAAGCCACACATATTATGTGACACGCTGTTAGTATGGAGGAAAAGCGGACGTGACGACAGGTTGTAGAGAACGCTAAAGGTAGTGCCTTAAATGCACGCCCCCAATATAGTTGTCCAGGTGGGAATCGGTAGAAATTCAGGAGGATGGTTGCCTCGGGAGATTTACGGGAGGGGCACTGAACTTCGGGAGTCTACCGGGAAAATTAGGAGGTTATTAGCGGTGAATGAGGTGTTACAGCGGCACAGACGCTGTATAACACCGGCGGCCCAGCTCTAATGCTAACTTGATATTGCCTCAAGGGCCAAATTAAATTACACGGCGGGCCAGATTTGGCCCGCGGGCCAGAGTTTGACACCCATGCTATACAGCATTATTCACCTATGAATAATATAAAAAGTCTATTATATAGCTAGCAAGATACGGAGTTTGCCGCCAATGTATTTCTTGTAAAGTGTATAAAAACGAATATGGAAGCTGGACAAATAAGATGCCAAAAACCAACGACTTTCATGTGGTATTAGACGGAAAAGAGGAACTTTTTTTCTCCTCCATTTGAAAACGTGGACGTTATCAGCACTACTGTCTATTTCCAATCAATGCAAGTCATCAGAATCGGGTAATACACTAACTTATATTCTTTTCTTCATGAAAGATAGGAATCTATATGTTAATCATGCATGTGTATTCATTAAAACACATTTCACATGTCACCAAAAACGGCAAAATAAATAAAAATAAATTATATACTGTATATATAAATGTATGTATGTATATGTATATATATATATATGATACGTGTGTGTATGTATATGATTTGTGTATAAATGAACATTGATTGATTGAGTGTGTGTATGTATATATGAGGTAGATCACCTCGACTTGGTCATTTATTAAGTAATTGATTAACGTTGAAAAAGTTATTGGGGTGTTACCATTTAGTGGTCAATTGTACGGAATATGTACTGTACTGTGCAATCTACTAATACAAGTTTTAATCAATCAATCAATCAATCAATCAATCAATGAAGGCCTACTGAGCCTATGGTGCTGTTAATTTATTGTGGCTCAATGTGCCTTATTTTAATGTACTATTATTTAATATATATCATTGTTTTAGTTGGTTAAGAGATATTCCTGGCTCTGAATTTGCTCATTGCTATTTTTATGTTTTTGTGCATTATTTGTTGCCGTAATCATTAAAAAATCAAGTTACTCATCAGTTACTCAGTACTTGAGTAGTTTTTTCACAACATACTTTTTACTTTTACTGAAGTAAATATTTGGGTGACTACTTCTTACTTTTACTTGAGTAATAAATCCCTAAAGTAACTGTACTCTTACTTGAGTACAATTTCTGGCTACTCTACCCACCTCTGCTTTTCAGCCAGTTTAGTTTTAGTTTCATTGGCTTTTTTTTTCAGTGGCAGTCCCCTTTTGTTTATTTTTGGTTCAAGCGTTACATACCTTTCCTTCACACTGTCTCCCGCTGTCGTCTGCATATTGTGATCATGACAAACCTTGTTGACGTCTATAAAGCAATTATCTACCTGCTGCCACCTACTGATATGGAAGAATATTACATGGTTACTCTTGACAGTGCAGACACTCAACAACGGCACATTTGTGGATCGTAATTACTGGTTTGCCAAAAATATTTTCAACCCAATTAGGTCAAATAACATAATCTCCCACGGCACACCAGACTGTATCTCACGGCACACTGGTGTGCCGCAGCACAGTGGTTGAAAAACACTGGCATATACAATGAAGCTGAAGTTAATATGATGTGGGACAGCGCCCTCTGCAGGATGTGTTACGTCACTCCATCTACGAAAGAGGTATTGCAAAAGACGTTGCGTACACGCCGAAATAGCTCAGTTGGGAGAGCGTTAGACTGAAGATCTAAAGGTCCCTGGTTCGATCCCGGGTTTCGGCAGGGACGTGGTTACGTTTTTTTGATATTTATTTACACCGACTCCGGTTACTGTTGTGGCCTATTCTACAATTTAGGCACTCCATGTTTTGTACATACAAGCCAATCACCTTTATTTATCTTGTTTGGCTGTGTTAAAAAGCCCACTGTTTTGTGTTTTTACTTCACTGGATAGTAAACACGACACACAAAATGAGCATATGTGTATTGTTTAACTGTGGAGAAAAACTAACAAATAGGTGACAGCCAAAAAAGGCAAAAATTATGGAAGTTCGCGGGATTTGCCACAGAGAGATGGACTCGGCCCGGTGATTGGTTGAAGGAAGATAGAAACGGCCCGGTGATTGGTTGAGGAAAGATGAAAACGGCCTGGTGATTGGTTGAAAAAAAGATGGACTCGGCCCGGTTATTGGTTGAGGAAAAATGGATTCGCGGAGCCTATCAAGTTAGCTTGAATATCTAAAGAACCCATGTTCGGCAGTGTAATAAAAGTAATTAATGTACAAAAACAATAACATTGGGGACACGCTAAAGAGAAACATTATTGAGAATCGATTTACCTCGGCCAATTAGGTGACGAAGGTCTCTCTTTCCTGAGCCAACCACCCGACTGAAGCTGATAATTTGCGCGCGTTTGTGTCATATGCGCGGGAAAAACGATTTACGGCATTTTACGTCTCTGCCGTAACACCCTGACCCAGTAGCACAAAACTGTAATGCTACAGATAACACTTTTTTTTTTGCATAAGTCTTCTCTTTCCAACTGTTGACTCCCAACTTTAAGGACAAAAGCTAGTGAAAGGACTCCATAAACACTTGAAAGGTAAGGGGAAATACTTATTGTTGACAGGTTCAAAACCTTAGATCAGGGGTCACCAACCTTTTTGAAACCAAGAGCTACTTCTTGGGTACTGATTAATGCGAAGGGCTACCAGTTTGATACACACTTAAATAAATTGCCAGAAATAGCCATTTAAAGGGGAACATTATCACCAGACATATGTAAGCGTCAATATATACCTTGATGTTGCAGAAAAAGACCATGTATTTTTTTAACCAATTTCCGAACTCTAAATGGGTGAATTTTGGCGAATTAAGCGCCTTTCTGTTTATCGTCAGAACGTGACGTCACCTAGGTAATACAGCCGCTATTTTCACATTACAAACACTGGGTCTCAGCTCTGTTCTTTTCCGTTTTTTCGACTATTTTTATACATCATGCCTCGACGGTGTGTTGTCGGAGGGTGTAACAACACTAACAGGGAGGGATTCAAGTTGCACCACTGGCAAGAAATCTGCCGCCAGACCCCCATTGAATGTGCCGGAGTGTCTGCACATTTTACCGGCGGTGCTTCGACAGACATGGCACAGAGATGTATGGATAACCTGCAGATGCATTTGCAACGATAAAGTCAACGAAATCACAAAGGTGAGTTTTGTTGATGTTATTGACTTATGTGCTAATCAGACATATTTGGTCGCGGCGTGACTGCCAGCTAATCGATGCTAACATGCTACGTTAGTCGATGCTAACATGCTATTTACGCTAGCTGTATGTACATTTGAAACTAGGTACCCACATTTAATGCGAAACAAACACTTACCAATCGACGGATTTAAGTTGCTCCAGTGTCACAAGATGCGAAAGTCCTGATCGTTTGGTCCGCACATTTTACCGGCGATGCTAATAAGGCAGCCATGCTATGGGCCACTTCATTAGGTACACCCATGCTATGGCCTAATAGCGTCAATAGCTATTCGCTCAATAGCTTCAGTTTCTTCTTCAATTTCGTTTTCGCTATATGCCTACATACTCCAACCATGTTTCAATACATGCGTAATCTGTTGAATTGCTTAAGCTGCTGAAATCCGAGTCTGAATCCGAGCTGACGTCGCTATATCTTGCTGTGCTATTTCGCCATTGTTTGTTTACATCGGCAGCCCTGTATGACGTCACAGGGAAATGGACAGTCGCATCGCAAATAGCGAAAATCAAGCACTTTAAAGCTTTTTTTAGGGATATTCCGGGAGATGTAAATTTTTGAAAAAAACTTTGAAAAATAAAACAAGCCACTGGGAACTGATTTTTATTGTTTTCAACCCTTTTAAAATTGTGATAATTTTCCCCTTTAATAAATAAATCTATACATATATAAAAAAATGGGTATTCTGTCCGTCATTCCGTCGTACATTTGTTTTCCTTTTACGGAGGGTTTTCTGTAGAGAATATATGATGAAAAAAACACTTAATTGAACGGTTTAAAAGAGGAGAAAACAGGAAAAAAATGAAAATTTAATTTTGAAACTTAGTTTATCTTCAATTTTCCATCCATCCATACATTTTTTTTTACCGCTTATTCCCTTTGGGGTCGCGGTATTTTCAATTTTGGACTTTTTAAAATTCAAAATTCAACCGAAAAAAGAAGAGAAAAACTACCTAATTCAAATCTTTTTGAGAAAACAGGAAAAAAATGAAAATTTAATTTTGAAACTTAGTTTATCTTCAATTTTCCATCCGTCCATCCATTTTCTACCGCTTATTCCCTTTGGGTTCGCGGTATCTTTAATTTTTGACTTTTTAAAATTCAAAATTCAACCGAAAAAAAGAAGAGAAAAACTAGCTAATTCAAATCTTTTTGAAAAAAATTAAAAATATATATTTTATGGAACGTCATTAGTAATTTTTCCTGATTAAGATTAATTTCAGAATTTTGATGACATGTTTTAAATAGGTTAAAATCCAATCTGCATTTTGTTAGAATATATAATAAATTAGATCAAGCTATATTTCTAACAAAGACAAATCATTATTTCTTCTAGATTTTCCAGAACAAAAATTTTAAAAGAAATTCAAAAGACTTTCAGATAAGATTTAAATTGGATTCTAAAGATTTTCTAGATTTGCCAGAATATATATTTTTTAATTTTAATCATAATAAGTTTGAAGAAATATTTCACAAATATTCTTTGTCGAAAAAACAGAAGCTAAAATGAAGAATTAAATTTAAATTTATTCAATATTCTTTACAATAAAAAAAAATACATTTACTTGAACATTGATTTAAATTGTCAGGAAAGAATAGGAAGGAATTTAAAAGGTATATTTGTTTAAAAATCCCAAATCATTTTTAAGGTTGTATTTTTTCTCTAAAATTGTCTTTCTGAAAGTTATAAGAAGCAAAGTAAAAAAATAAATGAATTTATTTAAACAAGTGAAAGCCAAGTCTTTAAAATATTTTCTTGGATTTTCAAATTCTATTTGAGTTTTGTCTCTCTTAGAATTAAAAATGTCAAGCAAAGCGAGACCAGCTTGATAGTAAATAAATAAAATTTAAAAAATAGAGGCAGCTCACTGGTAAGTGCTGCTATTTGAGCTATTTTTAGAACAGGCTAGCGGGCGACTCATCTGGTCCTTACGGGCGACCTGGTGCCTGCGGGCACCGCGTTAGTGACCCCTGCCTTAGATGCTGCGTTTAGAGCTCTCACCAAAGCTCGTCTTTGTCGACGTTATTTAACCCCCCTGCTTTAATTTCACACGTCCCTAAAAGTTATCATTCAAAATTACAATAGAAGCACAAGTCACCTGCAAAGTAATACACGATTAACTGTATAAGTTAAGGCTTCACGGTGGCAGAGGGGTTAGTGCGTCTGCCTCACAATACGAAGGTCCTGCAGTCCTGGGTTCAAATCCAGGCTCGGGATCTTTCCGTGTGGAGTTTGCATGTTCTCCCCGTGAATGCGTGGGTTCCCTCCGGGTACTCCGGCTTCCTCCCACTTCCAAAGACATGCACCTGGGGATAGGTTGATTGGCAACACTAAATTGGCCCTAGTGTGTGAATGTGAGTGTGAATGTTGTCTGTCTATCTGTGTTGGCCCTGCGATGAGGTGGCGTCTTGTCCAGGGTGTACCCCGCCTTCCGCCCGATTGTAGCTGAGATAGGCGCCAGCGCCCCCCGCGACCCCGATAGGGAATAAGCGGTAGAAAATGGATGGATGGATGGATGTATAAGTTAGTGTGTACATACATGTCGAGGAAGTGAATATATTATGTGTGTTTATGTAACGTTTGAAGGCAGCGCCGTTATGTCCCATAGTTCATGAAGGCAGCACCTGGCTCTCGTCAAGCTGGCCAAAGAGTCTACTGCGCATGTCATAATATTGATAATATAGTTGTAAAAACGATATTGACAAATATTTCATACTACTTGTACAAACATAATGCAACATAGTAAATGATTTGTGACGGTTGGTGGAAATGGCACATAATTCCTTACGAAATTTTGCAGAAGTGATCATTTAAAAAAATTCCAATTTAAATATGCATAGTGTTACAATATATGAATATGTTTCCTATATTTGTAAATAGTTGTAATAATTATTGTGAGAAATCATTAATGTTGTCACTATCTGCACATGGAGGATTTTCATCAACCAGTGTAATAAATATAGTCCTCCTTTTAATAAAAGGAAACTGAGCCAAATTTATATTTCATAAATGTGTATCACATTGGTAGCCTCTGCTTGCAAAATGTTGGTGATTAAAATGTCGTACCTCAGACAAGAATATTAAAAATCAACCATGACAAAAAGTCCATTAGATGGCAGTATTGTTCAATATTTGTCACTCCATACACATTATTTATTTTAATGCCTTTAATGTAAGTTATACACATGTTCATACCTATCTGCATGTTTTTATACATTATATGTTCATTGATTTAAAAAAAAAAAAAAGACTCTTGACCCCCCCAAAAAAGTGAGTAAAATGTGCTCGTCCTTTTTGTCATCTCGTGTTCTCATTCTTCTGTGACTTGTGACCTAAATTCAGTGAAAAAGGAATGGCAACACGGCTGCTCTTGAATTGAATTAAACTGAATTATGTGGGGTTTTAATGGATGGACTAAAATAACCCAAATTCTTCAATTTTATTATGATGATAGATTCAGGTGATAGTTTCATAATTTTATTGGACATAAAAGTAATCCAGGCGTAGGTTTCCCATAAAATGAGGCTTTATTACTGGTTGTGTGTATATGCATGTATCATTCAATCAATCAATCAATGTTTATTTATATAGCCCTAAATCACAAATGTCTCAAAGGACTGTACAAACCATTACGACTACGACATCCTCGGAATAACCCACATAAGGGCAAGGAAAACTCACACCCAGTGGGACGCCAGTGACAATGATCACTATGAGAAACCTTGGAGAGGACCTCAAATGTGGGCAACCCTTCCCCTCTAGGGGACCGAAAGCAATGGATGTCGTGCGGGTCTAACATGATACTATGAAAGTTCAATCCATAGTGGCTCCAACACAGCCGCGAGAGTTCAGTTCAAAGCGGATCCAAGACAGCAGCGAGAGTCCCGTCCACAGGAAATAATCCCAAGCGGAGGCGGATCAGCAGCGTAGAGATGTCCCCAACCGATACACAGGCTAGCGGTCCATCCTGGGTCCCGACGAGCGGTCCATCCTGGGTCCTGACTCTGGACAGCCAGTACTTCATCCATGGTCATCGGACCAGACCCCCTCCACAAGGGAGGGGGGGACAGAGGAGAAAAAGAAAAGAAGCGGCAGATCAACTGGTCAAAAAAGGGGGTCTATTTAAAGGCTAGAGTATACAAATGAGTTTTAAGGTGAGACTTAAATGCTTCTACTTAAGTAGCATCTCGAACTGTTACCGGGAGGGCATTCCAGAGTACTGGAGCCCGAACGGAAAATGCTCCATAGCCCACAGACTTTTTTTGGGCTAATAAGCCGCAGTCTTTTGAACGCAGATTTCTTGGTATATGGTACAATACAATCGGCAAGATAGGATGGAGCTAGACCGTGTAGTATTTTAGTATATATATATATATATATATACATATACACACACATTTATATATATATACACACACATATATATATATACATATACACACACATTTATATATATATATACACACACATATATATATATATATATATATATATATGTATGTATATATATATATGTATATATATATATATATATGTATATATATATGTATGTATATATATATATATGTATGTATATATATATATATATATGTATATATATGTATATATGTATATATATGTGTATATATGTGTGTGTGTGTGTATATGTATGTACTGTGTGTATATATATATATATATATGTGTATGTGTATATGAATGTGTATATGTATGTGTGTGTATATATATATATATATATATGTGTGTGTGTGTATATGTATGTACTGTATGTATATATATATATATATATATATATATATATATACATATATATGTGTATATGTATGTGTGTATATATGTATATGTGTGTGTGTGTGTGTGTGTATATATGTATATATATATATATATATACACACACATATATATATAAATGTGTGTGCATATGTATGTATGTATATATATTTGTGTGTGTATATGTATGTATATATGTGTGTATATGTATGTACTGTATATATATATATATATGTGTATATATATATGTGTGTGTATATATATATGCGCGTATATGTATGTATATATATGTATGTGTATATGTATGTGTGTGTATATATATATGTGTGTGTATATGTATGTATATATATATATATTTGTGTATATATATATATATATATATATATATATATATATATATATATATATATATATATATATATACATAATTCAACTTGGTGAACACAGACAAGTAGGTTAATAATTGTGTTTTGCTGACATGTACTTGAGCAAAAAGTAAACAACACCATTACTCTGAGATTTGTTTCAAATGTAAAGTGCTGTACAATACAAATGAATGCAGGATTTTCCCTGCATGTATTTTTCTTAGGTGACCCACGTAAAGGGGCACTAACAGTCAATATTTATTTATTTAATACATTTTTGGGGGGGAGGGGAACAACATTCAATATTTATTTATTTTATTAAATGTTTTTCTTAATAAAGGTGAGCTTTTGTCAAACCAAGTATTGTGTGTTTTTTCCATATACAACAACCTATCTGTATTCGATAAGGAATCGGTTCAATAAGAGGATTCGATAATGGCATCGAAATCGATAATTTCTTAACAAACATCATCCCTAATCCCTGCTACCCCGAGAGGGACAAGCTGTAGAAAATGGATGGATGGATACAGAGTTTTTAGTAGTAGTTACGTCTTTGTCTTTGTACATTTTATTTAATTATTAATTAATTTTTTTTATAGTTTCATTTTGAAATGAAAGCCAAGGTCTCATGCAGTTTGTTTGAAATAGGAAGTGAAATAAAATAGGTTTTAGATAACAATAAGTAATCGTCATTAATCGTGATTTTAATGTTGATAAAAAATAATCATGACTATGATTTACTGTTAGGTCTTGAGTAAGGATTGGATCCCAAGATGCAGAGACGGGAGGCGGAGTTGAATCACAAAAGAAGATTGTCTTTAATAAGTTCAGAAGGATAACTCAAGGCGATGGGGCGAAAGCGCACACCATGGAAGGGGACTAAACTGAAGGAGGACTCTCGATGGTCACCAACAAGTTCAACAAAAACTTCTCTCGCTTACTGGGGAACTAGGGAACAAAAACACCAAATGTAATGAAAGGAGAATGAACGTACCGAGTTTGTTGGATGCGAGTTGAGCATGCGGGCATGGAAAGCACAGGAGTCATTAACCGGCGAGGAGCAGCTGACTGTGGTGAACTTAAATAGACCCGAGCAGTGAGTAGTCGCAGGTGTGCCTAGTTGGAACTAATGGATGGAGGAGAAATAACACAAAAGCAATACGGAGAAGACAGGAAAACAATACACAACACATACAGCCCTATTTTACACGTTTTATTATTTTTACTTTCCAGCGTTCCTCAGAGGGAGCCCTCTGCATCAGGGATTATTGATCATGGCTCTTGGGTCTCTTTGTGACAGCTTCTAGGTGGCCCTGGTCTGGTGACCTCCTGGCGCAGATGGCTCCTGTGATAGTGTTTACTCACCTGGCTCCTCTGTACTCCACCATGCATTCATGTGTGCGCATGTGTTTGTGACGATGGAGGATCTCGGCCATCGGCAGGGGCGTCACTAGACCTAATACTGTACTGGGGCACACTTGGGGCACAAATAATTCATGTGAGCATGCAAAGCGCGCAAGCAAAAACATTTTTAGCACTTATTTATCATAAAAAATACATAAATAGTGCTTAAAACTATGAAATCATATCAGATTATGTTGTATGGGTCTTTGATTAACCACCTGAAATTAACTAATGCATTTGACCTACTTGTGCACTTTTTTACTCCAGACTTCTAAACTGCTACTGGTAAAAGCAAAAAGGAAGAGCAATGAATCTTTTTGAAATATATATTGCAGTAATCATCTGCAAATTTAACATCTACAAAAGTAAAACAAAAAATAAAGCACCCCTACATCTCTGGGTTCTTTTATATTATTTAATTTCCATTTATGGCAATGTGGCTAATCCTATTTCAGATACACAAAACTATAAAATATACACAAAACAATAAAGCCACAGTAGTAGAATAAATTAACTGCTGTTGTGTGTCTGTTCAGGGAATCATTTTCTGAGAAGTAAACTGTAACGTCTCGTTTTCATTTTTGCAAAGTGGTCAATCACTCTGGACAGACATGGAAATATTATAGTAACTGTTCTACAGTTGACCAGTGGTTCCCAACTGCTGGGTCGTGACATAAAAGTGGATTGTGTGTCATTTTCAGTGAGTCGCAGTCATATGTGTGCATGAAAAAAAAAAAAAAGTTTAGGGAGAAAAAAAATTAATTGTGTCAACAAAACCAGATATTTTTAGCCATTTTTCTAGTGACTATTAGTGAGTATTTTAGCAAAAGGCAAACCGACTAACAAGTTGTAGGAGGACTCAGGACAGACATGGAAATATATATTTTTTTAATCTAAATGGGGCAACAAAACCCAATATTTTCAGCCATCTTTCTGAAAACATACAGAAATGTTACAATTTTTTCTGGAAACAAAACCAGATGCTTTAGCTGTAGCCATTTTTCTTATGACAAAACAACATTATTTTAGTCAAAGTCACACCGATTAACAAGACAAGTCTACTGTGCTATTTTTCTGTGAAATAAACTTGAATGATTTAAAAATTTGGCTCACGACTTGATGATATGGAAAAATGTTTTTCTTCCGGAAGATAAACCATTTGAGAAGCACTCAACTCACACATGCTGACTCCAAATCATCATTGATGCAGAACCAGCAGACTATAACCAACATTATGTTTCATGTTCATTGGAAATTCCCCCGACAGCTCGTACAGCAAATGATTTGTCTTGATACAAGGAATAACGTTAGCTAACTTAGCATCAACTTAAGACAATGATGTTGCCTAGCTAGCTAGGACTTCACTTAGATCTCTCATTCCTCGCTTCTTGCTGCTGGCGAATAACTTTCTTAAATCCATCTAGGAGTTACAGTTTGAGTCAAATCAAAATCAAAATAATGTAATTAACAAATTGTTGTTGGCTAACGTCACCTACCTCACGCAGTGATCCGAATTCCCCCCCCCCCCCCCCCCCCTCTCTGTCTCTCAACCGAAGTCTCGATCCACACGTGAATAAATTACCATATTAAGTAGCCATGTGCTCATTGTTACGTGGAGTGAATAAAGTAGCAATCAATTACCATACTAAGTAGTATGTGCGCTGTTGTCTATGTTATGTAGACTTAAAACTCGGAAGCGTTTTTTTTTATTGGTGAAATTTTTACTGGGGCACTGCAGATCAACAGTGGGGCACGTGCCCCAGTGAAATATGTCTGGCGACGCCCCTGGCCATCGGGGTATTGTTTTGAAGTCTGGAAAACACTTTGTGTTGCGTTTATTTTAGGTATGAAAATTGCTTCAGGAAAAAAGTTTGATTGATAACGGAATGGGGGAAATTTGTTCCAAAAATGCAAACAAGATGTTTGTTTGTTTATCAAGTTACAATAGAAAATATTGTTGTGGATGGCAACATTTTTTTCATCTTCTGACAAAACAAGCTTATAAAGTTTGTTTGGGGTTGAAATAAGATATGAAAATAAATGCTACAAAAATCAGTATCTGTAGGCCTTTTTGTTTTTGTAAAAGTGGCTCTCACAAGGAGGGCTGGAGACCTGTAATGTAGAGGGCCTCGGTCCAAGGGGACCAGGCCACAGGCGACCTGGCGGACTAAGGATTTGCGTCATTCCCATTGAAATGGGGATGAATGGCCAGTTGGCCGTGCAGGGATGTCCCAATCAACGGTCCATTGATAATGAAGCGACAGAAGGCAGCCCGGGAGAACACACATTGTGCTTGAGTGACAGAAGAATTGGATTGTGTTCCTTTTTCAAAGCTTGTTAAACGGCCCATAATCCAATTAGTTGCCGATGTTCTTGCTTGTTCTCATGAACGTCAGCATTTTTCACATTAAAAGTCAACTCCAGAAGACTGTCAGCGTTATAGCTTAATTGCGCTTGAGGGAAACGAGGCCCGGATTGGGAATTAATTTTCAGCTTTTACTGATTGTCGTTCCGCATTTGAATGTGTTGTTATGTAATTTGGAGCAAGGTAACATCCTGTGCGGGGGTTATGCAGGGCCTCGACTCTGGCAGGCTCTGCATTTTTCTATCGGCGTGATTCGGTTTCCCGGGGAGCTTTTTTCCTGCCGGTCACAAAGGACGCCTGACATTGCCGCTCAAGGTCTCGGCTCAGTGTGACGGTAGAATGAAATCTGCAGGTGGAGGGCGGTCCAACAGCGAAGAGAAGACGTTTGCTTCCTTCACTTGCCAGGCATGTCTAATGGGCTTCCAAGACAAACCGAGCTTTGGTTCAAGGATTGCATAACCGAAGCGGCAGTGACGTCCACCATTGTCTTTTATGCAACTCCCCTTTTGTGAAATGAAGTGCTTGGTCATACTTGGCTGTGCTGTGCACCTTGTCATAAGAAGTCATTCTTACCTGAGATAACTTGATGAACTTGACAGTTACTGGTCAATGGGAGATGGCTGCAGAGCTGATTGTTTACTGGGGTTCAACCTTTAGTGCAAGTCTGCCTGCCTGCTTAAAGGGGAACATTATCACCAGACCTATGTAAACGTCAATATATACCTTGATGGTGCAGAAAAAAGACCATATATTTTTTTTAACGATTTCCGAACTCAAAATGGGTGAATTTTGGCGAATTAAACGCCTTTCTGTTTATCGCTCTGGAGGTGATGACGTCAGAATGTGACGTCGCCGAGGTAACACACCCGCCATTTTCATTTTCAACACATTGTAAACACCGGGTTTCAGCTCTGTTATTTTCCGTTTTTTTGACTATTTTTTGGAACCTTGGAGACATCATGC
This sequence comes from Nerophis ophidion, assembly GCF_033978795.1. Taxonomy (NCBI): domain Eukaryota; kingdom Metazoa; phylum Chordata; class Actinopteri; order Syngnathiformes; family Syngnathidae; genus Nerophis; species Nerophis ophidion. The sequence goes on from NC_084626.1 coordinate 40,955,623, forward strand.
CTCGTCGGTGTGTTGTCGGAGGGTGTAACAACACTAACAGGGAGGGATTCAAGTTGCACCACTGGCCCGAAGATACGAAAGTGTCTGCCGCCAGACCCCCACTGAATGTACCAAAGTGTCTCCACATTTTACCGGCGATCACAGACATGGCACAGTGATGTATGGATAACCTGCAGATGCATTTTCAACGATTAAGTCAACGAAATCACAAAGGTGATCTTTGTTGATCTTGACTTATGTGCTAATCAGACATATTTGGTCGAGGCGTGACTGCCAGCTAATCGATGCTAACATGCTAAGCTAATTGACGCTAACATGCTATTTACCAGCGGTGCTAAAGCAGACCTGGCACAGAGATGTATGGATAACCTGCAGATGCATTTGCAACGATAGTCAACGAAATCACAAAGGTGAGTTTTGTTGATGTTGACTGCCAGCTAATCGATGTTAACATGCTACGCTAATCGATGCTAACATGCTATTTACCGGCGGTGCTAAAGCAGACATGGCACAGAGATGTATGGATAACCTGCAGATGCATTTGCAACTATATTTCGTTTCCTTCCACCCACATTTAATGCGAAACAAACCCTTACCAATCAACGGATTTAAGTTGCTCCAGTGTCACGAGATGCGAAAGTCCTGATCCTTTGGTCCGCACATTTTACCGGCGATGCTAACGCAGCTATTCAGCCATGCTATGGCTATGAATAGCGTCAATAGCTTCAGTTTCTTCAATACTTTCATACTCCAACCATCCGTTTCAATACATGCGTAATCTGTTGAATCGCTTAAGCCGCTGAAATCCAAGTTAATGTCGCTATATCTTGCTGTGCTATTCCCATTGTTTGTTTACATTGGCAGCACTGTATGACGTCACAGGGAAATGGATAGTGGTTTCGAAGATAGCGAAAGTAAGGCACTTTAAAGCTTTATTTAGGGATATTCCGAGACCGGTAAAATTTTGAAAAAAAACTTCAAAAAATACAACAAGCCACTGGGAACTGATTTTTATTGTTTTGAACCCTTTTGAAATTGTGATAATGTTCCCCTTCAAGAACCCCTGTTTAAGAGGTCTCAGTCAACAACGTCACACCCTCGGGTGTCCAACCGGCTGTAGAAAGGTCGAAGTCACTGATGGCACCGGTAGGGCGGTCAGAGGGGCAGTGGCGGATGTGTCGCAGCCAGCAAACTTACACGGCGTTGGGCAAAGACATTGACGATTTTGTGTAAACTGTGGAACCGGATTGGCCAAAGAGTTTGTTGGAATAGTTGGTACTACTCTACTGCACACCCCACCAACACATTTTGACAAGTCATTATAAACACAAGATTTAGTAGCTTTATTCTAACAACATTTCTCCAGGTAACACATTTTTATTAAGCATATTAATTCACTTCAATATAAACATCCCCACCCATCAACTATCAAGAAAAACATACAAGATTAACAGCAACTGATCCAACAATAAGCTTGTGAACCCAAACCCAACAAAACACACACGCCACAGCCCATGCCACCTCGTCTGGTGCCACCAGTGGGTTTGCTACCGCAGTTTGTGTCATTTCGGGGCCTCTTCTCCCCGCTGTCATGGGCCCTTTTTTGCTTCATCGTGCAAAAATGGTGGTTGTAGTAACCGGTGTTCGATTGTGCCGCAGCCACCCTTTTCCTTGTCCGACCAGAGTCACAAAACGCTAATGCAAACAAAGACAACTTTACAAAAACACTGTTTGAAAATATAATCATGATTTTACTCAATAGTTTAACAGCAACTCGGCAACAATATCATGCTTTTTATTCAAATATTTCCTGTGCGACGGCCGCATGCAGCTGTGAACCCCAATCATTGCATTCCGCCAATTATATGGGGGGCCCATTAAGGTGGATCAGTGTCATATGATATCCATTCCGAGTCCGGTTCGCGGGGGCAGAAGGAAGCCCATCAATCAATCAATCAATGTTTATTTATATAGCCCTAAATCACAGATGTCTCAAAGGACTGTACAAACCATTTCGACTACGACATCCTCGGAAGAACCCACATAAGGGCAAGGAAAACTCACACCCAGTGGGCAGGGAGAATTCACACCCAGTGGGACGCCAGTGACAATGCTGACTATGAGAAACCTTGGAGAGGACCTCAAATGTGGGCAACCCCCAACCCCGCTAAGCCCAGACTTCCCTCTCCCCAGCCACTTCGTCCAGCTCCTACCAGGGGAACCCGAGGTGTTCCCAGGCCAGCCGGGAGACATGGTCTTTCCCAACGTGTCCTGGGTCTTCCCCGTGGCCTCCTACCGGTCGGACGTGCCCTAAACACCTCCCTCGGGAGGCGCTCGGATGGCATCCTGACCAGATGCCCGAACCACCTCATCTGGCTCCTCTCCATGTGGAGGAGCTGCGGCTTTATTTTGAGCTTTGAGCTTTTCACCCTATCTCTAAGGGAGAGTCCCGCCACCCGGTGGAGGAAGCTCAGAAGTGTTTCAGAAGGGTTAAAACCAATAAAAAATAATTTCCCAGTTGCTTATTTTATTTTTCGAAGTTTTTTTTTCAAAATTTTACCCATCACGCAAAATCCCGAAAAACGGCTTTAAAGTGCCTGATTTTAACTATCGTTATATACACCCGTCCATTTTCCTGTGACGTCACAGCGTGACACCACCTCAAACAAAGATGGCGGATAGCACAGAAAGGTATAGCATAGTCGCTCGGATTCAGACTCGGATTTCAGCGGGGCAAGCGATTCAACAGATTACGCATGTATTGAAACAGATGGTTGGAGTGTGGAGGCAGATAGCGAAAACAAAATTGAAGAGGAAACTGAAGCTAATGAGCCATATCACGACAGACAGCGGAACGGGAGGAAGCAAGGACGAATTCGGCGATCGCCTTCTAACCAACGATTTGTATGTATTTGTTTGGCATTAAATGTGGGTGGAGGGAAAGGCTGGATGCAAATATAGCTACAAATGAGGCATAATGATGCAATATGTACATACAGCAAGCCTAAATAGCATGTTAGCATCGATTAGCATGCCGTGACCATTGATATGTCTGATTAGCACACTCAACGTAAGTCAACTTGAATCCGTCCCTGTTCGTGTTGTTACACCCTCCGACAACACACCGATGAAGCATAATGTCTCCAAGGTACGGAAAACAGTCGAAAAAACGGAAAATAACAGAGCTGATTTGACTTGTGTGTGTAATGTGTTTGAGAAAATGGCAGAATGCTTCACGTTGTGACGTCACGGGTGAAAGATCATTGCTCCGACAGCGAACAATTGAAAGGCGTTTCAATCGCCAAATTCACCCTTTTAGAGTTCGGAAATCGGTTAAAAAAACATATGGTCTTTTTTCTGCAACATCAAGGTATATATTGACGCTTGCATGGGTCTGATGATAATGTTCCCCTTTAATAGATGTCATCCGTGTTTGGACCTGATAAATGGAAAGATGAAATATGTTATTTTTCCACCACTTGCAGAGCGACACCAGGCATACAGACTTAAAGGGGAACATTATCACAATTTCAAAAGGGTTAAAAACAATAAAAATCAGTTCTCAGTGGCTTGTTTTATTTTTCGAAGTTTTTTTCAAAATTTTACCGGTCTCGGAATATCCCTAAATAAAGCTTTAAAGTGCCTTATTTTCGCTATCTTCGAAACCACTATCCATTTCCCTGTGACGTCATACAGGGCTACCAACACAAACAACATGGCGGTTACCACAGCAAGATATAGCGACATTAGTTCGGATTCAGACTCGGATTTCAGCGGCTTAAGCGATTCAACAGATTACGCATGTATTGAAACAGATGGTCGGAGTATGGAGGCAGATAGCGAAACCGAAATTGAAGAAGAAATTGAAGCTATTGAGCGAATAGCTATTGACGTTATTCGGCCATAGCATGGGTGTATCTAATGAAGTGGCCCGTAGCATGGCTGCCTTATTAGCATCGCCGGTAAAATGTGCGGACCAAACGATCAGGACTTTCGCATCTTGTGACACTGGAGCAACTTAAATCTGTCGATTGGTAAGTGTTTGTTTCGCATTAAATGTGGGTATCTAGTTTCAAACGTACATACAGCTAGCGTAAATAGCATGTTAGCATCGATTAGCGTAGCATGTTAGCATCGATTAGCTGGCAGTCATGCTGAGACCAAATAATTCTGATTAGCACATAAGTCATCAACATCAACAAAACTCACCTTTGTGATTTCGTTGACTTAATCGTTGCAAATGCATCTGCAGGTTATCCATACATCTCTGTGCCATGTCTGTCTTAACATCGCCGGTCAAATATGCAGACACTCCGGCAAATTCAATGGGGGTCTGGCGGCAGATTTCTTGCCAGTGGTGCAACTTGAATCCCTCCCTGTTAGTGTTGTTACACCCTCCGACAACACACCGACGAGGCATGATATCTCCAAGGTTCCAAAAAATAGTCGAAAAAACTGAAAATAACAGAGCTGAGACCCAATGTTTACAATGGGTTGAAAATGAAAATGGCGGCTTTATTACCTCGGCGACGTCACATTCTGACGTCATCCCCTCCAGAGCGATAAACAGAAAGGCGTTTAATTCGCCAAAATTCACCATTTAGAGTTCGGAAATCGGTTAAAAAATACATGGTCTTTTTTCTGCAACATCAAGGTATATATTGACGCTTGCATAGGTTTGGTGATAATGTTCCCCTTTAACATACAAACACACCATGGACCATGGCAACTAATGCACCCCCCCCCACACCATGCCTTTGCCGTCATTTAAACTCCTTAGGGTCGATGGACAGGACAGCAGCCCGCTACTGTAGCCCTCGCTTCCTTCTTGTTGCAAGTCTTGTGGATTCTGTGTAACATGTTTATGTGTGTTTGGGTTTTTTTGGCCTCAATCTGGAACTCCCAAGAACCCGGTTTTAGATAGACAATGAAAAGAAAAAATTAACCCCAGCATCCACCTTTGCTTCACCTTTTAAAGGTTCAATAGTGTTCCTGTTCTCCCAGGACAATGTTTGTCTAATTTTGAACAGGTTTGTGCTGTAATGTAATTGTGTTGCACTTGTGCAATGACAATAAGGAGCTTCACCTAAAGACGTTGTTTGCTTTCTCAGAAAAGCACCAAAGGCCAAGCATTCATAGGAAGTGCCGTGGAAGTGTTGGGATGCCTTCTTGTCACTGTCTTTAGACTGGCTTTATTATCACTGACAGATGAGTTAAGCCTGACTCAAAATCAAAGAGGAAGTGACAGGACGCTGTCAATCAGTAATATTGTTTTGCACAGCTTTACATAGTTTCGCTAATCAACATCCGTCACAGGAGAGGACACATATCACAACAGTTTGTTTTAGATGCGTAGTGTTGTGTCGTGGACCTTGGTAGAAAATGGACAATAGGATAAGAGGATGACTTCACTGGTGCTTGAAAACAAAACAGAGACCGAAAGTAAAAATGAATGAACACACCCTTTAATTCTTGAACTAACTCCAAAAACATTGAAAACAATCTTTAAATGTTGCCCTTTGAGTTTCCTCATCAATGGTGGCCACAGCAAGTCAAACGCATGATTTGTTTTGTGTTGGCTTTCCAAACATTGCCCACATATGCAGTCCTCTCCAAGGTCATAGTCATTGTTACCGACGTCCCACTGGGGTGAGTTTTTCTTTGCCCTTATGTGGGCTCTTTACCGGGGATGTCGTTGTGGCTTGTGCAGCCCTTTGAGACACGTGTGATTTAGGGCTATATAAATAAACATTGATTAATTGATTGATATATTTATGTGTATATATACAGTATATATATGTATGTATGTATAATATATATATATATTTATGTGTGTATATATATGTATATATATACAAACCCTGTTTCCATATGAGTTGGGAAATTGTGTTAGATGTAAATATAAACGGAATACAATGATTTACAAATCATTTTTAACCCATATTCAGTTGAATATGCTACAAAGACAACATATTTGATGTTCAAATTGATAAATTTTTGTTGTTGCAAAAAATCATTAACTTTAGAATTTGTTGCCAGCAACACGTGACAAAGAAGTTGGGAAAGGTGGTAATAAATATTGATAAAGTTGAGGAATGCTCATCAAACACTTATTTGGAACATTTCACAGGTGTGCAGGCTAATTAGGAACAGGTGGGTGCCATGATTGGGTATAAAAGCAGCTTCCATGAAATGCTGAGTAATTCACAAACATGGATGGGGCGAGGGTCACCAATTTGTAAGCAAATTGTCGAACAGTTTTAGAACAACATTTCTCAACGAGCTATTGCAAGGAATTTAGGGATTTTACCATCTACGGTCCGTAAAATCATCAAAAGGTTCAGAGAATCTGGAGAAATCACTGCACGTAAGCGATGATATTACGGACCTCCGACCCCTCAGGCGGTGCTGCATCAAAACCGACATCAGTGTGTAAAGGATATCACCACATGGGCTCAGGAACACTTCATAAAACCACTATCAGTAACTAGAGTTGGTTGCTACATCTGTAAGTGCAAGTTAAAAGTCTACTTTGCAAAGCGAAAGCCATTTATCAACAACACACAGGAACACCGCCGGCTTGGCTGGGCCCAAGCTCATCTAAGATGGACTGATGCAAAGTGGAAAAGTGTTCTGTGGTCTCCTTGTTTCTCCGGAACAAGGAGGAAAATTAACCATCCGGATTGTTATAGGCGCAAAGTTCAAAAGCCAGCATCTGTGATGGTATGGGGGTGTATTAGTGCCCAAGGCATGGGTAACTTACACATCTGTGAAGGCACCATTAATGCTGAATGGTCCATACAGGTTTTGGAGCAACATATGTTGTCAGCCAAGCAACGTTATCATGGACGCCATTGCTTATTTCAGCAAAACAATGCCAAACCATGTGTTAAAACAGCGTTACTTTGTAGTAAAAGAGTGCTCGTATTTTCCTGGCCCGCCTGCAGTCCAGACATGTCTCCCATCGAAGATGTGTGGTGCATTACGAAGTGTAAAATACGACAGCGGAGACCCCAGACTGTTGAATGACTGAAGCTCTACATAAAACAAGAATGGGAAAGAATTCCACTTTCAAAGCTTCAATAATTAGCTTCCTCAGTTCCCAAAAGTTTATTGAGTGTTCACAGTGGTGAACATGCCCTTTCCCGACTACTTTGGCACGTGTTGCAGCCATGAAATTCTAAGTTAATTATTATTTGCAAAAAAAAAAAACTTTATGAATTTGAACATCAAATATCTTGTCTTTGTAGTGCATTCAACTGAATGTGTGTTGAAAAGGATTTGCAAATCATTGTATTCTGTTTATATTTACATCTAACACAATTTCCCAACTCATATGGAAACGGGGTTTGTATATACACACACACATTACACACACACACACACACATATATATATATACACACATAAATGTACATGTGTATATATATATATCCATACGTATTTACATATATACCCACAGTATATATGTATGTATATATTTATGTGTGTATATATACAGTATATATGTATCTATGTATATATATCTATATGTGTGTATATATATATGTGCATTTATATATATGTATGTGTATGTATATTTATATACACACTACACACACATATATATATATACAAACATAAATATACATGTGTATGTATATATACATAAGTATGTACATACGTGTATATATATACATACATACATAAGTATGTACATACATACATATATATATGTATATATATATATATATATATACAGTATATATGTATGTATGTATATATATCTATATGTGTGTATATATATGTGCATTTATATATATGTATGTGTATGTATATTTATATACACAATACACACACATATATATATACAAACATAAATATACATGTGTATGTATAAATACATAAGTATGTACATACGTGTGTGTGTATATATATATACATAAGTATGTACATGCATACATATATATATATATAAAATATATAATTTATTTTAATTCTTTTTGAGTAGTCATATTTTTCAGTCGTACTTAAAAGCCCATGAGAGACAGAGACACCAACATTTGGGATTCTATGTTTGGGCACTGGATTTGGGTGGGGGGAGGGGGAATTTAGGATTAAAGAAGATCCAGGGTTTAGCACAGATGAGTGATGGATGTTTTAGTATGTGTAAAAAAATTTTTGTTTTTTTAATAATATGGCATCTCAATATTTAAACTTTGACCACTTTAAGCAGACAAAAGGATTACATTTGTAAATGACTATGCTTTAATGAGGCACAATTACTATTATTATTATCCAAGTTGGTTTGGATTCTTCCCGTGTGAATATGGAGAAAAAAAAAGATAAATACATTTGCAAGAAATGTAGCTGAGATAGGCGCCAGCGCCCCCCGCGACCCCAAAAGGGAATAAGCGGTAGAAAATGGATGGATGGATGGATTTAGCTACCATTCGCTTTCTTTTTACAACAATTTTATGATAGTAAGCCTTA
>NC_084626.1:40971594-40999094 GCF_033978795.1 Nerophis ophidion
GGGACCAGTTTTAATCTGAAGACCGCATGTGATAATCTCCTCTCCGGGTTCGTTTTTCTACTTGGTAGTTCGAGTCAAGTCAGCATTGAAATGGATCAACAGCATCTGTTTCAGAAACCAGTTGGATTGAAAAAAAGTTAAAGGGGAACATTATCACCAGACCTATGTAAGCGTCAATATATACCTTGATGTTGCAGAAAAAAGACCATCTATTTTTTTAACCGATTTCCGAACTCTAAATGGGTGAATTTTGGCGAATTAAACGCCTTTCTGTTTATCGCGCTGGAAGCGATGACGTCAGAATGTGACGTCGCCGAGGTAACACACTCGCCCTTTTCATTTTGAAAAACGTTACAAACACCGGGTCTCAGCTCTGTTATTTTCCGTTTTTTTGACTATTTTTTGGAACCTTGGAGACATCATGCCTCGTCGGTGAGGGTGTAACAACATTAACAGGGAGGGATTCAAGTTGCACCACTGGCCCGAAGATGCCAAAGTGTCTGCCGCCAGACCCCCATTGAATGTGCTGGAGTGTCTCCACATTTGACCGGCGATGCTAAGGCAGACATGGCACAGAGATGTATGGATAACCTGCAGATGCATTTGCAACGATAAAGTCAACAAAATCACAAAGGTCAGTTTTGCTGATGTTGACTTATGTGCTAATCAGACATATTTGGTCGCGGCGTGACTGCCAGCTAATCGATGCTAACATGCTATGCTAATCGACGCTAACATGCTATTTACCGGCGGTGCTAATGCAGACATGGCACAGAGATGTATGGATAACCTGCAGATGCATTTGCAACGATAGTCAACGAAATCATAAAGGTGAGTTTTGTTGATGTTGACTGCCAGCTAATCGATGCTAACATGCTATGCTAATCGATGCTAACATGCTATTCACCGGCGGTGCTAAAGCAGACATGGCACAGAGATGTATGGATAACCTGCAGATTCATTTGCAACTATATTACGTTTCCTTCCACCCACATTTAATGCGAAACAAACACTTACCAATCGACGGATTTAAGTTGCTCCAGTGTCAAAAGATGCGAAAGTCCTGATCGTTTGGTCCGCACACTTTACCGGCGATGCTAACGCAGCTATTCGGCCATGCTATGGCTATGAATAGCGTCAATAGCTATTCGCTCAATAGCTTCAGTTTCTTCTTCAATATTTTCATACTCCAACCATCTGTTTAAATACATGCGTAATCTGTTGAATCGCTTAAATCGCTGAAATCCGAGTTTGAATCCGAGCTAATGTCACTATATCTTGCTGTGGTATTCCCATTGTTTGTTTACATTGGCAGCACTGTGTGACGTCACAGGGAAATGGCCAGTGTCTTCGCAGAGAGCGAAAATAAGGCACTTTAAAGCTTTATTTAGGGATATTCCGAGACCGGTAAAATTTTGAAAAAAACTTCAAAAAATACAACAAGCCACTGGGAACTGATTTTTATTGTTTTTAACCCTTTTGAAATTGTGATAATGTTCCCCTTTAAAGTAAAGTTAAAATACCAATGATTGTCACACACACACACACACACACACGAGGTGTGGTGAAATGTGTCTTCTGCATTTGACCCATCCCCTTGTTCACCCCTTGGGAGGTGAGGGGAGCAGTGGGCAGCAACAGTGGCCGCGCCTCGGAATCATTTTGGTGATTTAACCCCCAATTCCAACCCTTGATGCTGACTTCCAAGCAGGGTCCCATTTTTATAGTCTTTGTTATGACTGAACTCACAAGCTACCGATCTCAGGGCGGACACTCTAACCCAGGGGTGTCCAAAGTGTGGCCCGCAGCTAATGTTTTACCAGCCTGCCACGCCCATGGGATCATGTTAGGTTTTATTTTTTGGACACTCAGTTCCTGTTCCTGCACTTCCTTGTTTTCTTCGTTACCATGCCAACTCATTTGTTTTCACCTTGTCTTCGTGTCACGCCCCTGTCTTCTTGCACTTATCATGTTCATTATTTTTTGTCAGGACGAGGACTATGACTTGGATTGTTTTTCTGACGCAAAGGAAAATTGGCACGAGCCAGACGTGAATGTAAGTACATGTTTATTTTCAAAACACTATAACTAACAAAAGGGCAAACAAATGGCGCTCACAAGGAGGTACAAACACTTGGCTATGAAAACAAACGAAGCACAAAGGCAGAACTAAAACAAAGCAAAAACTTAGGTGGCATGGACAGAAATTTTTAAACAGCATGGCTTGGCATGAATTGGGTTGAGGGATATGTGAAGTTGCCAGGCTGACCACTTGGCAACTAAAGGTTTAAATAATGAACATGAAAAGTGCAAACAGGTGTGAGACATGAATCAAGGTGAAAACTAATGAGTTGGCATGGTAACGAAGAAAATAAGGAAGTGCAGGAACAGGAACTGAGTGTCCAAAAAATAAAACCAAACATGACAAAAAGAAAACATGATCCCATGGGTGACACATTCTAAAAATACTAAAATATATTTATATTTTTAAACAATAACAAATAGAATAAAATAGCAAATTGGTGAAATGCAACGAGAAAAAGTTGCATTGTTGACTCTAGTAACACCATTTTTAAAATAATTTCTTAAAAAATAATAATGAATAAAAATCAATGTTGCTATAAATTATTGATTGATTTAAGGACAAAAAGGACATAAATACAACAAACAAAAACATGACATGAAAATTAAAAAAAAAAAAATTCCATACTAATTATATACTAGTACTAATTATAGTAATTATCCTATTGATTGTTATTATAAATATACTAAACCAATTACAATATATATTATCTGAAGCTGATATAGAGATCTAAGTGTTGAATGAAAAATTTAAAAAAGCATGACATTTTTATGAGTTGGGCACTTTTGGATCCCCAAGGATTTTAGTGGAATTTAATAACTGTCTTTGCTAAAATAATAATGATAATAATAATAAATTCTAATCAATTTTGCTATGAACTATTGACCTATTTAGGGATCCGATTACTTCCACTTTGAAAATCTTTTGGGGAAAAATATTGTATATTTTGTATTTTTGACCCAAAAAATAGGGTTTCGACAAAAAGCTCGTAAAATGTCATAAAAATAATGACGTAGAATTAGAGATTCAAGGGTTTTATGAAAAAAATAATATATGACTTACAGTGGCGCAAAAAAGTATTTAGTCAGCCAGCGATTGTGCAAGTTCTCCCACTTAAAATGATGACAGAGGTCTGTAATTTTCATCATAGGTACACTTCAACTGTGAGAGACAGAATGTGAAAAAAAAACAGGAATTTACATTGCAGGAATTTTAAAGAATTTATTTGTAAATTATGGTTGAAAATATGTATTTGGTCAACCATTCAAAGGTCTCACTGATGGAAGGAGGTTTTGGCTCCAAATCTCACGATACATGGCCCCATTCATTCTTTCCTTAACACATATCAATCGTCCTGTCCCCTTAGCAGAAAAACAGCCCCAAAGCATGATGTTTCCACCCCCATGCTTCACAGTAGGTATGGTGTTCTTGGTGTCAGGCTTTCCTCTGACAGTTTGACTACGTTTTAGTTTTTTTCCTCTGCATTTGTTTGTTTCCTCTGTGTTTAATATTCCCTGTTCTTAGTTCCTGTCTAGTGCTCTTATTTTGGTTCGGCTTCCTGTCTGTCTCCCTGTGTCCTGTTTCCACTCAGCTGCGGCTGATTGGCATCTGGTCACACCTGATGTCAATCAGCCAGCTCCTATTTTACCTGCTTTGTTCCTCCAGTCAGCGCTGGATCATTTGTATTGTCAATGTCATTTTCTACTTGTCATTCCTACTGGTGCTGTGATTGCAGCGTAGCGATAAGCTATATTTGGTAAATGTTTGTAGCTTACTGTTTTTTGTTCCCTGCTTCCGATTTGTTTGTTCATAGCCCTTAGTTTGTTATATCCGCCCACGTGCGTGCTTTTTGTTTGTACCCTTTGTTTGTTCTAGTTGTAGTATTTTAAATTAAAAACCATGTTTTCCCATTCAATGCCTGCCTCCATCTCTGCATCTTGGGGTTCGTCACCAAATAACTCTGACACTTGGGATGCAACTCAGTATTCTTCTTCCTCCAAACACGACGAGTTGAGCTTATACAAAAAAGTTCTATTTTGGTTTCATCTGACCACATGTCATCATTTTAAGTGGGAGAACTTGCACAATCAGTGGCTGACTAAATACTTTCTTGCCCCACTGTATTTTGAACCTTTTTTAAGAGTGAAACACTTCTGGGTCCCTAGGACCCAACTTGAGGGAGGCCAAACAATTAAAAGAAAAAGTGTATATTGTATTGGTTTTGAAAACGAAAAAATATCACCTTGGGCCCCGCGTGCTTTGATTTTTCGGTGTGCGGCCCTCAGTAGAAAAAGTTTGGACACCCCTACTCTAACCACTAGGCTACTGATTGAGTGCAGTATTTATCATTTAGAACAGGGGTGCCCATTACATCGATCGCGAGCTACCAGTCGACCGCGGGGGGTGTGTCAGTCGATCTCCAGCCAGGCTTTTAAAAAAAATAGACCTAAAAATTAGTGATCATCAATCTTCACCAAGACGTCACTTCAATGACATTCACGGTACCGGAGGGTCTTGTGAGATGACGCTGGCTGCTGCAAGATCATTATTATGAAAATATGACCGAGAGGAAGGCGAGAAACACTTTTTATTTCAACAGACTCTCGCGCCGTACCTTCCGTCAAAACTCTAAAGGCCGACTGCACATTTCCTATCTTCACAATAAAAGCCCTGCTTCATGCTGCCTGCACTAACTAAATACAGAGTCTCGGAAAACTGGCGTGCACAAGCGATCCCTCAGAAAGCTGGCGTGCACATCACTTGTGCACGCCAGCTTTCCGAGACTCTTATTTTGTTAACGCAGGCAGCATGAAGCAGGGCTTTTATTGTGAAGATAGGAAATGTGCAGTCGGCCTTTAGAGTTTTGACGGAAGGGACGGCGCGAAAGTCTGTTGAAATAAAAAGTGCTTCTCGCCTTCCTCTCTGTCATTTTTTCATAATAATGAACTGGCAGCAGCCAGCGTCATCTCACAAGACCCTCGGGTGCCGTGAATGTCAATCAAGCAAGCTACGGAATTTGCCGCCAATGTTTTTCTTGTAAAGTGTATGGAAGCTGGATGAATTAGATGCCAAAAACCAACCACTTTCATGTGGTATTGTACAGAAAGGACAACTTTTTTTCTCCTCCATTTGAAAATGTGGGCGTTATCATCATTACTGTCTGATTCCAATCAATGCAAGTCATTAGAATCAGGTAATACACCAACTTATATTCTTGTCTTTGTGAAAGAAAGACATCTATATGTGTTACACATGCTTGTATTATCATTAAACACATTTAACTTGTTTACAAAAATGTCTCTTTCATAAATAAATAAATATAAATGATATGTATAAATGAGGTAGATCCCCTCGAGTTGGTCAATTGAAAAGTAGCTCGCCTGCAGAAAAAGTGTGGGCACCCCTGATTTAGAACATGGGTTGCCCGCCGTGTAATTTAATTTGGCCCTTAAGGCAATATGAAATTAACATTAGAGCTGGCCCGCCGGTATAATACAGCAATGGTGCCGCTGTAACACCGCATTCACTGCTAATACTCTTACTTGCCAACCCTCCCGATTTTCCCAGAAGACTCCCGAATTTCAGTACCCCTCTCGAAAATCTCCCGGGGTTCAACCATGCTCCCGAATTTCTCCCGATTTCCACCCGGACAACAATATTGAGGACCCTGCCTTTATCGTAGTCTACAACCTGTCGTCATGTCCTCTTTTCCTCCCTACAAACAGCGTGCCAGCCCAGTCACATAATATACGCGGCTTTTACGCACAGAAATAAATGCAAGGCATACTTGGTCAACACCCATACTGAAGGTGGCCGTGTAAACAACTTTAACACTTGTTACAAATATGCGCCACACTTTGAACCCACACCAAACAAGAATGACAAACACATTTCGGGAGAACATTCGCAGCATAAACACAACAGAACAAATACCCAGAACCCTTTGCAGCACTAACTCTTCCGGGACGCCCCACCACCATTTTTTAAAATTTTCATTTTATTTAATATGCCATTGATATTCTTTCGTTTGTTTTTTGAAAGTTGATTCTGCACTGTTAAGTTATATAAGCATTGCTTGTTTTATATTCGGTGTTAAAGCAAATCAGTTTAGCAAACTGAGCAATAATTAACGTTTTTATTCTCGCACTTTCTCTGGCTACTTGAATGTTTATTTAATTCATTGTTGCTATTTTATTTTCAAATGTATTATTAGCTTTTGGAAAAAGTTTATTTTGATACCTCAGAGGGCTGCAAATAAAAAAGAGGCATTACAATTTTATTCAAATTTTATTTGATATGCCATTGATATTTTTTAATTGTTATTATTATTTGTAAGTCGATTTTGCATGTCACTATAAAGTAACAAAAGTTTTGCTTGTTCAATATTCATTGCAAAACTTGTTTAGGTCCTATTAAAAGGTTAATTTGTTAAATTTTGGCCCGTGGCTTTGTTCAGTTTTTAAATTTTGGCCCATTCTGATTTAGAAGGTAAAGAGCGTGAAGCCGACACACTTCGAGTTATTTTTTTGACCAATCTTGGTCTACACAATCTTCTCTCTACTCGACCCTCCCTTACTCCGATCCTGATTCCAGGATCCTTCAACCGGGAAGTCTCATTGAGGCCCCATTGTTGTAGTGATACTAAATTTAGACTTGAGCCCTGTTTTCATCCTGACTGGACTTTCTAATCAGTTGTAAAAAAAAAATGACTGTCTCGTTAGAGCCCATGTCCATGCTAGTCTCCGATCTTATTGCGCATATTTATCTTCTCTGTCACACGGACTTAGATGCTTAAAAGAAACAACCACAAACAAGAATGTTATGTGCTTACCCGTTTCTATTTCGGTTGGGAAATTGTGTTAGAGGTAAATAAAAACAGAATACAATGATTTGCAAATCCTTTTCAACCCATATTCAATTGAATGCACTACAAAGACAAGATATTTGATGTTCAAACTCATAAACTTTATTTTTTGCAAATAATAATTAGAATTTCACGGCTGCAACACATGCCAAAGTAGTTGGGAAAGGGCATGTTCACCACTGTGTTACATCACCTTTTCTTTTAACAACACTCAATAAACGTTTGGGAACTGAGGAAACTAATTGTTGAAGCTTTTAAAGGGGAATTCTTTCCCATTCTTGTTTTATGTAGAGCTTCAGTCGTTCAAGAGTCGGGGGTCTCCGCTGTCGTATTTTACGCTTCATGATGCGGTATCGGTTGGGGACATCTCTACGCTGCTGATCCGCCTCCGCTTGAGATGGTTTCCTGTGGACGAGACTCTCGCTGCTGTCTTGGATCCGCTTTGAACTGAACTCTCGCGGCTGTGTTGGAGCCACTATGGATTGAACTTTCACAGTATCATGTTAGACCCGGTCGACATCCATTGCTTTCGGTCCCCTAGAGGGGGGGGTTGCCCACATCTGAGGTCCTCTCCAAGGTTTCTCATAGTCAGCATTGTCACTGGCGTCCCACTGGATGTGAATTCTCCCTGCCCACTGGGTGTGAGTTTTCCTTGCCCTTTTGTGGGTTCTTCCGAGGATGTTGTAGTCGTAATGGTTTGTGCGGTCCTTTGAGACATTTGTGATTTGGGGCTATATAAATAAACATTGATTGATTGATTGATTGATATGCCGCACATGGGAGACAGGTCTGGACTGCAGGCGGGCCAGGAAAGTACTCCGCACTCTTTTTTTTACGAAGCCACGCTGTTGTAACATGTGCTGAATGTGGCTTGGCATGGTCTTGCTGAAATAAGCATTTTCAAATGGAGGATTAAAAAAAAAAGTCCTCCTTTCTGTCCAATACCACATAAAAGTGGTTGGATTTGGCATCTCATTTGTCCAACTTGCGTACTCGTTTTTTAAACACTTTGTTGTGAGAGTACCATATGTGTGTGTGTGGCCCTTTAATGTGTGGCAGCAGGTGAGTGTGTGGGCGAGAGACTAGAGGGAGCGGTCGCTGAGGGCGGGGGAGTGGCTAGTGTTTTTTTGTGGGATTTTGACTGTGTGCAAGACGTAAATAAAAAGCCATGATTTGCAACTAATCGCTGGACTCGTCATTTTGCCCTGGAGTCCGGAATTGTGAAGACCCACTGCCGGGTTTAAAGGGGAACATTATCACAATTTCAAAAGGGTTAAAAACAATAAAAATCAGTTCCCAGTGGCTTGTTTTATTTTTCGAAGATTTTTTCCAAATTTTTACACTTCCCGGAATATCCCTAAAAAAACTTTAAAGTTCTTGATTTTCGCTATTTGCGATGCGACTGTCCATTTCCCTGTGACGTCATACAGGGCTGCCAATACAAACAACATGGCGGATACCACAGCAATATATAGCGACATTAGCTCGGATTCAGACTCGGATTTCAGCGGCTTAAACGATTCAACAAATTAAGCATGTATTAAAGCGGATGGTCGGAGTATGGAGGCAGATAGCGAAAACAAAATTGAAGAAGAAATTGAAGCTATTGAGCGAATAGCTATTGACGCTATTCGGCCATAGCCTGGGTGTACCTAATGAAGTGGCCCATAGCATGGCTGCCTTATTAGCATCGCCGGTAAAATGTGCGGACCAAACGATCAGGACTTTCGCATCTTGTGACACTGGAGCAACTTAAATCAGTCGATTGGTAAGTGTTTGTTTCGCATTAAATGTGGGTATCTAGTTTCCAATGTACATACAGCTAGCGAAAATAGCATGTTAGCATCGATTAGCTGGCAGTCATGCTGCGACCAAATATGTCTGATTAGCACATAAGTCAACAACATCAACAAAACTCACCTTTGTGATTTCGTTGACTTAATCGTTGCAAATGCATCTGCAGGTTATCCATACATCTCTGTGCCATGTCTGTCTTAGCATCGCCGGTAAAATGTGCAGATACTGGCACATTCAATGGGGGTCTGGCGGCAGATTTCTTGCCAGTGGTGCAACTTGAATCCCTCGCTGTTGTGTCCGACAACACACCGACGAGGTATGATGTCTCCATGGTTCCAAAAAATAGTCGAAAAAACGGAAAATAACAGAGCTGAGACCCAGTGTTTGTAATGTTTTGAAAATGAAAATGGCGGGTGTATTACCTCGGTGACGTCAGCTACAAGAGCGATAAACAGAAAGGCGTTTAATTCGCCAAAATTCACCCATTTAGAGTTCGGAAATCGGTTAAAAGAATACATGGTCTTTTTTCTGCAACATCAAGGTATATATTGATGCTTACATAGGTCTGGTGATAATGTTCCCCTTTAAGTGAAGGGTGTTGCCCTGAGAATCCATCGGCCCTAGGGAAATGTCTCCCCCGCGCTCCTTGACTACGGTTTAGGCGCCGGAAGCAGGAAAGGTGCAACAACTTTATAAGAAATGGCATCAATCTCCGTAGCTTGCTAGCTTGTGCACGCTAGCTTTCCGAGACTCTTATTTTGTTAGCACAGGCAGGATGGTGAAGACAGGAACTGTGCAGTCGGTCTTTAGAGTTTGACAGCAGGTACGGCCCAAGAGTCTGTTGAAATAAAAAGTGTTTCGCTCCGTCCTGTCAGTGATTTTTTTTCTGAATGAGCTCGTGGCAGCCAGCGTCATCTCACAAGAGGAGAATGTCAAATAACTGACGAAATCGAAGTCTTGGTGAAGATTGACGATTGCTCATTTTTATGTCTTTTTTTTTAATGCCTGGCTTGTGATAGACTGTCACACCCTACGCGATCGAGCCGTAGCTCGCGATCTACGTAATGCCCACCCCTAAAGAATGCAGAAATTAAACATAACCCATAAACTGCTGCCAATCAAATGGCAAATAATCTGCGCAGAGCCTATACTTTATATTTGTAAATCCGATTCTGATTACGTCAGTGCCTCACCAGCTATAAACCTCACCGCACGTCACTGACTACCATGTACTTGTTCTAGTACCAGGAGTTCCTGACCTGACCTTTCTGCTATAATGGAGTTTAAATGTGTTAAGATTTGAAGTTGCAACTTGTCTTGTTGACACGCTTCTCTCCTCCGTATGTCTTTTGTCCTCAATTCTTCAGCTCACGTGGGCTCTCACCCGCCGCACGGATGTACCTCTCGTGTCGGACTGACACAGTTCATGCAGTCGTTTTCGTCTTCCATTCTTGCTCCCAGGACAGACTGTTTGCAGTCTATTGAGCAGAGATCCGAATAATGGCTCGCTTTTTGTGGTCTGTTTGGCCTCGGGGGATAATTTTTTTTTCTTTTGCAAGTCTTTCAGGCTGAAAACGCTGTCAAAGTAAAGAAGAGCCCATTGCTATTTTGGGGGAGCTGATTGTCTTCAAACCTTTTGTTTGTAATCCCTTTGTCCTTCTTGCAAGGTCTGTGTTTATTCTATTAAAATGTGTACCGTATTTTCCGGACCATAGGACGCACCGTTTTTTAAGGCGCACTGCCAATCTTTTTTCATGTACCGTATTTCCTTGAATTTCCGCCGGGTATATAGTAGGCCCCTGCCTAGAATTACTGCCGGGTCAAACTCGTTTCGCAAAATAATTAGCGCAGGCTTAGCATTATCGCCGGCTCAGGATTAACGCCGGGTCCAACTCGTTTTGCAAAATATTATTTTTATTAGTGCATTTCTAGAATTTCCTCCGGGTCAAACTCGTCACGTCACAAGTGACACTTCCCCAGTCATCGTTTTCAAAATGGAGGAGGCTGATTTCAATAATTTGAAATTGCATAAAGGGAAGAAGATTAAGAGCTTTTCAGTAGGATTTAAGGTCCAAGCTATTGAATATGCTAAAAAGAACAGTAAGCAGTAGGGATGCACAGATTAATCGTTAACCGAATATATTCGGCCGAATATGGCAAAAAAAGCCACATTCGGCCTTCGGTGGAATGAGTTAAAAACAAGGCTGAATAGTGGCGTGTGACGCAATTTTTTGACGCGGTGACGCAATCAACCAAAGCGCCTCGTAAATAAAAATATACCAATGACACTGTCTCCTGGTGGACAGAGAAGGCCATCTCACCCGAGAGTACAAGTATCAGTGGTGTGTCATGGCTCTTCAATTTGTGATTGTGGACGACTCTTCCCGTCGTTGCCTGGGTTCCACTGACCACCCAGGAAGGACATCTCTTTTGCACAGGTTTGACTTATTTATTTTGCAATAAAGCTTTAGTGCAGGTCGGGTCGCTTTTCCACTCCTTCCTCCACTGCTCGTTCACGGTCTGCTTTTCAGCCGCCGTCGTCGTCGTCGTCCTCGTCTGCTCTTGGGCGCTCTTTCTTCTCAGTCGCTGCTGCCGGCTATCCTACTCCTTCCGCCCCGATCTCTCCTCCTTCTCCCCTTTTATACACTGTGAGGAGATAAGTCAATTGTGTCCCGGTGTGCGAGCCACGCACCTGATCTCGCTCGTAGCATCGCTCCCGGCCCGCCCCGTCTCTCCGCTCGGTCATCGTGTCCGCCTCCTTGCCTCCATCTTGGGCCGGGCTCCAGCGTGCCCCGCCCCGCTGCTCGTTCGCCGGCTCCGCCTCCGCACAGTGATGAACCTCAAAGAAGCACGGTAGACCCAGTCCACCATCTGAAGACAGGAATGACAGGAAAGCTTAAAATAAACACATGACAATA
The DNA here is from genome assembly GCF_033978795.1 of Nerophis ophidion. Lineage (NCBI taxonomy): Eukaryota > Metazoa > Chordata > Actinopteri > Syngnathiformes > Syngnathidae > Nerophis > Nerophis ophidion. Next base: position 40,983,257 of record NC_084626.1, read on the forward strand.
AGGTTTTGTGGTGCTGCACGTGATGAATGCAAAATAATAATAGGACAAATTGATGGAGTCTGGAGATTGAGGACTTGCTGTTATCTATAATGCAGGGGTGCCCATTACGTCAATCGCGAGCTACCAGTCGACCGCGGGGGGTGTGTCAGTCGATTTCCAGCCAGGCTTTTAAAAAAAATAGACCTAAAAATTAATGATCATCAATCTTCACCAAGACGTTACTTGATTGACATTCACGGCACCCGAGGGTCTTGTGAGATGACGCTGGCTGCTGCAAGATCATTATTATGAAAATATGACCGAGAGGAATACAGAGTCTCGGAAAACTGGCGTGCACAAGCGATCCCTCAGAAAGCTGGCGTGCACATCACTTGTGCACGCCAGCTTTCCGAGACTCTTATTTTGTTAGCGCAGGCAGCATGAAGCAGGGCTTTTATTGTGATGATAGGAAATGTGCAGTCGGCCTTTAGAGTTTTAACGGAAGGGACGGCGCGAAAGTCTGTTGAAATAAAAAGTGTTTCTCGCCTTCCTCTCGGTCATTTTTTCATAATAATGAACTGGCAGCAGCCAGCGTCATCTCACAAGACCCTCGGGTGCCGTGAATGTCAATCAAGCAAGCTACGGAATTTGCCGCCAATGTTTTTCTTGTAAAGTGTATGGAAGCTGGATGAATTAGATGCCAAAAACCAACCACTTTCATGTGGTATTGTACAGAAAGGACAACTTTTTTTCTCCTCCATTTGAAAATGTGGGCGTTATCATCATTACTGTCTGATTCCAATCAATGCAAGTCATCAGAATCAGGTAATACACCAACTTATATTCTTGTCTTTGTGAAAGAAAGACATCTATATGTGTTACACATGCTTGTATTATCATTAAACACATTTAACTTGTTTACAAAAATGTCTCTTTCATAAATAAATAAATATAAATGATATATATAAATGAGGTAGATCCCCTCGAGTTGGTCAATTCAAAAGTAGCTCGCCTGCAGAAAAAGTGTGGGCACCCCTGCTATAATGGATGAAATGTACTGGGGGTTGCGTTACACGGTTGTTAACGGTGAAGAGTTTGTCTCGCGGGTGGGCCGTCAAAGTGGGATATGGCGGGGCTTTTCGGGTAATCTTTTTTGACATGTGCGCTCGTCCTCACGTGCGCACGCGGGCGCCACAGTACCATGCAGTTTGCATATATCAATGTGCAAACGTGATGCATTCCATCAGACGCCGCACTAAGTCTGGATGCTGTTTTGTCACCTGCGCTACATTGGACATCAATACATCATCCACCACAAGTTACCACACTAAAAGAAGCTTTATGATACAGTTTGTCCATATTGGCTGGTCGAGGTCTTAAAGTACAAACCCTGTTTCCATATGAGTTGGGAAATTGTGTTAGATGTAAATATAAACGGAATACAATGATTTGCAAATCATTTTCAACCCATATTCAGTTGAATATGCTACAAAGACAAGATATTTGATGTTCAAACTCAAACTTTATTTTTTTTTATGATAATTAACTTAGAATTTCATGGCTGCAACATGTGCCAAAGTAGTTGGGAAAGTTCATGTTCACCACTGTGTTACATCACCGTTTCTTTTAACAACACTCAATAAACGTTTGGGAACTGAGGAAACCAATTGTTGAAGCTTTGAAAGTGGAATTCTTTCCCATTCTTGTTTTATGTAGAGCTTCAGTCGTTCAACAGTCCGGGGTCTCCGCTGTCGTATTTTACACTTCATAATGCGCCACACATCTTTGATGGGAGACAGGTCTGAACTGCAGGCGGGCCAGGAAAGTACCCGCACTCTTTTTTTACGAAGCCACGCTGTTGTAACACATGCTGAGTGTGGCTTGGCATTGTCTTGCTGAAATAAGCAGGGGCGTCCATGAAAAAGACAGCGCTTAGATGGCAGCATATGTTGTTCCAAAACCTGTATGTACCTTTCAGCATTAATGGTGCCTTCACAGATGTGTAAGTTACCCATGCCTTGGACTCTAATGCATCCCCATACCATCACAGATGCTGGCTTTTGAACTTTGCGTGGATAACAGTCTGGATGTTTCGCTTCCCCTTTGGTCCGGATGACACGATGTGGAATATTTCCAAAAACAATTTGAAATGTGGACTCGTCAGACCACAGAACACTTTTCCACTTTGCATCTGTCCATCTTAGATGATCTCGGGCCCAGAGAAGCCGGCGGCATTTCTGGATGTTGTTGATAAATGGCGTTCGCTTTGCACAGTAGAGCTTTAACTTGCACTTACAGATGTAGCGACAAACTGTATTTAGTGACAGCGGTTTTCTGAAGTGTTCCTGATCCCATGTGGTGATATCCTTTAGAGATTGATGTCGGTTTTTGATACAGTGCCGTCTGAGGGATCGAAGGTCACGGTCATTCAATGTTGGTTTCCGGCCATGTCGATTACGTAGAGTGATTTCTCCAGATTCTCTGACCTTTTGATGATATTATGGACTGTAGATGTTGAAATTCCTAAATTTCTTGCAATTGCACTTTGAGAAATGTTGTTCTTAAACTGTTTGACTATTTGCTCACACAGTTGTGGACAAAGGGGTGTACCTCGCCCCATCCCAACTCATATGGAAACGGGGTTTGTAGCACATTTACAACATTTTTTATATTGAACCAAAGTGCTATACAGCAGTGGTCCCCAACCTTTTTGTATCCGCGGACCGGTCAACGCATAAATATTTGTGTCCTGCGGCCATGGGGGTGGGGGAAGGGAAGTGAAGTGAATTATGTTTATATAGCGCTTTTCTCTAATGACTCAAAGTGCTTTACATTGTGAAACCCAATATCTAAGTTACATTTAAACCAGTGTGGGTGGCACTGGGAGCCGGTGGGTAAAGTGTCTTGCCCAAGGACACAACGGCAGTGACTAGGATGGCGGAAGCGGGCATCGAACCTGCAACCCTCAAGTTGCTGGCACGGCCACTCTACCAACCGAGCTATACCGCCCCAAGGAAAGGAAATCTTTTATTTTAATTTTTTAATTTTTTTATTTGTCATGAAAAATGGACGTTTTTGTCATGAAAAAGGGGGGTTTTTGTGGTTGGTGCACTAATTGTAAGTGTATACTGTGTTTTTTATGTTGATTTAATAAAAAATATATATATATATTTTTTTTTTCCCCCAATAAAAATGGATAAAAAATTCTTCTGCGGCCCGGTACCAATCAGGCCACGGGTTGGCGACCACTGCTATATAAGTTTAAAAGCATAGAGCAAAAAAAACAAAAACAAAGAACGTAAACAATGAATGAGCTAAACGAGAGTGCAAAAGCAATACAGTAAAAGTGTATCAATATCGCGAAATTATCAAGTACGACGCATAGAATGGACCTGCAATACCCACGGTGGTAGAGGGGTTAGTGCGTCTGCCTCACAATACGAAGTTCCTACAGTCCTGGGTTCAAATCCAGGCTCGGGATCTTTCTGTGTGGAGTTTGCATGTTCTCCCCGTGAATGCGTGGGTTCCCTCCGGGTACTCCGGCTTCCTCCCACCTCCAAAGACATGCACCTGGGGATAGGTTGATTGGCAACACTAAATTGGCCCTAGTGTGTGAATGTGAGTGTGAATGTTGTCTGTCTATCTGTGTTGGCCCTGCGATGAGGTGGTGACTTGTCCAGGGTGTACCCCGCCTTCCGCCCGATTGTAGCTGAGATAGGCGCCAGCGCCCCCCGCGACCCCAAAAGGGAATAAGCGGTAGAAAATGGACATCTCATTTCAGTAGGCCTTTAAAGAATATCTGCACACATCTCTATAACACACACACACACACACACACACACACCAACTAAGAGCCTTATATTACAGTATTATGTTCTTGCACGTGCGTGAGCTTGTTCCAAGGATTAATATTCATCTGGCCGGCAATCTGCAGAGCCGGAGACTGTTTGGCCTTCTGCATGCAGTGTTGTTTTACAATATCGAATGTCCGGACGCTATCTTGCCATGTCTTAACATTCATGTTCCTGCTATATTCTCTTTTGGTATAGAACACTTGACTTTTTAAAAGACGTTATTGTACTTTAATGCATGGGTCGAGTCACTGTGACTTCGGTCTCCTTTCCATTTCGGGTAAAGAAATTCACTTTGGCTCTGCACAATGGTGTGAAAGTGGCCCGCGGGGTGACAACAGAGGACATGCCTCACCCCGCTTGAATCAGTCTTCGGCTTTTAATAGAACGCGATATGGTGTGTAAGCGCTGTTATTTGTGGGAGAGATGGGCGCGTTTATAGCCGGGGTCCCCCCTCATTCTCCTATTCGTCCCCGTCACGTGTGCTGGTGGACGGCCGACACGTTTGAAGAGGCGGGGAAATGTCAGGAATGCAACCCGGGCTGGGTGATATATCGATGTACTCGATATATTGCGGGTGCGATAAAAAAATGACTATATCGTGATATTCGAGTGTACGTTCTCACGCAGTTGATTTTAGCTGCTGGCATTACACTACAGAATGGGTCTCAAACTCTGGCCCGCCGTTTATCAATCAATGTCAATCACTGTTTATTTATATAGCCCTAAATCACAAATGTCTCAAAGGACTGCACAAACCATTACGACTACAACATCCTCGGAAGAACCCACAAAAGGGCAAGGAAAAGTCACACCCAGTGGGCAGGGAGAATTCACATCCAGTGGGACGCCAGTGACAATGATGACTATGAGAAACCTTGGAGAGGACCTCAGCAATGGATGTCGAGCGGGTCTAACATGATACTGTGAAAGTTCAATCCATAGTGGCTCCAACACAGTTCAGCTCAAAGCTGATCCAAGACAGCAGCGAGAGTCCCGTCCACAGGAAACCATCCCAAGCGGAGGCGGATCAGCAGCGTAGAGATGTCCCCCACCGATTCACAGGCGAGCGCTCCATCCTGGGTCCCGACGAGCGGTCCATCCTGGGTCTCGACTCTGGACAGCCAGTACTTCATCCATGGTCATCGGACCGGACCCCCTCCACAAGGGAGGGGGGAGACATAGGAGAAAGAAAAGAAGCGGCAGATCAACTGGTCTAAAAAGGAGGTCTATTTAAAGGCTAGAATATACAGATGAGTTTTAAGGTGAGACTTAAATGCTTCTACTGAGGTAGCATCTGGAACTGTTACCGGGAGGGCACTCCAGAGTGCTGGAGCCCGAACGGAAAACGCTCTATAGCCCGCAGACTTTTTTTGGGGCTTTAGGAATCACTAATAAGCCGGAGTCTTTTGAACGCAGATTTCTTGCCGGGACATATGGTACAATACAATCGGCAAGATAGGCTGGAGCTAGACCGTGTAATTTCATTTGGCCCTTGAGGCAATATCAAATTAACATTAGAGCTGGCCCGCCGGTAACACACTCATACTTGCCAACCCTCCCGATTTTCCCGGTAGACTCCCGAAGTTTAGTGCCCTTCCCGAAAATCTCTCTGGGCAACCATTCTCCCAATTTCCACCCGGACAACAATATTGGGAGTGTGCCTTAAAGGCACTGTCCTCCATATACACAGCGTGCTAGCCAAGTCACATAATATATGCGGCTTTCACACACACATACTCGATCAACAGCCATACAGGTCACACTGAGGGTGGCCGTATAAACAACTTTAACATTGTTACAAATATGAGCCACACTGTGAACTCACACTAAACAAGAATGAAAAAACACATTTCGGGAGAACACCCTCACCGTAACACAACATAAACACAACAGAACAAATGCCCAAAACCCCTTGCGGCACTAACTCTTCCGGAATGCTACAATATACACCCCTCCGCTACCACCAAACCCCGCTCACCTAATGTTTTTTTTATTTTCGGATTTATTAGCCTGTGGAAAAAGTTAATGTTGATATTTACCTCAGAAGCCTGCAAATAGAAAAGAGGCATTAATTTTTTAAATTACATTTAATTAGGGTCCACAGGCCCATTGCAAAAGGACTCCATAGGAGTCCTTTTGCAATGGGCCAAGGACCCTATTGAAACTGCTGTGTTTTATTATTATTCCGCACCTTCGCACCATAATTTGACCCCCTTAACATGCTTCAAAACTCACCAAATTTGACACACACGTCGGTATAGCAAACCTTCCCAAGTTATTAAGCAACCAAACCCCAAAAAAGAAAATTGAGCGCTAGCGCCCCCTAGGAAAAAAAACAACAGACTGCTCATAACTTCCGTTAGGAATGTCATAGAGACATGAAACAAAAACTTCTATGTAGGCCTGACTTAGACCTACAATTCATAATTTTACTTTCTCGGGCAAAAATCAACAAAAAGTTGGCAAAAACCCCTTCAATACAAAATTTTCGCAAAAAATGCTATTTTTGCCTCTTTGAACTGTAATTTGACCCACTTAAAATGCTTCAAAACTCACCAAACTTGGCACACACATCAGTACTGGCAGAAATTGCGATCTAATGAAAAAACTAAACCCGAAAATTAAAAAATGCGCTCTAGCGCAATTTTTGAATAAAACACAGCAAAAACTGCTCCTAGGAAGAAAACACAAACAAAATTGCTTGTAACTTCCAGTAGGAATGCCGGAAAGACATGAAACAAAAACTTCTATGTAGGTCTCACTTAGATCTACATTTAGATGATTGACATCCTTCGGCAAAAATCAACAGGAAGTTAAAAATTACCCCTTCAAAATAAGAGTTTTGTAAAAACCCGTCACCTGGGGCGGTATAGCTCGGTTGGTAGAGTGGCCGTGCCAGCAACTTGAGGGTTGCAGGTTCGATTCCCGCTTCAGCCATCCTAGTCACTGCTGTTGTGTCCTCGGGCAAGACACTTTACCCACCTGCTCCCAGTGCCACCCACACTGGTTTAAATGTAACTTAGATATTGGGTTTCACTATGTAAAGCGCTTTGAGTCACTTGAGAAAAGCGCTATATAAATATAATTCACTTCACTTCACTTTTTCAAACGTAAACTCCTCCGAGTCTGTTTGTCGTTTCGGCTTCAAACTCGCACAGGAGAGAGATTGAACTCTTTTGATTAAAACTATCCAACAAAGTTTTGATTACTGCTCCGGTTTTGATTTTACGCGCCTTCAAAGAACCCCTGCGCAAAGTTTCCTAAAAAATGTCATTTTTGCCTCTTTGAGCTGTAATTTGACCCCCTTAAAATGCTTCAAAGTGCAAGTTAAAGCTCTACTATGCAAAGCGAAAGCCATTTATCAACAACATCCAGAAATGCTGATCTGTAATTTGACCCCCTTAACATGCTACAAAACTCACCAAATTTTACACACACATCAGGACTGGTGAAAATTGCCATCTAATAAAAAACCAAACCCCAAAAGTCAAAATTGCGCTCCAGCGCCCCCTAGGAAAAAACCCAGACAAAACTGCCTGTAACATCTGTTAGGAATGTCGTTGAGACATGAAACAAAGACCTCTATGTAGGTCTGACTTAGACCAGGGCTTGGTGGCGGCCAAAGGCGGACCCGACCAACGCTGCTTGCAGCTTTAATTTAATATATCACTGATGTTTTTTTGTTTGTTTTTCGAAAGTTGATTTTGCACTATCACGTTATATAAACTCTGCCTGTTCCATGTGAGGAAGCCCGAGTACCCGAAGGGGAACACACGCAGTCACAGGGAGAACATGCAAACTCCACACAAAAAGATCCCGAGCCCGGGATTGAACCCAGGATTACTCAGGACCTTCGTATTGTGAGGCAGATGCACTAACCCCTGTTGCACCGTGCTGCCCTATTTAAGCCTTGCTTGTTCAATATTCATTGCAAAACTTGTTTGGGTCCCTATTAAAAGGTTAATTTGACACCCCTGCACTACAGGCTCTTCTCACTCTTTTTTGTCTGTTCTTTGTCAGGCTTGCCCCTGACAGTTTGTTTGTGTTCTATTTTTTTCCCTCTGTGTGTGTAGCATTTCCTGTCAGCGCTCTTATTTTGTTGGTTTCCTGTCTTTCTCCCTGAGCGCTGTTTCCGCTCAGATCCGGCTGATTGGCACCTGGCCACACCTGGTGTCAATCAGCCCAATCGTATTTTAACCTGCTTTTGTCCTCAAGTCAGTGCTGGATTATTGTCGCTTCTGTATTGTCGCTCCTGTCGTGCCGTGTCGTGTCAATATCAGTTATACTTGTCGTTCCTACTGGGCTTGTCATTGCAGCATAGCAGTAAGCTATATTCGTTAGATCAGGGGTAGGGAACCTATGGTTCTCGAGCCAGATGTGGCTCTTTTGATGACTGCATCTGGCTCTCAGATAAATCTTAGCTGACATTGCTTAACACAATAAGTAATTAACAATTCCGCTGGTAATCACAGTGTTAAAAATAAAATTCAAATTATGAAGCATTCTCATGCATTTTAATCCTACCATCCGTTTTCTATCGCACCTGTTCAAGATGTTGCATTAATGGTAAAAAAATATTATATTTATTATTAGAGACTTATTATACTCTAAAAATGTTGGTCCTACTTAAAAATGCACGCATTTAGTTGTATTCAGTGTTAAAAAATATTATATGGCTCTCACGGAAATACATTTTGAAATATTTGGCTTTCATGGCTCTCTTAGCCAAAAAGGTTCCCGACCCCTGCGTTAGATGTTTGTAGCTTACTGTTTTTTGTTCCCTGCTACTAGTTTGTTTTTATATTACAAGTACGACCTCTGTTTTCCTGCTCGCTACCCGCTAGCTTCCACGCTAGGCCCTTTTATTTTTGCTAAGCTTCCATGCTAAGCTCCTTTTGTTTTCTAGCTCTCATGCTAGCTCTTTTAGTTTGTTATCCGCCTCATGCGGATAACATCACCTTTTCTTTTAACAACACTCAATAAACGTTTGGGAACTGAGGAAACTAATTGTTGAAGCTTTGAAGTGAACTTCTTTCCCATTCTTGTTTTATGTAGAGCTTCCGTCGTTCAATACCGCTGTCGTATTTTACGCTTCATAATGCGCCACACATTTTCGATGGGAGACAGGTCTGGACTGCAGGCGGGCCAGGAAAGTACCCGCACTCTTTTTTTGACAAAGCCATGCTGTTGTAACACGTGCTGAATGTGGCTTGGCATTGTCTTATAATAAGCAGGGGCGTCCATGAAAAAGACGGCGCTTAGATGGCAGCATATGTTGTTCCAAAACCTGTATGTACCTTTCAGCATTAATGTTGCCTTCACAGATGTGTAAGTTACCCATGCCTTGGGCACTAATACACCCCCATACCATCACTGATGCTGGCTTTTCAACTTTGCGTCGATAACAGTCTGGATGGTTCGCTTCCCCTTTGGTCCAGATGACATAATGTCCAATATTTCCAAAAACAATTTGAAATGTGGACTCGTCAGACCACAGAACACTTTTCCACTTTGCATCAGTCCATTTTAGATGATCTTGGGCCCAGAGAAGCCGGCGGCGTTTCTGGATGTTGTTGATAAATGGCTTTGGCTTTGCATAGTAGAGCTTAACTTGCACTTACAGATGTAGCGACCAACTGTATTTAGTGACAGTGGTTTTCTGAAGTGTTCCTGAGTCCTTGTGGTGATATCCTTTAGAGATTTATGTCGGTTTTTGATACAGTGCCTGAGGGATCGAAGGTCACGGTCATTCAATGTTGGTTTTCAGCCATGCCGCTTACATGGAGTGATTTCTCCAGATTCTCTGAACCTTTTGATGACATTATGGACCGTAGATGTTGAAATCCTTAAATTTCTTGCAATTGCACTTTGAGAAACGTTGTTCTTAAACTGTTTGACTATTTGCTCACGCAGTTGTGGACAAAGGGGTGTACCTCGCCCCATCCTTTCTTGTGAAAGACTGAGCATTTTTTGGGAAGCTGTTTTTCTACCCAATCATGGCACCCAGTTAGCCTCCACACCTGTGGGATGTTCCAAATAAGTGTTTGATGAGCATTCCTCAACTTTATCAGTATTTATTGCCACCTTTCCCAACTTCTTTGTCACGTGTTGCTGGCATCAAATTCTAAAGTTAAGGATTATTTGCACCAAAAAAAATATTTATAAATTTGAATATCAAATATGTTTTCTTTGTAGCATATTCAACTGAATATGGGTTGAATATGCATTGTATTCCGTTTATATTTACATCGAACACAATTTTCCAACCTATATGGAAACGAGGTCTGTAGGTTGTCATGTGACGCCTACCTTTTCTATATTGGTGTTGCAATTGTTTCTCCCCTCGTTTATTTGTCCCTGGTGTGCAAACCGACTTTGTGTAACAATAGATCCTCAGCCGCCTGAACGGCCAAATAGCATGTGGTATTTTTAGTGCGGACTTATGTGGTTGGTGACCCAGGAGGATTTGGTTCCAGGGTTTATCTGGTGCGATGTGGTGTGAGAGGATCAGTCTGGAAAATGACCCGGCAGATCACTCTGCAGGTAAAACCTCTTTTCCACTACGTGCATGTCGGATGCTGGCAAGGTTGCACATGTTGATTTTTGTGGTCTTCACTAGCAGGTCTACTTCACACATTGCTCAGTTATGAGTTTTATCCCAAGCATAAATGTGTTTTTACAGCGCTTAAATCATTCCAGGTAAATCCAGACTCCTGCCAAGTAAGGCCGATTATTTGTCTGAGTGATCCTAAACCCTTCAAGTGCCTTTCAGGGCGTGAGCTCAGCAGTACAAAGGACTATATTCTCCGGACCATAAGGCGCACCGGATTATAAGGCGCACTGCCGATGAGCGGATCTAGTCAGGTCTATTTTCATACTAAAGGCGCACTGGTGCAACAACAACAACACCATAAAAAAAAATGGCTGACCGGAACTCTCTAACAACTAAAGTTCCTTAGGTGAATAAAGTCAACTCACTACACCGGTATGTTTTAGCGCTTTCATGGCGTGTTTACTGACAGATATGAGTAAGAACTTTACACTCCTTTATATTAGAAATGGCAACAGGGGAGGATGAATGTCCCATAAGAAGAAGATAGAGAAAAAGAAGAAGTTTATCGACCACTACAATGGCGGACGCGCGCAAATTTTCAGGACTTATGCAGATCCCAAATACAGATCAGCAGGTACCAGAAGGTAAAAAATATCGTGAGTGTCCAGTCCACAGTGGATCCAACATAATAGTGAGAGTCCAGTCCATAGTGGATGTAACATAATAGTGAGAGTCCAGTCCATAGTGGATCTAACATAATATCGTGAGAGTCCAGTCCATAGTGGATATAACATAATAGTGAGAGATTCCAGTCCATAGTGGATCCAACATAATAGTGAGAGTCCAGTCCATAGTGGATCTAACATAATATTGTGAGAGTCCAGTCCATAGTGGATCTAACATAATAGTGAGAGTCCAGTCCATAATGGATCTAACATAATAGTGAGAGTCCAGTCCATAGTGGATCTAACATAATAGTGTGAGAGTCCAGTCCGTAGTGGATCTAACATAATAGTGTGAGAGTCCAGTCCATAGTGAATCTAACATAATAGTGAGAGTCAAGTCCATAGTGGATCTAACATAATAGTGAGAGTCCAGTCCATAGTGGATCCAACATAATAGTGAGAGTCCAGTCCATAGTGGATCCAACATAATAGTGAGAGTCCAGTTCATAGTGGATCTAACATAATAGTGAGAGTGCAGTCTAGCCAACACTTCATCCATGGCCAAAAACAACAAAAGAACAAAGTAATACACAAGTAAATAATAATAGTAACATCCATGCATTAAAATAACAATAGTTAAAACATATATTAACTGTATGTGATCCTAAACCCTTCAAGTGCCTTTCCGGGCGTGAGCTCAGCAGTACAAAGGACCGTATTCTCCGGACCATAGGGCGCACCGGATTATAAGGCGCACTGCCGATGAGCGGGTCTAGTCAGGTCTATTTTCATACTAAAGACGCACTAGTGCAACAACAACAACACCGTAAAAAACCGTAAGACCGGAACTCTCTAACAACTAAAGTTCCTTGGGTGAATAATGTCAACTCACTACACCGGTATGTTTTAGCGCTTTCATGGCAAGTTTACTGACAGATATAAGTAAGAACTTTACACTACTTTATATTAGAAATGGCAACAGGGGAGGATGAATGTCCCATAACAAGAAGACAGAGAACAAGAAGAAGTTTATCAACCACTACAATGGTGGACGCGCGCAAATTTTCAGGACTTATGCAGATCCCAAATACAGATCAGCATGTACCAGAAGGTTAAAAAAAGTTGCCTTTGTATATGTGGAGAGGTGGAGCCGGCAGTCTGACATAGAGGAAGGGCAACATGGCGGTGAGGAGGCGGCGACGGTGAGCACCGGGAGCGAAGCCTCAATCAAGATCAGGTGCGTGGATCGCACACCTGGGGACAATACAATAATCCTCTCAAAGTGTTTAAAAGGGCGACAGCTGTGAATGTCAAAAAGGGAGGCAGAGTGCAGCTGACGCAGAGCGAGAGAGGAGGAGAGCCGAGGACGGACGAGCGAGCGAAGAAAAGCTAAAAAGCGACCTGGGTTGAGGTTTTTATTGACAAAATAAACAAAGTCAAACTGCTCAAAGCCATGTCCTTCCTTGCTGGTCCTGGGAACCCACGCGACAGCGTGAGACTGTCACAGTATAATATTGCGAAACAAAATGCCAGATATGTCTTACCTTATACACACACCATAATAATACTCCTAAGTTGAAGCACAGTACAATCCATCAAGCGGTGCGGCTTCATAGCTTACTAAAGTCGTACTAAAACATTTTGATGGAATTTTGAGCGCCGTGTGTAATGTTCTATATTTTCAATGGAACATATAACATTTTTAGTGTTGTTTACTTGAGTCATATTGCAGTCTACACGTATCTCTTAAGTGTGACTGCCATCTACTGGTCACAGTCATCATTTCACCATGTACCAAATAAAACAGCTTCGAGGTCAGTAAGCACAACCAAAATGATTCCGTACATAAGGCGCACTGTCGAGTTTTGAGGAAATAAAAGGATTTTAAGTGCGCCTAATAGTCCGAAAAATACAGTAGTTCTTTAAATAGGGCTGTAAGATTATGGCAAACACAGTAATCACCATTATTTTTCATTGATATTGAAATCTTGATTAATAACACAAATATTAATTAATTTGAAAAATTGAATATTTAATGTACCACCAAAACTCATCTTTAATCATCATTTAAAATCAATCAATCAATGTTTATTTATATAGCCCTAAATAACAAGTGTCTCAAAGGGCTGCACAAGCCACAATGACATCCTTGGTTCAGATCCCACATAAGGGCAAGGAAAAACTCACAACCCAGTGGGATGTCAATGTGAATGACTATGAGAAACCTTGGAGAGGACCGCAGATATGGGTGACCGCCCACCACCCCCATAATAGTGAGAGTCCAGTCCATAGTGGATCTAACATAATATCGTGAGAGTCCAGTCCATAGTGGATCCAACATAATATCGTGAGGGTCCAGTCCATAGTGGATCTAACATAATAGTGAGAGTCCAGTCCATAGTGGATCTAACATAATAGTGAGAGTCCAGTCCATAGTGGATCTAACATAATATCGTGAGAGTCCAGTCCATAATGGATGTAACATAATAGTGAGGGTCCAGTCCATAGTGGATGTAACATAATAGTGTGAGAGTCCAGTCCATAGTGGATCTAACATAATATCGTGAGAGTCCAGTCCATAGTGGATCTAACATAATAGTGTGAGAGTCCAGTCCGTAGTGGATCTAACATAATATTGTGAGAGTCCAGTCCACAATGGATCTAACATAATAGTGAGAGTCCAGTCCATAGTGGATCTAACATAATAGTGTGAGAGTCCAGTCCATAGGGGATCTAACATAATAGTGAGAGTCCAGTCCATAGTGGATCTAACACAATAGTGAGAGTCCAGTCCATAGTGGATCTAACATAATAGTGAGAGTGCAGTCTAGCCAACACTTCATCCATGGCCAAAAACAACAAACGAACAAAGTATTACACAACAAGTAAATAATAATAGTAACATCCATGCATTAAAATAACAATAGTTAAAACATATATTAACTGTATATTAAACCAGGGGAAAACAATGCTGTAAACATTTCTAACAACTCTTGGGAACTTTCATGTCCTATCTAAGGCTGAGAATACTGTAGTGTTTAGCAGAAATCAAATGTACACGAACCTAGACCACCATGATCCCCTTGAATACCTAACATTTGACCCAAACCTATTTTCTACCCATCCATGATGAGCCAAGAGAGAAATCTGCACGTGACAAATGTCTCCCAGCCTCACCCCATCAGGTCTGCCAATCACATTTGTCAACGAGCAGCAAAGCCCTGGGGCTCCTGCAGATTCATTAACGCATCGACCCACTTCATGCCAGTCATATCTGCTTCCACTCTGTCCCACTTACCGCCGCGCCGCTTCTGTGCAGAATAAATGTGAGAACTCACTGATGAAACTGTTTGATCTCCGTGAATGTGGCGATCGAGGCGTGGATCTTAGAGCAGCTGGTCTCCTGTCCTTGACCCCGATCAATACTTATGTGTGTAAATTGACATATAGTAGGTATTTTACCGTATTTTTAGGACCATTAGGCACACTTAAAATCATTTTATTTTCTCAAAACTCAACAGTGCGCCTAATGTACGGAATAATTTTAGTTGTGCTTACCGACCTCGAATCTATTTTAATTGGTACATGGTGAAATGATAAGTATGACCAATCAAAATACATTTTGGTAAAGGTACCAAATATATATATATATACACACACACACATATATACACGTATATACGTGTCTATATGTGTATAAATATATATATACACAGATATATGTGTATATATATATTTATACACATTTACATGTACATATGTATATATATGTATACTGTATATATGTGTGTGTGTGTGTATATAAGTATGTACAGTATATTTATGTATATACTGCATGTATGTAAGTATATATATATATATATATATATATATATATATATCCATCCATCCATCCATTTTCTACCGCTTATTCCCTTTGGGGGTCGCAGGGGGCGCTGGCGCCTATCTCAGCTACAATCGGCCGGAAGGCAGGGTACACCCTGGACAAGTCGCCACCTCATCGCAGGGCCAACACAGATAGACAGACAACATTCACACTCACATTCACACACTAGGGCCAATTTAGTGTTGCCAATCAACCTATCCCCAGGTGCATGTCTTTGGAAGTGGGAGGAAGCCGGAGTACCCGGAGGGAACCCACGCATTCACGGGGAGAACATGCAAACTCCACACAGAAATATCCCGAGCCTGGATTTGAACCCAGGACTGCAGGAACTTCGTATTGTGAGGCAGACGCACTAACCCCTCTGCCACCGTGAAGCCCTATATATATATATATATATATATATATATATATATATATATATATATATATATATATATATATATATATCAATCAATCAATCAATCAATCAATCAATGTTTACTTATATAGCCCTAAATCACTAGTGTCTCAAAGGGCTGCACAAACCACCACGACATCTTCGGTAGGCCCACATAAGGGCAAGGAAAACTCACACCCAGTGGGACATTGGTGACATATATATATTATATATTATATATATTATATATATTATATTATGTTAGATCCACTATGGACTGGACTCTCACTATTATGTTAGATCCACTATGGACTGGACTCTCACTATTATGTTAGATCCACTATGGACTGGACTCTCACTATTATTTTAGATCCACTATGGACTGGACTCTCACACTATTATGTTGGATCCACTATGGACTGGACTCTCACACTATTAAGTTTGATCCACTAAGGACTGGACTCTTACGATATTATGTTAGATCCACTATGGACTGGACTCTCACTATTATGTTAGATCCACTAT